>NC_081542.1:11369179-11381182 GCF_901000735.1 Corylus avellana
CAGAAACCACCAGCAATGAAGGCTGGCAAAGGTAGAACTAAGAACAGAAACTGCTCTAAGAAATTTCAGCAATGAAGGCTAAACAGAAACGTGCAAAAATACTCTGTTTTTGAACCAAAAAACAGGGTAAAACAGAGTACAAAAAAACAGCAGTATGATCTTGGCAATGAAGGCTTGTGTGAAGAGGTTTTAATCCAGAAAAGAGCCTAAAGCTCTGATACCATGTTAGAAATGGGTCTTGGGCCTAACTCAACCCAAAAGCTAGCTTAAGAGTTGAGGTTTCCCTTTAACTTATAAATGGACAATCTCCTTAATACCCAGGCAATGTGGGACTTCCAACACGCCCCCTCACGTGTGGCGGGAGAACATCAAAGCCCAACACGTGCGACAATGGGTGACGGTGGGCCACAGCCAATTAATTGGGCTAGGCTCTGATACCATGACAGAAACTGAGAAAGACAAAAACTGATTCTTCATTGATTTGAATAATACACAAAACGTTAGCTATATACATCAACCCTAGCAGCAGAAAAGGAAAACTAACTAAGTTATTTCAAATCCCATGATTTATGGGATATAATAGGACACTAACCAAATCAGCCTAATTCTAGGAATACAGGCTGTTACATAATTTCCTAAAATAGCTAACTATACAAATATAGAATACAAGTCATTAAACACGTTTTTCCACACTCAAAACTGCTCTTGGAGTTGGAGGAAACTTCTAAAATTGAGGGATATTGCTAAAAGATTCTTGAGGTTTGAGGTTGGCGATGGGGAAACCATTCATCTTTGGGTGGACTTTTGGCACTCTGCGGGAATTTTGATTGAGAAATTTGGGTATAGAGTTGTCTATGATGCTCAGAGTAGTGTGGAGGCTAAGCTGTCTTCTGTTATGCACAATGGGGATTGGTTATGGAGGCCAGCCAGATCTGAGGCTTTAGTTGAGAGATCCAAGCTAGACTTTCGGAGGTCAGGTTGGGCACTTGTGATAAACCTATCTGGACTGGTTCAAAGAAAGGTGTTTATGTGAGCTCAGATACTTGGGAGATTCTTAGGGAGAAAAATGTGGAGATTGATTGGTGCAATTAGTATGGTTTCCTCTTGCCATCCCTAAGCAAGCTTTCATTCTATGGCTTGCTATGAGGAATAGGCTCATTACGGGTGATCGTTTGCTCAAGTGGGGTTACAAGGGTGATGTTCAGTGTATTTTCTGTTGAAATAGGCTTGAAAGCCATGACCATTTATTTTTTGAATGTAGTTTTAATAATCATATTTGTAAGTTTTGCATGAACCGCTGCAGAGAAGATAACCCCCCTGTGTTTTGGGAGGATATATTGCAGCTAGGCTGCAGCAAATGGAGGAAAAAGTCTCTAAAAGGTATGCCGCCTTGCTTTGAGCTCTACGGTTTACAGTCTCTGGCGCACCAGAAATGATATTAAGCATGCTGGCCAGCCAAGTACAGAGGAGCAGATTTTGAAGAGAATTTTGTGGGAAGTTCGGACTAGAATAGTAGGGAAGGGTAAATTTCCAAAGACTAGGGAGAATATAGCTTTGTGTTCCTTCTGGAATCTGCCTGCAGATTTGCTGGTGTAGCTTTCTGTGCTTGTTTTTCTCTGTAGGTTGTTTTGTCTTGTTGGGTTTTAGCCTTCTGTGATGGCTTGTAATCTGGTTGCTGTGTTGTTTGGTTGTGTTTGGTTTTAATGAAATTACTCATTCATCCCAAAAAAAAAAAAAGACAGGATGACAAGAGTGAAGATATGATTATTTCTAATGCATCAAAATGATAAAAGTATCCCCATTTTTAAGGGCTTGATGACCAATACAATAATTTTTGGTAAAGACTATAAAGAGCGAAGCATGCACCTGATTTTTATCTTACAACTTTGTAAGTTGCATATTATTCATAGATATTACCAAATCCCTAAATCTTTGCAAAAAAAATTAATTCCCAACTACCCACAAAGTTGAGAGTTCTACATTCCCAAATTGAATGTGGTTAGAGTTTTTTTTTTTTTTTTTTTTTTTTTCAGGAATTCTTTTAGCTATCACTCAATTACTTGAAATTAAATTTGTAAAGTCTCACTATACCTGTCGCAGCATTTAATTCAGTACCCCTTACCTCATGAAGATCGATTAACTTGTGAAGTTGTTGAACCAACTTGCCAATTGACTCATCAGTCCCAGGAACAACAGTTGTAATGCGGGAAAGCCCCTCTGTTTCAGCAGGTCCCACAGCTAAACTCTGTATAAAGTGAATGAAACTATCGGATCAGCGAAGGGATCAAAACCAGAAAAGCTAGAAAGATGACCGCCACTTGAAACCAAACTGACCTGAATGTTATAACCTCTTCGAGAAATAATCCCAGTGACCATGTTGAGAACTCCAGGACAGTCATTCACAAGCATAGCCAAAGTATGTGACTGAAGCCCACTTGACTGTAGTATCACATTCAGCACATTACAATAAGTGGTACAAGTAAAACAAAAGGAAGAACTATGATATAGCAGCCAAAAACAAAAATGATATGGATTATTAACAAATTCAAAAGATAACAGTAACTATACATAAGAAACCAATTCACTAACAAAGAATGCGAACAAACTTAATGATTTGACTTTCAGACCAAGTCGTCACCGACATGTTATATGAAATTGAAAGAACAACGTAATGGAATTATTTAGTGACTGACTGACTAATATATAGATAAAAAATCAAAGCTCATTTACATTGCTGAAAATGGCATAGAGCACCTAAATAAAAGCTCAATTTTGATATGGCATCTTCACAATAAAGCTTATCAAACTATCTTGAGAATATCAGTGGATTGTTGAGTTCATCCTAGGCAATATCAGCAGACAGCGTAAAGATAAGCTGATTGAAAAACATCTATATTTGAGTTAAGATGACCGAGATCTTAAGGAGCTAAAACAAATGTGTCAAATATTCTGAAAATCACCATACAAGTGATTTATACCATTTGTATACCTAGCGCATATTCTACATGGCATATATTTACTTTGAATTAGTTCCATAATTATATTTTAGAAAAGATCATAAAACAAATTAAAAGACTTTCAAACATATATATCTTACATCTTCATCATAGAGAACACCCCAATGAGCATCAAGAACTTGTTTCATTGACAAGTCATTATATGGCTCCACTGGATAAACATCACCCTGTAACAGAGTTCAAAGTTACAAATTTGCAACTCAAAATTATAATGATCCAAAGTGAAACCATACAACACAGGAAGTAAAGAGGAATATAGGCAATAAAATGTAGATTTAGTAAAGCAAGATAGAATATTAGTCTGAAGACATGAAAAAAGATAATAGCATTGGAATCTGCTTGCATAAAACATACAATAGTCCTTGGGCAGAGTAAAGAACCATAAACCATGATTCATTGGGCCAAACATCCTAAAGACAGGAAGGGCCCACAACTTCATACTAGGGTTGAATATGTGAATGCACAACTTCAGGACCATTTATGATGCAATTCCAAATACAAGCAAGTAGCAAAAAAGGACTTGATTACAATTCAGCCAACTCCCAATTTCACCAGATATAATTTTATTAACATGCCACCAAGTGTTGGATCACAAACAGGCTGCAATATGAACCTTCGTCTTTGAAAGGAATTTACTACTTCACCATGCATTTTTACCAATAGGGTAGCACCCCAAAAAGTTAAGCCCAAGATTGGTTGAGTTGACTACGGTAGTGTTACATGGCTGTAAAGTCGCACATTGGTTCCTTACAAGGTGAGACTATGCTTTATGAATAATTTCAGGTAACTCCAATCATAACTTTAACTAATGGCTCATGTTCTCTCAGGCATAGAAAGTAATACTGAAACTACTGGCTCATTGGGCATAATTAGTTTATGTGGGCCTAGGTACAAATAGGTTGTTGGGGTATTTTGGAGTTTTCCAAAATACTTACAATTAAGGTTTTCATATAAGTATGTTATGTTGTAACCCTAAATCATTGAATAGTGAAATATAGCCACACTCTCATGTGGACGTAGGCACATTGCCGAACCACGTAAAAAATTTGTGTCTCGACTCCCTCTTGATCTCTCTCTTTTCGATTCCATATTATTCATCATTGTTGTACACGGTAACAACAATTGGTATCAAAGCCCATGTTTTGCGATGGCTGGGATTGGCGCATCTTCTGCGAAATTCGACGTGAGAAAGTTTGATGGAGCCGGTAACTTCGGGTTATAGCAGAAACATATCAAGGATTTGTTGGTGCAACAAAGGATGGTGAAGGGATTACATGGGATGAAACCATATGGTATACTGGACATATTTGGAAGCAACTTAAGGCTAAAGCGGTGCCTACTATTCGGCTTTGTCTGGGGGATGACATGATGTATCATGTCATGGACGAAGAATCTATAAACTGTTGAGAAATACAGTTGTAGGTGGAATCACCTCTGTGGAATCTGATTCCGATTGTACAGTTTTGTGGCATATGTGGTTGGGTCATATGAGTGAGCGGAACATGTTGGAGCTTCATAAGAGAAATCTATTGAAGGGTGTCAAAACATGCAAGCTTAATTTTTGTAAGTTTTGTGTTCTGAGAAATTAGAATTGGGTACAATTCAAGATAGCTACACACAAGATAGAGGGTATTCTTTATGTTCATTCTGATGTTTGGGGACCAATATGGGGAGGACATATGTATTTCGTAATTTTTATTGATGATTTTTCCAGAAAGGTTTGGGTGTACTTCATGTGGTATAAATCAGAGACGTTTGTCAAGTTCAAGTTGTGAAAAGCTGAAGTGGAGAACCAGACTGGGAAAAAGGTGAAGTGCCCAGGATAGATAATGACACTGAGTACACAAATGATAAGTTCAGAGATTTCTATGAGCATCATGGTATAAAGAGATATTTCACAGTACGCTAGACACCATAGCAAAATGGTGTGGCAGAAAGGACAAACAAGTCTATTGCAGAGAGAACACAATGTCTTAGGTTTTGAATGCTAGACTTGCAAAGATTTTTTGGGCAAATGCAGTGAGTATGGCATGCTACTTGAACAACAGGTTACCGATGGTAGTACTAGATGGTAAAGTTGTAGAGGAGGTGTGGACAGGTAATGAGGTAAATTACTCTGGTTTGAGAATATTTGGTTGCCCTTGGTCTTGAAATTGAAGAAGTCACTTTATGGGCTAAAGCAGTCTCTAAGGCAGTGGTATAAGTGGTTTGATTCCTACATGACCAGAATTGGCTACAGGAGATGTGAATATGACTGTTGTATGTATGTGAGGAGCCTTAATGATGGCTCATTTGTTTTTTCCGTTACTGTATGTGGATGATATGCTTATTGCAGCTAAGAGTAGTGGAGGTCAACAAGCAGAAGGCTTTGTTGAGTAGAGAATTTGACATGAAGGATTTGGGTGCCAAGAAGATTCTTGGGATGGGGATTCCTAGGGATAGGGATGCCAAGAGATTGTGGCTATCTCAGGTTGGCTATGTGAAGGTGTTGGAAAGGTTTAGCATGGAGAATGCGAAACCAGTGAGTACACCTTTGGCGAATCACTTCCGTTTATCTACCTCACAATGTCCCAAGACAGTTGAAGAAATTGAAGACATGTCTAAGGTCTCATATGCCAATGCAATGGAGTGTCTGATGTACGCTATGGAATGTACTAGGCCAAATTTAGCTCATATAGTCAGTATGGTGAGCAAGTACATGAAAAATCTAGAGAGACAATACTGGGATACAGTCAAATGGATTTTCAGATACTTGAAAGCTAGTAGAGACTATGGCATCACTTTTGTCAGACAGAAAAGTGATTTGTCAGTTGTGGGATATGTGGATGCAAATTATGCAGAGGATTTGGATGACAGAAGGTCGACCACATGTTATGTGTTCACTTTTGCAGGAAGACCCATCTGATGAAGGTCTATGATCCAGTCCACAGTTACAATGTCCACGACTGAGACAGAGTATATGGTGGCGGCAAAGGTTGCAAAGGAAGCTTTATGGCTCACAGGGTTAGTTGGTGAGCTGGGTATTCAGCAAGGTGGAGTTTCGTTGTATTGTAATAGTCAAGAGTGCCATTTACTTGGCAAAGAACCAGATATATTATGCGAGAACCAAGCACGTTGATGTGAGGTTTCACAAGATCAGGGAATTGGTTGTTACAAGTAAATCATTACTTGAGAAGATTCACAGTTATGAGAATGTAGCGGATATGTTGACGAAGCCTGTTACCACAAACAAGTTCAAGCATTGCTTGGACTTGACAAATGTCTCTAGATGCTAGAAAGGAGAGGAGAGGAGGCGGCATCCCCAAACCTATCAGTTCCACATGGAGGCGCAATACTTGATTATCTTCAAAGAGGTGAATACTTGCCAAGGTGGAGATTGTTGGAACAAGTGGCTCATACTCTAAGGCACAGACAATAATACTAAAACTACGCTCATTGGGCATAATTAGTTTATGTGAACTTGGGGACAAATAGGTTGTGAGGGTATTTTGAGGTTTTCCAAAATACTTACAAATTAGGATTTCCCTATCAGTATGTTATGTTGTAACCCTAAATCATTGAATAGTGAAATATAGCCGCACTCTCCTGTGGACGTAAGCACATTGCTGAACCACCTAAATCTATGTCTCGATTTTCTCTTGATCTTTCTTTTCAATTCCACATTATTCATCGCTGTTATGCACGGTAACAAATATAGTCTTTTTGGAATAATAGTACAAATGTGGCTAACACTACTTTCAGTCGCGAAAAAATGGTATTAGAGCAACCTAGTAACATCATATGGCATTGGGACAATGCATCATGACATAGCCCTGACAAGGACGTTAGGAATTTGAGTGAGGAAAAGTTATGTCCTACATTAGGCGGGTGGATTGTAATTGTGTCACATATGTTCCAAGTCACACGGTTACTCATTAGTTGGCGAGATTGAACTTTATAAATGATTTCAAAGAGCTCTAATTCAAACTTTGACTTGTCTTTTTGGAGTAATAACACAAAGGTGGTTAGCGCTTTTCCTAGGTCGTGGTAGAAAATAAATAAACAGAGTTCTATCTGAAAATCTACTTGAGCTAACTTGACTTAATTTTATTTAAATATAGTGTAGAAACACAAGAAATTGATCAGAGATTTATTTAAGTAAACTTTTTGACTAGCTTGCGCATAGCCCAAATATTTTAATATTTTAAAAATCTGGGACCAAGCTGTTCTCACTTTCCGTCTCATTGAGTTTCATTCTTGAGTTTCTTTCTCAATTATTGAGAAAAGTCTTGACGATCTTTTCTTGCTTCAATAATCATTTGGCATTTCTTAACAAAGCTGCATCTTTTCTAATATTAGTTACCACAAGTCAATTTACCCCAATAACGTAGAACATACATCAAATAGAAGCATAGTATCAGGATAGCACTTCAAATAAGAAACAACTACCAAGTTGTGGCCAGTGTCACCAAATCATTTCAAAATTAATAATTCTATAAACTACTTTTTCACCTATACTTCCGACTCTAGCCTTTCTCATCATAAGTTCAACAAAATAAAAAAGTAACATTTAGGAAATATAAATTATAATGCTGACGACAAGTAGGAAGTGTTGCAGAATAAAACGCAAGAAAGAAGTTGCAAATATGGCAAGTATAGAAAAGAATTAGAAACAGTCCACATACCCCACTCAAACAACCACCCAATTGATAATGCCTCCCCCCCTCAAACTTTCAATTAGGACAATGTCTCCCCAAAGTAACAAAAAATTGTCAATGTCCCCAAATGACAAAAATACCCTCAATAATGTTATTTTTATTTTTTGAAAAAATGGAAAAAACCGAGATGTGGCTTGGCCACCCTATTTGACCAAATAGGGGGTTGTAAGAAAGTATGTAATGGGAAAGTTGGCCAGAATATCTTGACCACTGAATTCCATTCAATATATATAGATTACAAAGTATTGTAGTTACAAATGAACTACTATGTAAATAGTTACAGATAAAGATTATGTGATGTACTCCTACTATGTGATAGACAATTCTTATTTAACCGAATATCTATCATCATTAGATGCACGATGGTCGGCCAGACTTCTAGTCACAATAGAAGAACAAAGACGTCCAATAGTAGTAGACAAGTGGACTCTTCTAGGTGCACTGACGTGATGAGGTTGGACTTCTTAAGTAGCAGACATAGATGTTGCATGAACCAATTGTGATAGACGTAGATGTTGCATGGAAAGTCAAAGTTCCATTGCGAGTCAGTTTCTTTGCGTGGACGGCGACTCTAAGAAAGATTCTGACTTTGGACAACTTGCGTAAAAGAGGTGTCATTGTGGTGGGATGGTGTTGCATGTGCAAGCAAAGTGGTGAGTCTATCAACCATTTTCTCCTTCATTGTGAAGTGGCACGAACGTTATGGAGTGTAGTACTCACTCTTTTTGATGTCACATAGGTTATGTCTGGAGGGGTGGCAAATTTGTTAGTGTGTTGGCGTGGTAAGGGTGGTAATATTTCAGCAAAGGAGGTGTGGCGAATAGCACCATTATGTCTTATGTGGACCATTTGGCGAGAGCGGAATACAAGATGTTTTGAAGATCCAGAAAGGTCGATGGAAGAGCTCAAAAAGTTGCTTATTCAAATATTGTTCCATTGGACCGAAGCTTGTAGTGTGCCTAAGATTTCCACCATGTCTCAATTTTTATCTTTATGTTCCTCTTTTTGCCTTTAGTGGAGCTTTTCTTCGTATACTTCCTGTATACTAGGGTTGCGCCCCTCTGCGTTTTTCAATAAATCACTTATTTATCAAAAAAATAGTGGGTGGCCAAATCACCCCCAAGCCACTTACAGATATTAAAAGGACAATGAATTCTTTCTTAGCTAGGACAATTCTAGTTGCTTAAGAAAAGAAACGTGGCAAACTGAATGATTCCTATGGAGCTTTTACAATCATAGATGCTGCATCAGTTTATTTTTTGCTTCTGTATGCAAATGTTTTGGTGATTATGATCAACTTTGTAGAACACAGAGAATGAATTTGGCTGTTTTACAACTTTTTTTATTTCTTTTGTCTGATCTTTTTGCATGTCATAACTTTATATATATTTGTATGATCATTGTTTCCTAAATTTGCAGAACCAAAATATTGCTCCAAGTTAATGTTTTCACATGGATCGATCACGTTTCTTCCTTTTAGTCACTGGAAAAAATCTTCCGGCCACAAATTTCCCTTGCCCAATTCCACTGCTGTCCTCATCTCCACCTCTTTTTTTTTTGATAAGTAATCATGATATAAAAAAGCGCAGAGGGGCGCAACCCATATACACGGGAAGTGTAAAACAGAGAGCGCCTAGGAGGGGGAGAAATGAAAAAGAAAATCAGAGAAGCTAATCACTAAAGGAGCTAGCCAAGCGGCCGTCCAAGAGTAAAGCGTAAATAAGAAGAAATGAGTCAATTCCTCTATGGTCCTAGTGGAATTATCAAAACATCTAGCATTTCTTTCACTCCAAATACACCACATAAGACACAGAGGGATCATCTTCCACACAACCGCACTTCGAGTACGACCTCCCGACCACCAGCTAGCAAACAAAGCCCTCACCCTGCACGGCATGACCCAATGCAGCCCAAATCGCTGAAAAATCATGTGCCAAAGAGCACTCGCAAGCTCACAGTGGAAAAGAAGGTGATCGACTGACTCTCCGGACTTCTTGCACATACAACACCACTCCATAACCACTATGTTCCTCTTACGCAGCATATCATGAGTCAAAGTTTTGCCCAAGGCCGCAGTCCATCCGAAAAAAGCCACCCGCTGAGGCGCCTTAGTACGCCAGATGCTCTTCCAAGGAAACTCCTCTTGAGAAGAAGAAGACAAGACCTTATAGAACGACTTAACCTCGAACTTGCCTTTCTTGGAAGAAGACCAACAAATACGATCTGCATTGCCTAAGGAAACCTTGCAAGAATACAACCGATCAAAAAAAGGAGAAATCAAATCCATCTCCCAATCTTGAACCGATCGTACGAAAATGACATTCCACTCAACAACCCCATTCCTCCCAATAAAATTATCCTTCACCCAAGCTTCTTTGTGTCTAGCGATACTGTATAAGGACGGAAAAGCTTGCTTCAAAGAGTTGTCCCCACACCAAATATCATGCCAGAATCGGACTTTCGAACCCTCCCCCACCTCAAAACGAATACCTTTGGCAAAGAAATTCCACCCTTTACGAATATGCTTCTATAGACCCACACCATGAGAGCCCGAAACCTCCTTCGTGCACCACCCACCTTCTTGGTCTTCATACTTAGCTTTGACCAACTTACACCAAAGAGCCCCGTTTTCATTTGCGTATCTCCAAAGCCATTTCCCCAAAAGAGCTTGGTTAAACTAGTGCAACTTCCGAATGCCAAGACCACCATAACGTAGAGGGCTGCAAACTTGGTTCCAACTTACAAGATGCAACTTGTGCTCATCCCCCATTCCTCCCCACAAGAAATCTCTTTGGACTTTCTCAATCCTTTTAGCTACACTTACAGGAATCGGAAACAGAGACAAAAAGTAAGTCGGAAGATTAGCCAAAGTGTTCTTAATGAAGGTTAAGTGACATCCTTTAGAAAGATACATTGTCTTCCAACCTGCCATCTGACGCTCCATCTTTTCGATCACTTCATTCCACATAGCCGTATCCTTGTACGACACCCCAAAAGGGAGGCCCAAATACTTCGTAGGCAATTCGGCAACACTACACCCAAGGATGTTAGCTAAACCCCCAATGTTCTCCACCCCACCAATGGCCACAATCTTTGATTTTCCAAGATTCACTCTCAAACCCGAAACAGCTTCAAAACATAAGAGGATGAGACGAACATACCGGATTTGCTCGATAGAATCTTCACAAAAGATCAAAGTGTCATCCGCAAATAAGGAATGAGAGACCATCAACTCCGACAAGACCCTATTTCCCACCGAAAACCCAGTCAAAAGGCCTTGGTCAACCGTCGCATTCACCATCTTACTCAAAGCCTCCATAACAAGCACAAACAATAACGGTGAGAGAGGATCTCCTTGCCGGATTCCCCTCGAGCTGCTAAAGAAACCTTCCGGAGAACCATTCACTAGGATGGAAAATTTTACCGTCTTAATACACCACTCTATCCAAGCCCTCCACCTCCCACCAAACCCACACCTATGCAGCAAATACAAAACAAAGTCCCAATTTACATGGTCGTAGGCCTTTTCCAAATCCAACTTACAAAGAACCCCTGGGACCCCTGATTTCTTGCGACTATCCACACATTCATTTGCAATAAGAACGGAATCTAGGATTTGCCGACCCCCAATAAAAGCATTTTGAGAAAAGGAAATGACCTTACCCAAAACAGTTTTCATCCTATTGGCAAGAACCTTAGACACAATTTTATACACCCCTCCCACCAGGCTAATGGGCCGAAAGTCCTTCATCTCCACCACCTCCGCCTTCTTTGGAATCAAAGAAATAAAAGTTGCATTCAAACTCTTCACCATTTGACGTCTGCTATGGAACTCTGCAAAAACCGCCATAATGTCTTGTTTGATAACTCCCCAGCAAGCTTGAAAAAAAGCCATGGAAAAGCCATCTGGACCCGGAGCCTTATCACCATTCATGCCTTTTACCACCTCCCAAACCTCCTTCTCCTCAAACTCTCTTTCTAACCAACTATTATCCTCCTCATCTATGGGCAAGAACTGCTGGTTATCCATTCTAGGGCGCCAAGAGCTTTGTTCCGAATAAAGAGATTGGTAATACTGCACTATGTGTTCTTTTACCTCAACTGGATCATCGGATAAAGCGCCATTAATACGAAGCACTTCCATCCGATTGTACCTCCGGTGAGAATTAGCCATCTTGTGGAAGAAGCGAGTATTACGATCCCCCTCCTTGAGCCACAAAGCTTTCGATTTTTGACGCCAATGAATCTCTTCACACAACAAAGTATTCTCCAACTCTTTCAACTTGTCC
>NC_081542.1:11381282-11413729 GCF_901000735.1 Corylus avellana
AAGCTCTCTATAAAACCCAAAAACAAAAAGAAACAAAAAGAATCCATGTTGGTTCATCTTGGCCTCCAGTTTCTCTGGCCTAATTTCATCCCCTCTTTCTTTTGCTAATCCTATTTTTGTGTCTTTATTTTTAGTTTATTTTTATTTTTTTGAATTTATCAGGGTATTTGTCTTAATAAAAAAAATTTAAAGTCATTTTTGTCTTCTTCTTTTTGTCCTTGGGAGGCGTTAAAAAGTTTTTGGTAGTTTGGAGGGAAGATTGTTAATTGAATGGTAGTTAGAGGGATACGTGGACTTTTCCCAAAGGATTATATGTTCTCTTTATTAAATAATAGCAATATCTCCTCCCAAATGATTCAAGGATTAATAAAAGTTTTAAAACCATGGCTGCCCCTAGGATTCCTTATTCTCAAACTGCATTTGGTTAAAATTCACAAACACAAACAGTTCAATCAACATATAAGTTTATAAGTTCAATAATTCATCCTCCAAAAATAAGGAAGTTAATTTTTTAAATAATGATTTTTCAGATGTACTTGGTCAGAGCATATGCAAAAGATAGAACAAATTATCTAAAATGGTAAGCCTGTTAAAATTGGCATGTGAAAATGAGGTACCCACTATGCACATGTGATAAGTAAAATCCTATAGCTCTATGCAGTAATTTCTAATATAGAGAAGAAAAAAAAAAAAAAAAACAGATAGTCATGGACAAAAAAGGAATAGCAAGCAGAACCTCCTTGATAGAACAAAAAGTACAAACCTTTGAGGATGTACTGACATTGCCATTAAGTGATCGATTTGCATTCTCTACAAGAACATTAGTAGGAGATGGTTGTTCAAGATCTGGATAAGAAGCAGCAGAGAAATCCCAGAATGGAGCCGTCTCACCCATCTTCTCCCGTCGCAAGGCAATCTACACATATTGAAATTCAAACTCATCACATGGGAAATCCTTGTTATATATTAATGAGTAACAACTGTTTGTCTTAATTGATTAACGACATTTATTAAGGAACCCAATCATGGATGGTCACCATAAGCTACTAACCTAATCTGATTAGATTTTTAAAACTATTTTTCTCACAATTATATATTTTTGAAATGTATATTTATAGAATGCGGAAAATAAGGCAAACATGTCTATGGGATATGCCAGTAACTTTAGTTGTTCGATCAATTCCTAGTGGTGGCGCGTGCAGGCGCATCCCGCTACTCCTCTCTTGTGTCTCCATTTTGTAGCTGCCAGGTCTTGGGTGGCTTTTGTTAGAATATTCGGAAAATATAATATATTTTCCGTATATTCCATAATTACGATGATATCAAATATTCTCTATTTATATGCTAATTGTAATCAAATATTAGGATTGTAATCAAATCAAAGGGATTTAATTACTATACTTGTATTTAGACATTACCCTATAAATAAGGACCTTTATATCGTAGGCAAAAAAGTTTATGAGCACAATGTAACCCTTAGGGGTATTCTGAGAGGTGGACATAGGTGTCTAAAACCGAACCACCCGTAAAGTTCTTTGTGTTATTTCTCTCTCTTGCTTCCGCTCAATATTCTCACATCATCTTAATTTCAACAACTTTGTCGTCCTACGGGTTGAGTTTCTCATTGCTGGCTGTGGTGTTTGTGGCTTGTCTTACATGTTAGACTGCATTGTTGTTGGCTTTGCCGATGAAGGTGCACACGGTGTGTGGCCGGAGATGGATTTTGTGAGATGGTTTTACCTTGAGGCTAAAACATTCGAGCTCTCGGTGGTTGCCCCTTTGTTCTCCAGCTAGAGGAAAGGAGAAGGGGCTTATCCCGTGTTTAGTTGTTGGGATTGTGTACTGCTTGGTTGAAATCCATGGTGGAGGAGTTGATTCACATTTCTATAACAAGGGAGTTCATCAAGTCATTTAGAGAGGAATCCAAGATGTTTATCACTCGAAGAGGCTCCAACAAGTCTGGCCAGTTTCTAGAAGTGGCTGTGCATGTAGTGGGTGGCCAGAGAGGACTCATCATGATCTCTGAGGTACGAGAAGGGCGGGGATGGAGTTGTTTTGAGGCCGAACTTAGCAAGTTGAAGCTTTTCTTTAATTCCACAGTCGGTAAAGGAACCATCGTGTGGTGTTGTGTCAGTCGTCTAGTGTTTCCTCTTCATCAGGGAAGCAGGATCTGGGGTGGGTAAGGGCACAACCCTTATGGTAGGAAAGGGCCCATCATGGTAGGTGGCTCTTCGTCGTTTGCAGAGATGGTGCACTTGGTGGAGAATTTTTCAATTTCGAAGAAGGTGATGACGATGTGTCTTGACGCTCTATTGGACAAGAAGCAACTTGACGCGGATCAAAAGTCAAGGTTCATAGCCCAAGGTTCGGCTTCTTCCTCGTTTTGTGCTTCAAAGGATGACATGATTTCTCAAGTTGGAAAGAGGAAGGGTTTTGGATTGCTTTGGGCATGGATAGGTCATCTTGAACAAATCAAAGTGGAGGTTGATTTGCGTGTGTGTGAAGGCTTGGAGGTTTTTGGGCCAAGCCCCAAGGACCATTCTTTAGTTGCTACCCAAAAGCCCACTTTTATTCCTAGGACCACTAAGCGTTGTAAGAAGGGGTTGAAGTTGCGGGTTGGGTCATGCTTTCTCCTGGCATGCAAGCCCAACGCCAAGAGGGCTACCAAATTGGGCTAAGTCACAGGTCCCAGGTCCAAAGTAGGCTTTGCTGTGGGTCGTGGTTGCTCGAGTCCCTTCACTCAGGTTGATGGCTCTCCAAAAGCCTTGCTGGCAGTTATGGCAGACATATGAGCTTCTCCAGACCTAACGATCACATCTTGCGTTGGGAGATTCCGGGTATTTAGATGAGGCTTTGCATTGTGCAAAGGAGTAATATCCTATTTTTGGGGATCTCTACGGTGGGTTATGAGGCGCCAACTTTGGCTCTTTTGACAACTATCGAAGAGGAGCATTGCTGTGAGGAATTGGCTTCTCTCTCTAATCTTGGTTTTAAAGGCAGCAGGGAGCTAAGAAATTTGGACTACTCCATCAACTATGATGCTAGAGGCGAGTGTTCAAGCCATAGAAACGGTAAGGCTCATGGCTTAGCGTTTTGCGCAGTTTATGGGGGTGTCTTCTTGTGGGGCTTCAGGTGGTATTTTGTGCAGTTTATGGGGGTGCCTTCTTGTGGGACTTCAGGTGGTATTTTGCTTCTATGGGACTTAATGGTGGTGGAAAAGTTAGGGGTGTGTGTGGGGTCAACTTGGCTGTAATTCTAATAGGGTGGCTCTTACATTGGTGTTTTGGGGGTGGATAGGGGGGTTTTGCACTTTTGTATACTTCCTGTATACGTAGGGGCGCCTTACATATTTAATAATTATTTTCTATTACTTATCAAAAAAAAAAAAAAATTATAGAAACGTGGAAAATAGAAGTATATTCAGTTATCTCACACTCAAATAAAATAATTATAGAACCGAATTGTATTTGAAAGTATACCATCTAAGATACATATTGCTTCTGCCTGTCTAAAGGTATAAAAAATTCAGAAAAGCATTGAGAATTGAGGTTACTAGTCCTAGAGGTAACGAATCAGGAATCTCGTTATTACAACCCTTTTACATGTCAGCCGCACCGCATGATGATAATCCACTTTCAAAGAGGTTTTCAGAAATTAAATAGCTATTCATATTCGTCAGTTTGGTGAACTCTCATTGGAATTAAACCAAAATTATTAAAATGCCCACATTTAAAAAAATATATATTGAGGCTCTATTTGTTTAAGAAGGTGGAACTCCTAGGACCGGTGGTGAATTCTGATGTCCTGCAACCGGCCCCGACAAACTCCGGCAATAGCCAGCGGTGGATTTCAAAAGAAAAATATTGTGGGTTTATTTGGAAAATATAGTCTATTTCTCAATTTAAGGAATAGTCATTCCAATGGGAATGGCTATTCCAATGCTAAAAATCTTACAAAATTATGGAATAGCTATTCCATCCATTCCATGTGTTTATCATTAAGAAACTGAATAACTTAAGAATATATAGAAATGCATACACACGATGGCATGTAGAAACAAAGAGCCTACAAATATGGATGAATTACCTTTCCAGTTCTTGAGAGTTCCTTGATTCCAAATTTGCTTAAGTTCCTTTGAACAGCAACCATCTTCCCCGGGTCTCCAGTGACCTGAAATATCCATGTGGAACTTACTTTGAAGATTTATAAGACAAAAATAATCTGGTCCCACAATTCAAACGTAAAGTTAGCACATAAGGATAAATGCTTTAACATAAGGTTTGACAAAAGGTCCAAAACCTACAGATGCGTGCAAGACCCATAGTGCATTACTTATGCACAATAAACACAAGGAATCAAGATCTCACAATTAACATGAAATAGTAATGTGGGCATGGATATATATTATATTTCTAGTTGTCCATGTGTTTAAGTAAAAAAGAAAAAAACTCAAAGTCCATGATTGAGATACCTCTGTTATAGATAAATGGAACCTTATTTCTCAACTTAAGGTCATGAAATGCTAAATTAACCTCAGCTTTGTAATGAAAACGTATAATAATGGATCTATATATTCGAAATTCTTTGGAAACAAGGACACATCAATCCATATGTTTTCATTTCCATCTAAAAAATGGGTCGACAAAAAGTTGGGCATGTGAACTAAACTTCTTACTATAATATAGTAAAAAAATTAAGTGGGTTTGACAACAATTAGACACAATGAAGTTGTGACATTGCTGCTCTTTCTGAGCTACAAATTTTTTATATTTATGATGGGGAACCCCTCCAAGGCAAGGTTACTTGATGTACCCACCTTTGTCAGACAAACCTTGAATTGTACAAAGCGCCCCAACTCCGGCTTTTCCGGCAAGCATGGCCCCAAGGAATTGTTTGAACTCAAGGAAAATTGAACCTTAAGCCTTATGGAGATGCCATCAAGATCAATGCCCTTACCACTTGAGCCAACCCCTTTAGTTCAAAACTCTTTAAAACGCCCTCAAGCATAAAGTCTTTCCTTTACTCCAAAATTGAAAGAATTTTCCTCACTCTTACCAATCGCCTTCTTCGAATAAGAGAACTTTTAGGAGTAACTCTTTGATGCAGTGATCGAATAAGGGTCAAGTTACTGTCTCTAAAGTAATTTTCAGTTTTGGCTACATAGAACTTTTTCATGTTTGAAAATCAAGTATGGCATCTGTTTGAGTCAAATTTTATATGTTTTTAAAGGTCAAGTCATTATTGTCTTTAAAGTAATTTTCAGTTTTTTATTTCAGTCATTAATTTATGTTTTAAAGCATTCTTATTTTTTGTTATAAGTAATTTCATATCATTAATAAAGCGTAGAGGGGCATAACCCTATTACACATGGAGTATTCAAAGATGAACCCCTAATAGAAAGAAGAAGAAAATAAATTCATGAAATCAAGAAAAAAAAAATGAGGCTGCATGTTAGAGTGCATCGCTGGGACTAGTCCTCTCTCTCTTCTCGTCGAACCAGGTTCGTCGAGAATTTTCACCCTAGCGGTGGTGCGTGTTGATGCTGCTCACTAGGGATTGGTGAGCGCTTTTTCATGGAGCATCGTTTTTACATTGAAGCTAAATCTTTCTGCCTTTTGGCGAAGGATGGGTATCCTGATTTTTATTTGGAGGAAAAAAGGAAAGGGTTAGAGTGCATCACTGGGACTAGTCCTCTCTCTCTTCTCGTCGAACCAAGTTCGTTGAGAATTTTCACCCTAGCAGTGGTGCGTGTTGGCGCTGCTCGCTAGGGATTGGTGAGCGCTTTTTCATGGAGCATCGTTTTTACATTGAAGCTAAATCTTTTTGCCTTTCGGTGAAGGATGGGTATCCTGATTTTCGTTTGGAGGAAAAAAGGAAAGGGTTCGTAAGGGCTATTTGTGTGAGCCATCCAGCATCTTCTTGGTTGATGGATTCGTTGCAGGCGGCGTGTCTGTCTCTGGCGAAGGAGGAGTTCGCCAAGGCTTACCAGGAGGATGGGACGGCGCTGATGGTTCACGGGGGCGGTAACAAGGTGGGAAGGTTCTTGCAGGTGGGCATCTATGTTGAGGGTGGACGTAAAGGTGTCATATGGATCCCAAAAGGCCAGAATGGACGAGGATGGCAGCGGTTTGCGGTTGAGTTGCATCTGTTGATTGCAACAAAGGAGAAAGGGTTAGATTCGGAGGCTCATATGGCACCCTCTTCGGCGGATTTGTTTACTAGGAGGTCGTTTGTGGATGTGATACGTGCGGTGACAACTCCGAAGCTCTTGTCCTCTTGCCTCCTCGATGTACTACCTTATTCAGACGGCTTTGGGATGGGTAGCGGTGGTGTTGAGATGCGTAAGGCAGTGGACTGCTATGAGTTGGAGATGCCGGTGTCGATAATCCCACAGAGATTGCCGAAGAGGAAGAAGAACGGTGACTCATTGGCGGCGGCTACAGCTGGGTTGAGAAGGAAGAAGATGAAGGGTTTTTTTGTCAATTGGTGGGTAAAGAAGTATCTAGGGTTTTCTCATGTGGAATGGGTCCGGATCCTTGACGGGTTGCATGTAGGCCTGCTGGAAGGTATGCAGGTGAAGCCCACTGGAAATTGGCATAACCTTGATGGTATGGGGGCCATTGGTGTGGATCTAGATCTAGATCCGGGTTTTGGGTATGGATCCGATTTCGGGTATGGATCCGGTATTGGGTATGCATCCAAGTTGGGATAGGGATCCGGGTTTAGATCTGGATCCGGAATCGGATTTGATCCTGGATTTGGTCTCGCCGGTGTATTCTCAATTGAGCTCGGTTTTGGACTTGGTCTCGTCGGTGTCATCCCCAACAGCAGCGATTACGCATGCGATGGTTTGTCCGGCGAGTTACCCGAGCTTGGTGACTGCAGATTTTGGTCGGAAATCTTCTCCGGTGACTCTTGTGACAGTAACTGTTCCTCCAATTGTGGCTACTATTCCTGCAAAACAATTCTCTTTTCCTCCGGCGATTTCTGCGGCAATTTCTATTTCTTCGGCGAGGCTTCAGAGCAGGATGAAGGATGAGGCTTCTGTTTCTCCGGTGGTGGCTACTATTCCTTCGGTGGCTTCTGTTTCGCCGGTGAAACAACCTCGAGTTTTCGAGGATGCTCCTATAAATCCTGCACCTGCCAAAGTTTTGATAGATAAACAATACTCTGTTTCCAAGTCTATTGTGGGATATTCGCGGAGAGCGAAGGATAAGGAAGCTAAACAACTGCATAAGAAAAAGGTGCTGCTGGGGGTGAAGGGCGAGATGAAGTTCGCGATGAAATCTTGGGGAGGGAATGAGGAAAGTCTTTTGATTGCCATCGATGAGGAGGGAGCTCAAGACTTTTATGCTCCAAAGGTCAAGGGAAGAAAGAGGGAGCTCAAGAATTTGGAATGCTCCATTAACTTTGAGGCTAGGGGCAGTGGTTCGAGTAGGGTTAGGGATGTGGGGTGATTTTGTGGGGTGGTTGGGTGCTGTGGGTTAGCCTTTGTGTAGGGTGTTTCTTGGGTGGTTCTTTTTGGGTCTCTTGTGGGTGCTCCTTGGGAGCTTAGGGCTTTTCTGGGTGTTTCGCGCTCTCTTTATATGCTTCTTGTGTATTCGGGTTGTGTCCCCTTGGTGTTTTGATATATACAACAATTACTTATAAAAAATAAAAATAAAAACTAAAGTAGGAACATCCAAGCTATGGTGCGCTGCTATCCACATATGTAACCTGTTAAGTATAGACTTCCGCAACTCTACCACCGAAATCTCGACATCCTTAAAAAGCCACGCATTTCTCTCATGCTAAATACACCATGTTACACACAATGGAACCAGCCTCTATATTTCCTTAACTAGACCACACCTAATCGAACCACCCCATCTCGGCATAACCCACTCTACCCCAAACAATGTAAGAATGTAACTCCAAAGTTCTCCTGAAACTTCACAATGAAGCAAAAAAGTGATCAACAGACTTCTCATTCTTCTTGCACATACAACACCACTTAACCACCACAATATTCCTCTTTCGCAGATTATCATGCACCAATATTTTCTCTTGGATTGAGCATTGCATCTCGTCCGTGCGGTTCTCGGTGTTGATCAATGGTTCGCCCTCCGGTTTCTTTGTGAGCTCGCGCGGGGTTAGACAAGGTGACCCTCTATCGCCTTTTTTGTTCATCTTGGTCATGGAGGTTTTTAGTAGGATGATTAATGCCTCCATAAGCAGGGGTTTCATCAATGGGTTCTATGTGGGTGCCAGGGAGCATGAGCGGGTGTCGATCTCCCACCTTCTTTTTGCTGACGATACTTTGGTGTTTTGTGGGGCAGAACCGGAACATGTTAGATTTATTAAAGCTCTCAGTATAGGCTTTGAGGCGGTTTCCGGGCTAAAGATTAATCGGGCCAAGTCTGTTTTGGTCCCAGTCGGAGATTCAGTTGAGACGGATGAGCTGGCCGGCGTCTTGGGTTGTGGCACTAGCTCGCTTCCCTTGAAGTATTTGGGTCTTCCGTTAGGGGCTTCCTTCAAGCAGTTGGCTGTTTGGGATGATATGGTGGAGAAAATTGCTAGAAGGTTGGCCTCGTGGAAGCGTTCTTATTTGTCCAAGGGGGCGAGGCTCACTCTCATCAAGAGCACCTTATCCAACTTGCCCACCTATCTTCTGTCCCTGTTTCCCATCCCTATATCCGTGGCGAACCGTATTGAGAAGATTCAACGGGATTTTTTATGGGGAGGTTTCAAGGATGAACCCAAATTCCATTTGGTCAGTTGGCACGAGGTTTGCTCTCCGATTTCTGAGGGAGGTCTAGGGATTCGGAGCTTGCGCCTTTTCAACCAAGCCCTCTTGGGGAAATGGTTATGGAGATTTGCAAATGAAGAAGAAGCTTGGTGGAGAAGTATCTTGGTGGCCAAGTATGGGGTGGTTTGGGGTGGTTGGCGTTCAAATGTTCCTCGTGGAACGCATGGGGTGGGGCTATGGAAATTCATTTGTGGGGTTTGGAGGTCGTTTCGGTGCCACTTCAGATTAGTTCCCGGTTTGGGGGGGAAGGTCAAATTTTGGGAGGATTGTTGGTGTGGCGAGACGCCCCTCAAAGATGCTTTTCCGGGCCTTTTTATTATAGCCCGCAACAAGGATGCCTCCATTGCGGATATTCGGGAGTGTGTAAATGGGATGGTGCACTGGAACGTTACTTTTACCCGTAGCATCCATGATTGGGAGGAGTTGGCCTTAGCCTCTTTCTTCTCACTCTTGTATTCGTCTCCGATCCGGGGGGAAGGGGTTGACCGTATGTGGTGGATTCCTTCAAGGAAAGGGAAGTTTGAGGTCCGCACTTTCTACAAGAGGCTCGCCCTTAAGGAGCCTAATCAGTTCCCTTGGAGAAGGATTTGGCGTACTAAGGCTCCTTTGCGAGTGGCGTTTTTTGCTTGGTCGGCCGCTCTTGGGAAATCTCTCACTCTGGATAATGTTCGGAAGAGAGGTATTGTTGTGGTTAATCGTTGTTGCATGTGTGAGGTGGATGGGGAGTCTGTGGACCATCTCTTCCTTCATTGTGGGGTTGCGCGCAAGTTGTGGGAGGTCATATTCTCTCGCTTTAACTTGAGTTGGGTTATGCCTAGAAGCGTCATGGAGATGTTTGCCAGTTGGTGGGCGGGAGGTAGATCTAGTAGTGCGGTGGTTTGGAAGATGGCTCCCTTGTGTCTTCTATGGTGTCTTTGGAAGGAAAGGAATGCGAGATGCTTCGAGGATTTGTCGAGGAACCTAGAGGATCTTATTCATTTCTTTTTGTACACTTTATTCACATGGACAGCAGGATGGCTTGCTCCTTTAGTGATTGATTTTCCTGATTTTCTCTTTTTGTTCTCTTCTTCTTTCTCCCCTACTTAGTCGCTCCTTTGTATACTTCCTGTGTACTAGGGTTGCGCCCCTCTGCGCTCTTAATGCATTATTACTTATCAAAAAATATTTTCCCTAAGGCTGCTGTCCACCCAAACAACGCCACCCTCGAAGGAGCCTTTACTCGCCAAATGCTCTTCCATGGAAATACAGAACGAGTCTGGCCAGATAACACCTTATAAAATGACTTCACCTCAAACTTAACCCTCTTGGACGAGCTCTATCCCAACTGATCCCCCTCTCCATGACGTAACTTGAAAGAATACAACTGCTTAAAGAATGATAGTACCAACTCTATCTCCCAATCCTAGATTGATCGCATAAAAAGGACATTCCACTGAATAACCCCATCATGACATTGAAAGTTATCTGCCACCCACGCATCTTTGTGTCTAGCAATAGTAACAAAGCCAAAAAAAAAACGTGCTTCAATGGTCTATCACCACTAAGGGTGGGCATGGGTCGGATCGGTCCGGGTTTTGGGGTTTTTGATACCCGACCCGCACCTAGCAGGTATTTTAAATTACACCCAAGACCTGACTATAATGAACAGTATCTACCGGGTCTCGAATTTTGTAGGGTATTTTAAATTATACCCGAGACTTGGCTGTAATGAACAGTATCTACCAGGTCTCAAATTTTGCGGGGTGGGGGTGGGTGATCAAGGGCAGGCAAGGCGGGGCGGGTATTATGTGTCTTTCTTCTTTCTTCTGCAAAAGTGAAAGCAACCCCTTCAATCATTCTCCAAAGAAAAGATAAAAGAAGAAGGCAAAAGCAAGAAAAGGAAGAAAAGAACTAGTAACATAGGGCTTTCAACCATAAAAGCATCCAACTCCTTCTAAAGGGTACAGGTTAGAAGCTTGTAACCATCTAAAAGTAGATTTGTATACAATCGTAAGGTCAAAACAACGAGAACTCATTACCCCCCATCAAATTGAAATAAGCTTGTTCAAAACAAACAACAGCCTCAAAGAAAGAGAATGAAGGAGATTCAGAGAGAGGAACCAGGACGTGGTCAAGCGTGGAGCACTGGAGGTGGAGCCGTGGTTTGTGGAGGTTGGAGAATGAGGCGCCGCTAGGATGAGTGAAGAATGAACAGCATGACTGCGTTAGGAAAGAAAGAGAATTGCATGAGGAAAGAAAGAATCAAGGATTTTAGGGTTTTTTTTTGGGTATCCAGGGTGGGGCCGGTTACCCAGGGTATTTTAAAATTACTTTCCCACAATCTGGCCGGCCCCAGCCGGAAATCCAAAAAAAAATCTCGTACCACAATTTTATAGACAATAATCGGGTTGGGCAGGGCGGGTGGAGCGGGTTTTGCCCACTCCTAATCACCACACCAAATATCATGCCAAAAACTTACTTTAGACCCAATCCCCACCTCAAACCAAACAAATTTGAAAAAACTGTCCCACCCCCTTCAAATATGTTTCCACACACCCACTACATGTGTCCCCATAACGTCCTTTGAACACCATCCACCCCTTATACTCTCATATCTAGCTTCAATCACCATTTTCCATAAGGCCTCGCTCTGCTTAGCATACTACCATAACCATTTTCCCAATAAGGCTCCATTAAATTGAAGCAAATTCCGAACACCTAGCCCCCACGCTTTTAGCGGCGTGCAGATTTGCTTCCAATTTACTAAGTGGAATTTTACCTCATAGCCAATGCCACCCCAAAGGAAATCACTTTGGAGTCTCTCAATCCTATTAACCTCTCCCATTGGAATAGGAAATAATGATAAGTAATATGTAGGAAAATTAGAAAGGGTACTTTTAAGCAAAGTCAACGGACCACTCATAGACAAATACAGTTTCTTCCAACCAGCCAACCGACATTCCATTTGCTCAATAACGCCATTCCAAATAGACATGCCCTATAAGCGGCAAACCCAAATACTTCATAGGCAAAGAGGCAACTCGACACCCAAAAATATGAGCCAAGTCTCCGACATCTTCCACCACTCCTATAACAACAAGCTCAGATTTACCCAAATTGATTCTCAATCCCGACACTACTTCAAAAAACAAGAATATAAACCACAAGTGTCAAATTTGCTCAAACTGTGCACCACAAAAAATCAAAGTTTCATCAGGGAACAGCAAATGAGACACTACCAAAGCTTTATGGTTTCTTGACCCCACTGAAAACGCTGTCAATAGGCCCTGCTCTATCGTCAAAGTCAACATCCAACTCAAAGCTTCCATAACCACCACAAACAACTGCAGCGAAAGTGGATCCCCCTGCTGTATCCCTCGAGAGCTAAACCACATCGCTTAAGCAAATACAGCAAGAAATCCCAGTTAAAATGATCATACGACTTCTCCAAATCCAACTTGCATAGTACGCCAAGTTCCCCCGATCGAAGACGACTTTCTAGACACTCATTAGCCATAGTTTTGACCCTGAATGTTTCTTCAAATAAGAGGTTTTCCCTATTTCAAATAAAATAGTAGTAGTAGTATAATAACATATTGATAATTATAACAATTACAATTATAATAACATGTATCTCAAGTTACTTTCTTTATTTTTGAGTAATTGTGAATTAAGTTTGTTATCAATGTTTGTCTTCATATCTAAAACCAAATGCTAGCTAAGTGTCATAACTGAAACACACAAGTAAAAGCTAAGAATCTGACAAAAATTCACCTCAATAGTCAGCGAATCTTCTGAGATATCAACAATTTTTGCTCTGAAGATGTCTACTAACCACATTATCTGGAGATTATAGCACAAAGAAGAGATCAGGTACTTCAATGCACTAAAATGAAAGGAAAACCACTGAAAAGGAAGGTGCTTATTGCCCTCAAATCAGAGAACCACTCCCATCTTGAAAAAAAAAAAAAAAAAAAACTGAACTCCATACAGTAAGAAACACTTAGAACACCTTACTGGTTAATTCCGACTTGCCACCCTAGTGAAATGTATGACACCACAATAGAGTATGAACACAGCATGGCATACATGTAGGCCATGCACTTAATTTAAGTGAGCCCCACCTCAAAGATGTATGAAATGACCAGCCCAGATACCTGAGAAATTATCACACTTTTTATGGAAATTCCACTGTTCTATTTTTCTTTTTGTATTTTTTTCAAAATGCCACATTAGTATATAATTACGTTTTAGCAAAACACATCAATGACCTCTAATAACTTAAAAGGGGAGGTTATCTCAATTTGCCAATACATACCCCAAAAGATTTTAAAAAAATAAAAATAAATAAAAATTTAAGAAAAAAAAAAACAAGTCTTGGAAAGCAAAAAAAAAAAGAAGTCGAAAGGATAAATATCTGGATCAAAAACAATGAGATCAATGAGGCATTTGTGCTAGGAAATAATCAAACTGTTGATTTATACATCTTTACTTATCAAAAAAAATAATCAAACTGGGTGCAGAAAGTTGTACCCAGTACAAAGAAAAAGCGCTTGAAACATGATTTCCTACTCCAATGGTGTGATATTTGTCTCCAAACATTATCTACAGACTGTAAAACGCACCAATATCCCCTTAGAAAAAAAGATAACCGACTGATGGGACAGTTTTGCTTTTCAAGTCAAAGTAGACCATCCAAGTGATGATGTCTCAGACCAGTGATTGAATGATCTAAATAATTACCTCAGCACAGTTATTTGGATCTGCATTAAGTTTTATAAGCATCAGTTCACGTTCTACTTGTGGCTCCCTTGAGATATCTTCAACCTGATCAATTAGATAAGTTACTCAAGAAGTAAAGTGCAGAACCAAATAAGTAAACAGTCAGTCCAAAAAGTTATATATCTATCTATATTTAGTAGAAAAAAACACAAAGTATTAGAAGAGCTAGTGCAGTAGCAAGAAAGCAACATCTTGGAAGGTTCATTTTAAAAATAAAAAGTAAACAATTCCCCTGCCTCACTGAAATAAATTTAAGTTAGAGAAATAAACAATCAGCAATACCAACACCAAGAATTAAGATTTCTACAGAATACTTCCGGATTATCTCAGGTGAGCCATAACCTTAATGACATTCGCAAGCTTGTTCAGCTGTTCAACAACTTGTCGCAAAACTTTCTCGGTTCCAGAGACAACTACGGTAAAGAGAGCCTTGTCCTTGTTCAAACCAACTGCAAGGGACTCAATGTTGTAACCCCTCCTAGCAAACACCCCCGCAATTCGATTTATTATTCCACTCTCATCCCCAACAAACACTGAAATTGTGTGACGTTTCATCCTGAAAGCAATTAACATACCACATTACAACCAGACTAAATGTAGCAGATATGCATACTGGAATGGGAAGAAAAGAGGCTCATAAGTAGCTTCTGACATATTTAAAAAGAAAAATCACCAATACTATCATTAAGACCTATCTCTCAAATACGTCAAAGGGAAATCTAATCAGCAAAAACTATATAATGTGGTATGTTAGATAAAACTAACCTTGTCTGAGATAAAATTTTAGATCTCCAAAAATTTGACTTTGATGTATTTCTCTTATCAAATTACACAGGCTAATTGATCAGGCTTTAGAAAAAGGAATCAAAGTTGCCGTGTGTAGCACTTCAAATGAGAAGGCGGTATGCATAATCAGTTATTCTATACTAAAATCTCTTCAAAACAGCGATGGGGTTGTCTAGAGTCTGGAAAGTGGAGTCTAAGGAGTTTGTGATGATCGTGAAGGATGCAGATATGGTGTTGAAACTACAAGAGTGCTGTAGAGGTAAGACGCGTTGGATACGGCTGAATTGGAAAGAAGCGGTTTGGCTAGTAAATATCTTTAATAAGCTGATGGCGGTGGAGGATTCAAGGGTATTTTGGGATGAATCTACTCATAGTTTTCCACGTGCGTTAGCCCAGAAATGTTTCAATAGGCATGGGAGCTTTCTGGTTTTAGAGGAGTTTGATGGTAGAGATAGGCGAGGTAGAGTTATGGTGCTAGAGGGTAGGCACAGGAAGGGCTGGGACCAGCTTCAGTCAGAGTTGCGGATTGCCATTGATTTTGTTCAACCATTCATTGGGGAAGCAAGGAAGGCAGTGACAAGGAAACAGAGAAGGAGCTTTTCAGAGGTCTTGCTTTCCTCATCGAAGCAGGTGAAGGAACCGTTTGGGTCTTATGCAGAACCGATTGCGAGAGTTCCCAAATGGCTGTTAGGAGGTAATGCAGGGATCAGCAAATTGTCCGGGCCAAGCGCTCTTGCTGACTGCCATGCTGGTCGTGAGGTTCAGGTGGCTGCTCTGGCGAAGGGTCCGGCGGTTAGGTATACATTGAACAGTGGTGCTAGCTGTGAGGTATTGTAGAAGAAGACTTCAAGTTACGAGGAGAAAGTCTGTGAGGAGCATGCTTCTGGAATGTATGGTCAGGGTTGCGTGTGTGCGGGGGAGAAGGAAAAGTTGAAGATTTCCCTGTTAAAGTTATAGGAGGAAATCAGGAATTGTCTCGAAGGGATAGGTGTTCGTTGCACTTGTACTTGTGGGTCTGGCTCTCTTGGGCCTAAAAACTTTTTGGAAATGTCCCAGGTGGCCCAACCTAGTGGACTGCCTAGGAATCAGCCCATGGTCCAACCCAAGACTTCGGCAGGTCAGAAGGAAAAGGCCTCTGTTGCGGGACTTGGACCCAATAAGGTTCTAAAATTTTACAGCAGAAAGGTAGCGGGTAAGGCGGGGGATATGGGTGCTTCATCTTTCAACACTGGGCATCAGCCTTCTCTGATTTTCACAAACTTAGATTTTCCGGCACTTTTTGTGTCGCCGGCAAAGGCGCCGATGATGGTTACGCCGACAGTGAAGGGGTCGACGATGGAGGTTGCGGCAAGGGAAGGCGCTCTGGGCGCCGATAAAGTTGTTGTGCTCTCTTCGGCGATCGGACCGGTCGCACCAGCTTCGGCGTCGACGTGGGTGTGCGATGCAGGCCTGGGTATTCTAGGTAAGGAGCCAACGATTCTTCCGGTAGGGGATCGAAGAGAGGTTTCGACTTGTGTTGCTCTGTCGGCACCTTCTGGGTCAGCTGCCGGTGTTCGTGCGAAGCTGAAGATGCCAACTTTGGGGCAGCCGGAAGTTTTGCTGGCAGGGGGGAAGTTTGGGAGGGGGATTGATAAGGGGGAGGGAGGGGGCTCAGGCCAGTTGGTTAATGTCAAGCTGGTCCAGCCGGCGAAGCTATCGTAAAAGGAATGGAGTGATTTTCAGGGAGAGCTTCCTCCAGGTTTTGAAAGATGGGAGCTGCCGGACATGAGTCAGAAGAAGACGGGTAAGGATTTGGGGGAGAGTAATGGTGCTGGACAGAAGCCGATCGATTTGCAGGGGGAGATTCCTTCGGGTCTGGAGAAGTGGGATCTGCCAGGAGTGGACAACTCATTGAGGTGGAAGGGGGCTATGGTTAGCGTTTGTAATGAGAGCTTTTGCTCTTTGGGAAAAGCTTATTCTGGAGATAAGGACCGCAGTTCACAGGGTGAGTCATTAGTTCCAGACTCCTTAGCCTTGGTTCCAATTGAGGATCAGGAGCCTATTACGGTAGAGTTTGTTACTCAATTTAGCAAGCTCGTGGGTGTCTCTTGTGATGGAGAAGCTGGGAAGTTGGAGGAGGCTTTTGGGCTCATTATGGCTGATAATGAGGACAATGGTAAGGATGCGGGAGAGGCATTGAAAGAGGGAGTGGCCATGGAAGCACATACGGGAAAAAAAGGTAAGAGAGAGCTCAATAACCTTAATTCCTCCGTTAATTATGAGGTGCATAATGGAAGTTCTTTGAGGGACTGCAAAAAGGGGAGGGCTAATCGGATTATTTAATTAAGCCAAAGATTCTTTCTTGGAATGTGAGGGGTTTGAATGTAAGGGATAAAAGGCTGAGGGTTAGAAATCTGCTTAGAAATTGGAAGATGGATATAGTGTGTTTTCAAGAGACAAAGGTGGACTTTGGCACAAACAATTTTGTGAGGAGTTTGTGGGAGTGTCCTTATGTGGAGTGGTGCTATGTCCCTTCTAGAGGGGCTTCGGGTGGCATTTTGGTGTTGTGGGATAGAAGAGTAGTTACGAAGGTTGAGGTGGCTTTGGGCAGTTTTGTGGCGGCTTGCTCCTTCAGAAACGTCGATGATGGTTTTGCTTGGGCTTTTGCGGGGGTGTATGGCCCTAATAGAGCTAACATCAAGCGTCTCCTTTGGGAGGAACTGGTGGGCCTTATGAGTTGGTGGGATTTGCCTTGGTGTATTGGTGGGGATTTCAACGCTACTTTGTTTCCTAGTGAAAGATCCGGGGAGGCTTATTCTCGGACCGCGATGAGGGATTTTGCAGATTTTATATCGGAGCAGGGTCTTATGGATTTCCCGTTAGCTGGGAGGGTCTCTACTTGGTCTAACAACCATTCCTGGTCACGGCTAAACCGATTCCTAGTCTCTCCGGAATGGGACGCTCGACAAAAGAGGATGCTTCAGGTGTGTTCGGATCATGCAACTATTATTCTTGATTGTAGTTGCTTCTTGGGAGGCAAAAGACCTTTCAAGTTCGAGAATATGTGGCTTAAAGCGGAGGATTTTGTGGACAAAGTAAGAAGTTGGTGGGAGTCTTACCATTTCCATGGTACTCCGAGTTTTATTCTGGCAAAAAAAATACAAGCTCTTAAGGGGGATATTAAGAGATGGAATGACCAGGAATTTGGCAACGTGGGAAGGAGCATTAAGGCCCATATGGATGATATAAAGGCTCTTGATAGGGTGGAGGAAGAGAGAGGGTTATCCGCTGATGAAATTAAGAGGAAGAGGTTGTTAGCCAAAGAATTGGAGACTCTTCTCTTACATGAGGAAATTAGCTGGAGGCAAAAATCTAGGATTCGTTGGTTGAAAGAGGGAGATAAATGCACTAAATTTTTCCATCAGATTGCTAATGCAAATAGAAGACATAATTCTATTGAGTCTCTGACTGTGGGTGGCTCTACTACTTCAGATCAAGGGGTCATTAGCAACCACGTTACAAGTTTCTACGAGTCTCTTTTTTCAGAGAGCCTCAACTGGAGACCGAGGCTGGACGATCATGATTTTGATATATTGAATATTGGTGAGGCCTCTAGGTTGGAAGTTCCTTTCGAGGAAAGAGACGTGTGGGAGGTGGTGAAAGGTATGGATAGGGACAAGGCGCCAGGCCCGAATGGCTTTTCTATGGCTTTTTTCCAGGATTGCTGGGATGTGATTAAGGTGGACATTATGGCGGTTTTTGTGGAGTTCCATGAGCAAGGTAAATTTGAAAAAAGCCTTAATGCTACGTTCATCGCTCTCATTCCGAAGGTACATGGAGCTTCCGATATTAAGGATTTTCGTCCGATTAGCCTTGTGGGAGGGACTTATAAGATTGTGGCAAAGGTCTTAGCCAACAGAATGAAGAAAGTGATGGATAGGGTCATCTATAAACCCCAGAATGCTTTTGTTAAAGGTAGGCAAATCTTGGACTCAGTTCTCATTGCCAATGAATGTTTGGATAGCCGAATCAGATCAGGGGAACCTGGCTTGTTGTGCAAATTGGATATGGAAAAGGCCTATGATCATATGAATTGGAAGTTTCTACTTTACTTACTGAGAAGGTGCAGTTTTGAAGAGAAATGGTGTTCCTGGATTGAACATTGCATTTCGTCTGTGCGATTCTCGGTTTTGATCAACGGATCTTCTTCCGGTTTCTTTGATAGCTCACGGGGAGTAAGGCAAGGAGACCCACTTTCTCCTTTCTTGTTTGTTCTAGTCATGGAGGCGTTTAGTAGGATGATCAATGCCTCGATAAACAGGGGTCTCGTTTTTCTGTGGGAAGTAGAGAGTCAGATCGGGTTATTGTCTCTCACCTTCTCTTTGCTGATGACACTTTGGTTTTCTGTGGGGCAGATCTTAGTCAAGTTAGAAACATTGGCGCTTTACTTGTTTGCTTTGAAGCCGTTTCTGGGTTAAAGGTGAATTTGGCTAAATCTGTCTTGGTCCCTATTGGTAGTATGAATAATATGGGCATTCTGGTTGGCATTCTTGGCTGTGGTTCAACTTCTATGCCTTTGAAATACTTGGGTCTCCCTTTGGGGGCCCCGTTTAAGGTCAAGGCCAGTTGGGAGGACATGTTGGAGAAGTATGCCAGAAGGCTGGCCCCATGGAAATGCTTGTATTTGTCTAAAGGGGGGAGGATTACTCTCATCAAGAGCACCTTATCCAATCTTCCCACTTATTTCTTGTCTCTGTTTCCTATTCCTGCTTTTGTGGCGAAGCGTATGGAGAAGATTCAACGTGATTTCTTATGGGGTGGGATCAACGATGAGTTTAAGTTCCATCTGATCAGTTGGAACAAGGTATGTTCTCCGATCTCTAAGGGAGGTTTAGGGATCCGAAATATGCGTTTGATGAATAAAGCTTTGTTGGGGAAATAGTTGTGAAGATTTGCTCATGAGAAAGAGGCTTGGTGGAGAAAGATCCTGGTGGCAAAGTATGGTGCGGTTTGGGGTGGTTGGCATTCTAGGGTTCCTAGTGGTTCGCATGGGGTGGGGTTATGGAAGTACATAAGCAAGGGGTGGAGGTCGTTTCATTATCACATTAGATTGGTCCCTGGATTTGGGTCCAATATCAGGTTTTGGGAGGATATCTGGTGCGGTGACATGTCTCTCAAGGATGCTTTTCTTGGTCTTTCCAATATTGCCACCAATAAGGATGCGTCTATTGCGGATAACAGGGAGTGTACAAATGGCTCCGTGCAGTGGAATGTTTCCTTTATTCGCAGGGTTCATGATTGGGAAGTGGAGGCCTTGGCCTCGTTTTACACTCTCTTGCATTCGCACTTGATGCGTGGGGTAGGGGAGAATAGGATGTGGTGAATCTCTTCATGTAAAGGAAAATTTGAGGTTAGATCTTTTTACAGGATCCTTGCCTCTAAAGATCCTTCCCCTTTCCCTTGGAAGAGTTTATGGCGCACCAAGGTTCCTTAAAAAAGTGGCTTTTTTGGCTTGGACGGCCGCGCTTGGGAAGACTCTAACCTTGGATAGTTCGAAAGAGAGGTATTGTTGTGATAAACCGTTGTTGCATGTGTGAATCGGATGGGGAGTCAGTTGACCATCTCTTTCTTCATTGTGGGGTTGCGCGTATCTTGTGGAATGCCATTTTCTCTCGGTTTGGTTTGTGTTGGGTGATGCCTGGTAGCGTCAGGGGGTTGTCTGCTTCTTGGTGGGCGGGTGGCAATTCTCGTAGTGCCGTTGTGTGGAAGATGGTTCATCTTTGCCTTATGTGGTGCATTTAGATTGAGAGAAATGCTAGATGTTTCGAGGACTCATCTAGGAATATTGACGACCTTATACACTATTTCTTGTACACCCTCTTCACTTGGACTGCTGGTTGGCTAGCACCCTTAGTGATCAGCTTCCCTGACTTCCTTTTTATGTTTTCTTCTTTATTTTCTCCTTCTTAGTCGCTCTCTTGTATACTCCCTGTGTACTAGGGTTGTGCCCCTCTGCGCTTTGTTTAATACATCTTTTTTACTTATCAAAAAAAATATAATGAATAACTTTTTTTCTCAGTAAATGATAATATCAAATAGGGATAAATGCAAAATTGGTCCCTATAGTTGGCCTAAATTACAAATTACTCCATGTGGTATAACAAATAATTTATAGATCCTTGTAGTTGGTCTAAATTACAAAAAAACTCTCAATGATATAAAAAATAATTTATAGGTCATCAAAGTATGCTAAAATAACAGTTTACTCCAATCAATTTTCATTAAGTAAATTAACAAAATATGTCATTTTACCATGTCATACCCAATAAAAATATGACACGTGTTTTTATTAATTTCTTATTTTCAAAAATGACAATTAGAATTTTTCACTTCATTTTACGACACCAGCTAAGATTACATCAACCCTCATTCCACATCATACTGTTACAGTAAATTAACATAATCTCTTGTATCTCCAAAATTTTACCCCGTGTGTAACCCTCCCTCATCTTCACCTTCCTTAGCCGCTTCATAAAATGTGACTGTCAAATTCTTGTAAAATGCTCCCAAATCATGGCGAGGAAGATGAAAATGAGGGAGGGTTACGCACGAAATACAATTTTGGGTATAGAAGAGATTAGGTTAATTTATTGTAGCAATATGACATGACAAAGTAACGGATTCTGTTAAGTTACTTAACGAAAATTGATTTTAAGGAGTAAACTGTTATTTTAGCCTACCCTGAGGACCTATAAATTATTTTTTATACCACAGAGAGTGATTTATAATTTAGGCTAACTATAGGAACCTATAAATTATTTGTTATACCACATAGAGTGATTTGTAATTGAGCCCAACCACCGAGAACAATTTTGCATTTATTCCTATCAAATAAAACATAAATAGATTTATGTTAATACTTAATAACCATATGAAGTTCAAGAGAATTTTTGTTACCCAATCATTCTTGCTCTTTAATCATAATTCTATATAGCCAAAGTTTTACTGAAGTTTCAGTTGCATAAATGGTCCCTTATTCTTCAATGTTCATTAGCATTAAAATACAAATATATACAGGGACGAAGCCAGCAGGGGTTGATAATGCCCCTCTCGCCTGCTAAATTTTTTTCTTAACCCAGGTAAAGTGGCCCTGGCTTCCCTAATTGCCCACCCTTAGAGTTGTTTCTCTCCTCTTGCCTCTTGCCTCTTCCCTTCTTCACTCTCTCTGAACATTATTGAAGACATAGGAATGGTAAAGCTTGGAAGAAGACATGGGAGAAGACAAAGAAAAAAAAAAAAAAAAAGAGAGAGAGATGAGAGAAGACGAAGAGACGTTTGAATGAGAGAGTGGTAGATTGAAAAGAAGATGGGAGGAGAAGACAAGGATACGCGGTTGGAGGAGAAGAGTTATGTGCTGATTACGTTTAGATAAGGAGATTGCCACGTAGGGAATATATGAAGAGGCAAACTGGGTGAAATGTTTTATGAGCTGGAAATTTCTAGATTTATTTATATGAACCTTAGGCCACCGATTGTAAAGACAATAACGTAGTGTATAAAGAGGCCCATGACTCCATGAGAAATAATTCATATATTGGAAAAACAATAAGAAATAATTCATAATTCTGATTTTTCTCTTCTTTCTTGGAGGGTGTCTCCACGAATAAGTTCAAGTTTGATTTTTACTCTAAATTACATGCATTCAACCATTTTACTTTACTAATCCATCCAAAACATTACATCCATTCCATCAATTATACTATTTTCTTATCATTTTCATGACATTCCATCAGAAATTTAGTCAAAAACTTCATTTCTATGCTACTCTTGGTTTTTGAAATTTGCATGTAAAGTGTATGATGAAACTTTTCTGAAATGAGTAAATTATTCCTGTTTGGCCAAAAGTTCATTAGAAATAATATATAATTCGCCAAATTTTTGCACAAACCCAGTATCCCGCTCCTCTCTTTGTGAAAAACCAAATTAGAGAAAAAGGGGCATGTTGGCATTCGAGGCAGAATTAGCATTTGAAGTTTGTCAGGGTAAAAGTAAGAAAATTAAAAATTTGAGCGGGTAAAAATTTAATTTTTGAAGAGTTATAGGGGTATTTTTTTTAAATAAAATTGTGGAAAACATGGCCCCCAAGGCACCATGGCATGTAGTTCTGCCATTGGTTGACATGTTTGCCCCTGTCAACAAAAATTCTGGCTTCGCCACTGTACATATGTGTGTATATATATATATATATATACACACACACAGGTATTCCTGATCAATTCTATTACTTCTGACTTCCCAGCAGTCCATCTAAGTGTCCTTGCATTACCTAATCACTACAACTACATTGCTTGGCTTCACAAATACCCAGCACCTTATAACATTAAGTGGCCAAATAAGTCATGATTATGAATAGAGACCTCCCAATGTAGAGTTTCACTTTTACCCTGTGGACGATGTTACATTTAATCTCAGTTACATTAGCCCTCTTACATTGAATTTCTAGAACCAAGATAATGAGAATTTACCAGGCCATCGAGTTCCAGTATTAATTGCTTCAAAACAACTAACCACAAATCCCTTTGCAGAAAAGGAACAACTTTGTACAACCAAATTATACAAGCCAAATTCCAATTGGGAAGGGGGGCAATTAAAATAAACCATTATTTAATAAATAAAATATAGCAATAGAACAGTTCCATACAAACACTAAATCCAACAAATGAACAAAACAAAACCCTCTTAGAACTACCACAACCAGGAACAAAAAGCCACCCTCATTGAACCAAATGCACACAAATATTAATCTGTAAAAAGAAAAGCTTCATACACACAGGTTTAAGCAAACCCAGAAAACAGCAAGCGTAAATAAGAGAGAGGATAGATCAGAAACTCACTTGGACCGAGTCAGGAGAGGTGCGGACTCGCTCAGAGACACTGCATTGTTATTGGTAGCGGCAGAGACCTCCAGCTTCCTGAACTCAAAAGTCCTCCTCCACTTGGGTGCTCTCAAATGCCCAAAATCCAAGCTTCTTGAAAACCTATGTCCCAAATCCACTCTCAAGCATGGCTTCAGCTTCTCAGTCTGCACCGGTGCTGGGCACCGTGACACAGCCGCCATGAGTAACTCCTCGTTTTAGAGAGACGGAGAGAGAAGAAACAACACTCTTTGTTTTTCTTTTCTCTTTCTTGTTCTGGGCAAGCACACGATATTGACTGTCTTTAGGCCACGTAGTTTTCAAAATCCTGTGTCTCTTTCTTGCACGTGCTTTAATTTTCCACCAAAAAGTGAAAACCGGATTCTTCTTTTCTTTTCGGTACCTTTTTTTTTTTTTTTTAATTTTTATGGGTGATCTTGTCAATGGGTGACATGAAGAGATTCAAGTTGTTCGCTCGGGATCAGGGCTACTGAACATTTAGAAAAAAGTTGTCATTCAGTTGTCAACATTAGAGGACAAATGAACTCTCGAATCATTTCGTAGTACCCATCGAGATGATCGCCTCAAAGTTTTATACAAGCTCGTAAATTTTCGTTGAAATGATTTTAGGTTGTACGTATCACTACCAAAGCATTTGGTCAGGCGCATGGGATTTGGTCCTTGTTTTGAAAATTCAACTTCATTTGACTAGCCCGAAATTTTATGAGATTATACAAAACTTCAAGATTATCCTGTCAACGGGCGGCAAGAAGTGATTTGAGCCATTCACACTGGATCGGGGCTAAAGAACTTCCAGAAAAAAGTTGTATTTTAGTTGTCAATATCGGAGGGTAAACGAACTCGAATTATTTCGTGGCACCTGTTAACATGATCGCCTTAAAGTTTTATAAAAGCTCGTAAATTTTTCGTCCCAAATGATTTTGGGTAGCATGTATCGCTACTAGAGCATTTGGTTAGGCCCATGGGCTTTGGCCCTAGTTTTTAAAATTCAACTTCATTAAATTGGCCCAAAATTTGATGAGATTGTACAAAACATCAAGGCGATTCTATCAACGAGTGGCACAAAAAGATTCGAGTCATTCGCGCGGGATCGTGGCTATCGAACTTCCAAAAAAATTTGTTGTTCAGTCGTCAACTTTGGGATGCAAATGTGCTCGAATCACTTTGTGGCATCCATCGACATGATCGCCTCAAAGTTTTATACAAGCTCGTAAAGTTTATTCCCAAATGATTCCAAGTTGTACGTATCGCTACCAGAGCATTTAGTTAGGCCTTTGGGCTTTGGTCCTAGTTTTGAAAATTCAACTTTATCTAATTGGCCCGAAATTTTACGAGATTGTACAAAACCTCGAGGCCATCTCGTCAACATGTGGCATGAAGTGATTCGAGCCGTTTGCACGGGATCGGGGCTACCGAACTTTCAGAAAAAGATGTTGTTCAATCTTCAATATCGGGGGACAAACGAACTCGAATCACTTTGTAGCACCCGTCGGCATGATCGCCTTTAAGTTTTACACACGCTCGTAAATTTTATTGGCAAATGATTTCTAGTTGTACGTATTGCTACTTGAGCATTTGGTTTGGCTCATGGGCTTTGGTCTTTTTTTAAAAAAAATTCAACTTCATTCGATTGGCCCGAAATTTTACGAGATTGTACAAAATCTAGAAGCGATCTTGTCAACTGGTGGCACAAAGTGATTCGAGCCATTCGCTCGGGATCGGAGCTGCTGAACTTCCAAAAAAAGTTGTCGTTCAGCCGTCAATAACGGGGGGCAAACGAACTCGAATCACTTTGTGGCACCTATTAACATGATCGCCTCAAAGTTTTATAAAAGCTCATAAATTTTCGTCCCAAATGATTCTGGGTTTGTACGTATCGCTACCAGAGCATTTGGTTAGTCTCATGGGCTTTGGTCCTAGTTTTGAAAATTCAACTTCATTTGATTGGCCGAAATTTTACGAGATTGTACAAAAACCTCACGGCGATCCTGTCAACGGGTGGCATGAAGAGCTTTGAGTCGTTCATGCGGGATCGGGGCTACTAAACTTCTAAAAAAATTTATCGTTGAGTCGTCAACGTTGGGGGGCAAACGAACTCGAATCATTTCATAGCACCCATTAATACGATTGGCTCGAAGTTTTGCATAAGGTACAGTCCGTCTTCCCTAGGTATGGACAATCAAATCGCTTAATTAGTTATACGCAATCAAGGGATTAGCATAACTCATATTTGGGTCATACGAATTATCTACCTAAATTACACTAACCTAGGGTGTAGAGTAATTCGCCTTTCCAAGGCATGACCTATCAAACCCTTTTGATCATGTGTCAATTAAAACCGTTGTATAACAATCATTCATGTAATCACAAAAAATATGAATGATTGAATTCAATCAAGATAAAAAGTTTTATAAGACTAGAGAAAAAATTAATAATGATTGAATATAAACTTTAAAACCAAAATTCTAAGTTATACAACCGTCATGCATATAGAAAATTCATAAATTAAAATTCAATTAAATCATTGTTACTTGGAAAAAGCTGCATTAATACTCTATTACGAATTTAGCCGCTCATGGTGGTGCTAGAATGGCCTCTTGCTATGTTCATCTTCTCTTCAACTCTTCAAGCCTCCAAGAAGACATTTTTTGTCTAAAATTAAGCACACTCCTCTTCAAGGCTTAGAAGCATATTTATAGGGTGCAAAACAAATCCTATAAGCCTTAGAAATCCTAGAAAAATCGTGCTTCAGTCTCCTAGTCCAATTAGGAAGAAATCATAGTACAAATCGGAATACGATTCGTCCAAATTTTCCTCCTTATATTGCGTGATGATTTTGGCATAACAAATGTCTGAATTAGGAAAATCTTATTTCACAATGATTTGTAGTATTTTGAATTAGATTTCCAATGCCGCTAGTTTTACCTCAATCCGATACTTGAGCTGAAAGTTAAAATCCAAATACTGAGACGTGTACAGAATCCAAAATTTAATCAAATCCGATTTTAATTCCAATTAGAGAAATTCCGATTTAATCATTTTCTTAATTTGATTAAACTTAATCGCATCATATATGTCATCTATTATGATTGGTACCAAGATGGATGACCTTCTGAAAAGTCTAGTCCAGAAGAGCCAAAAACAGACAATATTGTGTGTCAATTAAGTGAAGTGTTACAGAACTTTTCTCAAGTTCTTTGAAGATGCAATAAAATAAAATATTAACTATGAAATAACTCATCTTCTTTTCACTTAAAAAGTGGGAGTGGATCCTTATCCCATTTTAAGCCTTACCCGCTCCCTCCCCTCTCTCCATAATTGAAATATTCCAATATATATATTGTGACTGGGCCGAGTGGGTGGCACCAATAATAAACAAAAGACAACCAAGAACATTCACTCAGTAATGATCCGAATTTTTATTTCAAATTATCCATTTAAACAGTCATGGAAGATTGATGACCACATTAGCAATAATCATTCATGGGCTACACGAATGACCTGCTTACCAACATTTTTGCCATAAAACAAGCCGACAAAGGCAGCTGGAGCACTTTCCAAGCCTTCATTCATGTCTTCGATGAAAACAATTTTTCCTTGCTTGTAATGACCGATGACATGTTCCAAGAAGCTTGGGTACAAGTGCAAGTAATCGTGTTGCAGGAATCCCTGTACCCTGATGCGCTTGGTTATGAGATTCAACCAGTTGTAAATCCCTCGAGGCTTTGACAAATCCTGCTGGGACACCACCCCACAAACGGCAACTCGGCCATGAATCCTCATGTTTACAAGCGCTGCATCGAGCATTTCCCCACCCACATTATCAAAGTATATGTCAATGCCTTGCGGAAAGTACCTGATACACGAGTCAGCCAAGGAAAAGAGTAAGAAATTTGCAACTTATTTCAAGGAGAAAACGAAAAGATGAAACTTCCTTATCATACTCCATCCTCAAAAAGCTCATAATTAACCTTTTCAATGCTGCATCAAGATCTTTTTCTTCCTTGTAGTTAAAAGCTTCATCGAATCCAAGCTTATTCTTCAGAAGATCAATCTGGTATGGCCCATTTAAGTTATTTTACTTGTCAGAGTTGATTAACTAAACAACAAAAAGTCCAACTCATACACAGAAAAGTCGTAAAAAAAATATTGTTTAAACAATCTTCCAGAGATAAAAGATGAGTCACAAAATGAATCAAAAGAAAAATAGCAATTACAATTAAAATAAAGACACTTACCTTTTGGCTTGTCCCAGCACTTCCAACTACATAGCAACCATGCAACTTAGCAAGTTGGCCAACAAGCTGACCAACCGCTCCAGAAGCCGCAGAAACAAAGACATACTCCCCTTTCTTTGGGGTACAGACCTCAAAGAATCCTGCATACGAAGTAAAACCTGGCATACCTGTATAAAATAACTTCTGCTTTAGTGACTGCTTTAGATGACTAAAGCACAATCTTACTGAAAGATAACTTATTCGCATATTGATTGACATCAGCCAAAGAAAAAAAAGAAAAGGTAAAGCTTTTTGATTAACAAAGTGCAGAGTTATACACAACAAACTCGAGAATCGTCTAATCAACTAATGGAAGTGGTTTCAACAGCGTCAACAAAGTGAGCAAATAACTTCTTCCTTGATTGAACAGAGTTTTTTTTTTTTGTTAATAATTGCTGTAGAATTAAATTCTCCTTTCTCATAAACTTAAGCTTTTGAGAGTATTGATAATATCATAGTACAAGAGTAGCAGCCTGAGTTTGAGTCTTCTCCACTGATTACCTCTATTTAAGTTGAAAATTTTGAGTGTTGAGCCCTACTTATTTAAAAAAAGTCTGGACCCCGAGTGTGAGGTTAAAATGATGATTAAATGATTAATTCACCTATTCGTGTAAGATTACGTTTTAGGATCAATGGTGATTTATCATTCCAAAATAAGTTTGCTATTGTTTTCTCCTAATCAATACCAAGAGCTGATTTGAACCTTAACATTCCGCCCACTCTCCCCAACCTTTCTTTCAGCCTAAAAGGTAGAAAAAAAATCGGATAGAAGAAAAGCCATGGATGTTTTATACTGCAGAATAGGAGCATTGAGATTGAAGCTACAAGGTTTAGAAATGGACCAATGATGCAAAAACCTTTGGAAATTTGATGTTAATCCTTCCATAAAATAAAAAATATTAAAGTTCATTCATATAATGTATGTCATGTTCAGCAATTGAATTATTTCTGTTTAGAACAGATCATTTATGACTGTTGAAATGGGACTGACAATATTAAGAGAGGTGGATATTTGCCCTTTAGGTTGCCCTTTAGGTCCTTTAGGATTCCACTAATAGTCAGAGCCATAGGATTCCATTCTGGAACAAGAACCATGCACAAGGCACTAGTGCTTCACTAACATATGCAGAAAATAAGTATGTCATGCTTTATCCAATGAACAAATATGTAATATGCCCTTAATTAGAATAAAGTAGCATAAGCGTTACAATCATGCATTTAAGTCATATTCGTGGACAAGAATAATGAGTCAACAAGCGCCTAACGAACCAATCACTTGAATGACTAGATAGAATGGCTAATGATCAAAACCTTTCTAAGTATACCTTTACAAGTCTATAAAAAACAGTAGTGAATAATACCCTTCAGAAAGATTAGACCATACTCCCTTTTTGAGATGCCAAATATTCTGATGTGAAATCATTAGCGATTATACCACACAAACTCTTCACAATCTTAAATGCTTACAGTTTACATGGAGATAATATTGAAATCGGACAAAGTACAGAGTTATACACAACAAACTAGTAAGATTGTCAACTGTTTCAGGGAACTTTATGGCATAGTAAAGGTTAAAGCATGATTGATACTAAAAGATTCATTGTTAACTTAATTGGAAAAAATGAAATATGTTTTTATGTAAGTTGGGGTGAAAGAGAAACAATCCCAGAAAGAATCATACCAAGAAGTCCAACATGGTACGAGAGAGGAATATCATCATCTGGCTGAATTTTCCTCAATTGTTCAGTTCTGTGAATCAAGCTGTATTCTTCCCAGCCAGTAATCCCAGAAACTAAATCGCCAGGTTTGAAATTTGGATTATCGGAATCTATAACTTTGGATACGCCAAATCCTTCGAAGGGCTTCATCAAAACACATCATTTTGAATAACAAAATTATTGTGGCGCAAGTCATATAGTAGAAACAATAGCTATTGCTACCGAAATCCTACTTACAAGGATTAATATGAGAAATATGATCAAACTATAATTGATTGCTACAAAAATTGCTACTACTTGGGGTGATTTTAGAGGGTTGACTAGCATGCTTTCTTGGATAAAGGCTGATAAACTATGGTGTGCCAATGATTAGTAGATGAAAGAATTTCAAAAGAAAAGTGAACAGGGTAGATTAATTTGCATCCATTTTCCTTTAAGAAGAACATCATAACAATCGCAAAAGCGCGAATTTCCAAAATGGATGGGGGGTTTACCTGACCGGGCACAAAGGAAGGGATATAAGAGTCATGGAAATCACGCATACGGCCTCTCATGTAAGGGTCACAAGAGAGGTAGAGATTCTTGACCAGAAAAGCTCCCGACCCTTTTGGAGCCTCCAGCTTAATCTTGCTAACCTTGATTTCCATGTCTGTCTCTGCTGGGGTTCTCTCTATGTACCCTTTGAATATGACTTGCTTGTTGTCTACTTCTGCCATGGCTAAGCGCTCGATGTGGAATCGAAATCTTGTGATGAAGAAGATGGGTTTTCTCTTGTGCTCTCACTCAGTTTGGTAGCCACCACTATATAAGACTTAAAAAGACTTGTAGAATTAATTACCTACAAGTCTTTAGGCAACCGTTTGAATTACCTACCCCCACTTTTGACCCCACCGGAGGCTCAGCCGTGTGTTGCTGACTTGTGGACTTGTGCACCAACCCCGTTGCCTACCTAATCCTCCTCACGTTTTGCTGCTTCCTCTAGTCTTCTCTTGGTTGCATCACCAACTCCTGTGTCACAGTCACTCCACTTTTTCTCTGTTTAGGCTTGTTTTCACCCATTACTTTCAATTCTGTATGGGTCACTAATTAGTAATCAATTTTTCATAATAGAATCCACTTGAATCCGAGAATATCGGATTAATTATAGTGGAGATATATTTTTGTCTTTACTTTTTTTAGGAGACAAAAATACGCATCTATTATAACTAACCGGTTATTTTCAGGTTCAAATGAAATAGTAAAATATATGTAGGGTCTAATTATCGGTATAGTTTTCGAACAATTCGCCCTTCTCAAGTAATCAAATTTTATAAGATTTTTTTTGAATTTGATGTCCCAATGCATAATCAAGTCTCATGTTACACCACTTTTTTAAGCTAAACCCAACACTATCCCATACAAGGATTTCGCTTTTTCAGGGCGATTACTGTGCTGTTTATCGCAATTAATTCTGATCGAACAACGGTTGTCACTTATTTTAAAATAAAATATATATATATATATATATATATATATATATATATATATATATATATATATATTTCACCGAACCTTTGAGATGGAGAGAGTTGAGTTGGGGAAAAATCACATCTGAAAAGGTTATATTAATTATATTATATATCTAGTGATGACTATTGCTTAATATGATGAACATAGTGGAGAAGTAAAAAATTGCAATAAGTTGCAGGCATCCAAACACAGCAACATTCCTGTTATGCACTTAATTTCGCTATTATGATTATGGTTGTTTCTAAAGAATATAATGGACAAGTCAAGAATTGCAACCAGTATGGAACAGCAAGCAATGCGGCTGCAACTCGTATCCATTGAACCTATACAACTCGATACTTCTGATGATATATGCATGAGAGAGGCGTTTTACGTCCACATTGCAACTTGTGGAATAGGAACCAAGTCAACCTTTAAATATTGTGGATATATTCTCCCAAATCGATTAAAAAAAAAAACAAAACAAAACAAAAAAAAGAGCAATTTGCTTTTAGGAATATAGGTTTTTAATTAAATTTCAATTCGATTTTAATTTTGAATTTACAAGCGTTATCTTGGTATTACTCCATGGATCCAGCTTCTATACCGTTAAAAAACAAATCAACATACCGAATTCAAGAGTAGCAAGGAAGGCATCCATTCAGGAAAAACGTTGGGCTGTGTTTTCACGACTTATTGCTGGCATGCATAAACGGGTAATCAATTGTTTTTATTATTTTTTATTAGGGAAAAGTCAACGTACCCTTCAAATTATCACTTAATTGTCAACGTCCTCCTAAACTTTCAATTGTGACAATATCTTCTCAAACTACCAACTTGGGAGGACAACGCCAATTTTTGATAGTTTGTAAGGAACTTTGTCACAATTGAAAGTTTGGAGAAACATTATCAATTGGGTGGTAATTTGAGGGGTATGAGATTTTTCCCTTCTTATTATTTTTTGAGTTTATGTTCGGGAGTCTTTTACACTCGACTCTAAATTTTTCAACCCAACTCAAATTTTTATTACAAGGAAAATGGACATTGGATGAGAAATTTTCCTGTATTCAATTGAATTGAAGGAGTTCCAGGAAACCATAAAACTAAGAAAAGAAAATATGGACGTTGAAGTTTGAAGATGAAATGAAGATTGCATGGTTGTTTTATTTTAAATCATTTAGTTTTTAGACTATGTATTTTATTTAAACAAACAAGTAATTTTTTGTGGTTTTATTGATATTCTTGTAAATATGCCAAAGCAATAAAAAATTGTTTTTCAATTCAGATTTCATTGCTTTTAGTCTGATTATTATGATTTATGCAAACATCTGTTTTAGAATCTTTTATTTTAAAATGTTTATCCTTTGAACAAACAAAGCCTATATACTGCCTATGAGACTTGAGTTTGTTGATCCATTAATGATTCAAAGACTAGTTCGGGATGGGCTCTAGGGGGCCCATTAAATCTTATTAAGATCCTAGTGTAAGAATTATTTTTCAAAAGTACAAAGCCTATACAAAGCCTATATATTGCCTATATATTGCCTATGAGACTTGAGTTTGTTGATCCATTAATGATTCAAAGACAAGTTCGGGATGGGCTCTAGGGGGCCCATTAAGAATTATTTTTCAAAAGTACAAAGCCTATACAAAGCCTATATATTGCCTATATATTGCCTATGAGACTTGAGTTTGTTGATCCATTAATGATTCA
>NC_081542.1:11413829-11531439 GCF_901000735.1 Corylus avellana
ATATATATATATATATATATTTCACCGATCCTTTGAGATGGAGAGAGTTGAGTTGGGGAAAAATCACATCCGAAAAGGTTATATTATATTATATATCTTGTGATGACTATTGCTTAATATGATGAATATAGTGGAGAAGTCAAAAATTGCAATAAGTTGCAGGCATCCAAACACAGCAACACTCCTGTTATGATGAATATGGTTGTTTCTAAAGAATATAATGGACAAGTCAAGAATTGCAACCAGCATGGAACAGCAAGCAATGCGGCTGCAACTCGTGTCCATTGAACCTATACAACTCGATACTTCTGATGATATATGCATAAGAGAGGCGTTTTATGTCCACATTGCAACTTGTGGAATAGGAACCAAGTCAACCTTTAAATATTGTGGATATATTCTCCCAAATCGATTAAAAACAAAACAAAACAAAACAAAAAAAAGAGCAATTTGCTTTTAGGAATATAGGTTTTTAATTAAATTTCAATTCGATTTTAATTTTGAACTTACAAGCGTTATCTTGGTATTACTCCATGGATCCAGCTTCTATACCGTTAAGAAAGAAATCAACATACCGAATTCAAGAGTAGCAAGGAAGGCATCCATTCAGGCAAAACGTTGGGCTGTGTTTTCACGACTTATTGCCGGCATGCATAAACGGGTAATCAATTGTTTTTATTTTTTTTTATTAGGGAAAAGTCAACGTACCCTTCAAATTATCACTTAATTGATAATGTCCTCCTAAACTTTCAATTGCGACAATATCTTCTCAAACTACCAACTTGGGAGGACAACGCCAATTTTTGATAGTTTGTAAGGAACTTTGTCACAATTGAAAGTTTGGAGAAACATTATCAATTGGGTGGTAATTTGAGGGGTATGAGATTTTTCCCTTCTTATTATTTTTTGAGTTTATGTTCGGGAGTCTTTTACACTCGACTCTAAATTTTTCAACCCAACTCAAATTTTTATTACAAGGAAAATGGACATTGGATGAGAAATTTTCCTGTATTCAATTGAATTGAAGGAGTTCCAGGAAACCATAAAACTAAGAAAAGAAAATATGGACGTTGAAGTTTGAAGATGAAATGAAGATTGCATGGTTGTTTTATTTTAAATCATTTAGTTTTTAGACTATGTATTTTATTTAAACAAACAAGTAATTTTTTGTGGTTTTATTGATATTCTTGTAAATATGCCAAAGCAATAAAAAATTGTTTTTCAATTCAGATTTCATTGCTTTTAGTCTGATTATTATGATTTATGCAAACATCTGTTTTAGAATCTTTTATTTTAAAATGTTTATCCTTTGAACAAACAAAGCCTATATACTGCCTATGAGACTTGAGTTTGTTGATCCATTAATGATTCAAAGACTAGTTCGGGATGGGCTCTAGGGGGCCCATTAAATCTTATTAAGATCCTAGTGTAAGAATTATTTTTCAAAAGTACAAAGCCTATACAAAGCCTATATATTGCCTATATATTGCCTATGAGACTTGAGTTTGTTGATCCATTAATGATTCAAAGACAAGTTCGGGATGGGCTCTAGGGGGCCCATTAAGAATTATTTTTCAAAAGTACAAAGCCTATACAAAGCCTATATATTGCCTATATATTGCCTATGAGACTTGAGTTTGTTGATCCATTAATGATTCAAAGACTAGTTCGGGGAGGGCTCTAGGGGGCCCATTAAATCTTATTAAGATCCTGGTGTAAGAATTATTTTTCAAAAGTACAAAGCCTATACAAAGCCTATATATTGCCTATATATTGCCTATGAGACTTGAGCTTGTTGATCCATTAATGATTCAAAGACTAGTTCGAGATGGGCTCTAGGGGGCCATTGAATCTTATTAAGATCCTGGCCTAAGAATTATTTTTCAAAGATACACTACAAGAAAAAATAGAGTTTAGTGACTTGGTTATTTGGGGCTTTTTAGCCAAAAAAAAAAAAAAAACCCAATTGATTTAGAAACGCTTGAATAGGGGCACTTGGCGCACATCTCAAATTATAGCGACTAGATTTCAATTTAGATACGCTTGTACAGTGAAGAACGCATCCAAAATGGGGCATTTTACGCCAAGTATTTCTAAATTGAGAATGTGCATTTGGCACTGTGCAAGCGCCTCCTTTTAGAGAAGGGGGTGCCCACGTGGCAAAGGACCCCCTTTTTCCCCATATACCTTTTAATTTGTGTTCTAATTTTTTTTTTTTTTTGTCCAATATTCTGGAAAACCTGATAACAAATCTAAATTCAATACTATACGATCATACATTTAATACTCACATACAATCTCATAATATAGATTTAAATCAAAATGTTACTTACATACAATCTCAATTGCTCCCAATAAATTACAATATTATAATTTACTTCAAAACTCTTACTCTAAAACCAAAACCTCAGCATGAACAATATTAATTAAGAGCATTAACCATACAATCTCAAGTTCCAAATAAACCCTGCAAAAAGCACAATATTTTTACAATCTATTTTACCTAATTGTAGGGTAAAACTCATAATACATATTTAAATCCAAAGTCAAATCCGAAACCAATAATTTCGATCCATATCAAAACGATAGTGCAAAACTCATAATCTCCATATCACATCTTAAAGAGTAAACACAAATTGTACCATATATATAATCAATAACATAGAAACAAGTGGTTCGCTTAGCAATTATAGTATACAAAAAGCCAGCATTTGGTGTTCAATACGTACCCAACCTAACAAGGCAAGTACGTCAATTAACGATTATCTGCAAATGATCAAATCAAACAAAATATATTAAATTATGTAAGGGTAAACCTATTGACTAACTAATATGAAGACAAAATACTAAAAATGTTATGTTTCACTTAAGCCCGTCTAACTAGTTGTTTATACTATTTTGGAATTGCGAACCTATATATAACTACATTAAATTACAAGTTAGTGACATAGATATGAGGACCTACACATACTTTGTGATGATCCACGAGACATACATGAATACTAACACATAGGAGGATCGCCTTATGTTGTGAAATTTTAATTGTACTTGCAAGTGCACGAATCGTTTGCAATTAAAGCTTGCAAGTGTGAGGTCGATCCCATAGGGAATTGTGTTTATGAAAATAAAATTTATATCTAAACTAATTGAATCTTAACCTAATTCCAAAAAAGATTTGATTTTTGAATTGCAAATAAAAGAAAACAAAACCTAAACAAGATAAACTTAACCAAAAGATAGATTACTAAGGCCTTTGTTTATTAAGAACAGTTAGTAATGATATGTATATATTTTGATGACTAGTCTCTATCCGATACAATTGGAGATCTATCTATGTTATGATGCTTTTAGTTTCACTCTAGTTATTATGGTTGTGGTCTCAAAGTCTTCCACCGTAGTCTCTCTCTTCGAAGAGGATGAGATCCTTGAATCTTGTTCTGAGAGAAATAAGGTTGGGTAGTGAGCCAATGAGTCAATTATCAATTAATTGATATCATAGGGCGTTATACATGAGAGTTTTATTCTACTCCCAAATCAAACAATCGCAAGCAATATATATAAAGAAATAAATAGTAATACGGTATTTAAAATATCACAACCACAAAATCAATCGCACATCCACAACACAAAGATTTGTTGACGAAGTGAAAAACCCTTTGAACATATCAAAGAGAAAAACCACTCGGGGGCAGTCAAACATGAAAAATCACTATACAAATTAAGAACCATATTACAGACAGTAGAAAATGCTCACAAACCCTAGCAAGTCTCTAGACTTTATAAGAACAAGAAGCTCACTTGCTTGCCTCCTAGCTAACCATCTTCATGGAGTGCATCCATTACCGACCCACCGATAGACTTTTTGCAGTTGAACAATGTGTATGGTGTGGTTTGAAATCAACAAACAAAAGCCTCAAGTGGTAGAGAGCTTCAAGTTTTTTAGAAAACCCACATGGTACATTCCTAGTAAAGCATAGAAGAAAACTTCACAAACATGAAGAGGTGGAAAACATTGATGTTTTTCAACCCAATCCCTCTTGGATAAAAATAGAGAAGTAATCAGTCTTTTCTAGAGACTCTCTCTTTGAATTTTCATGCTTGGATGTCTAAATTTCACAAATGAATATCATCTTTGCTACGTAGGAAGAGAAAGGGAAAAATTGAAAATAAGCTGAAAAGCCATTTAGGAAAACAAACCAGTAAAGGTATCTTGACCATAACTTCTTCTCCCGAACTCCAAATGAAGCAAACTTAACAGTGTTGAAAACCACTTTCCGTGATCTACCACTTTGTCCCAAATGATCATCTTCCAATTCGGATTTTTACTAGGTGAAAGCTCACAAAGTTTTGCAGAATCCAATCGAGTCTTAACAGGAATACAGTTCCATTAAGACGAGAATTGGGCAGTAACTCACTGCCAACGTGTTAAGAGCACATCTTAACGGGCTTTGAATGGGAAAGTCATTCCTAAGTGGTCCAATGACTTTAAAGTGATGCCCAAGCGATGTCCGAGTGCCGGATAATTCTAGAACACTTATGTAAACACGTCCAAAGCATTTCCAAGAGCAATGGGAGGAGAAATTGTCGAAGAAAACCAAGAAAAGCAAGTTACGTAAGAAATTGTTCTTTCCGTCATGACGGGCATCCAACGAGGAATGCAATTCTTCTGTATTAATGGAAAATGAATCGCGTCATGACATAGAGAGTAAAACCTTTGCATTCCCATCACGTCCACGTTCTAACACCCGATCCAAAGGGGTTGACAAGGAGCAACAACTTAGTCCCGTCACGTACACATTTTGGTGCTCCCTCCAACGAGGTTGACAGAGAGCAACAACTAAAGTCTCCTCACTTCTATTTTGACCTGCCATCCAATGGCGTAGTCGAGAGCAAATCATAGAGTCTCGTCTTGAGCCCGTCCTAACGCCCATCTGACAAGAAAGCCGAGAGCTCTTCAGTGAGTCCTGTCATGAGCCCATCCTGAGGCCCATCTAACGAGAAAGCCGAGAGCTTTTCACTGAGTTTCGTCATGAGCCCGTCCTGACGGCCATCTGATGAGAAAGCACCAAAAACCTCTTTTCACTTACATTCTTCACCTTGATACTTGAGAAAGATAAAAAGGGTTACAAGTAAACTTTTGTACATCTAATAAAACCAATTTATAAAACCTAACATACATAGTGAGATGACTTTTTACAGAGTACAAATAATAATCATGTAATTAAATTGAGTACTCAAGGATAAGAGGTAGTGAATTAAAGTGATAGTTTATTGACTTTGACTTCAAAATATTCTATGGAGGGTAATATATATTAAATAAGTACATCAATTAGATTAATTGATTAAATTCAAAAATACAAATTAGAATACAATCACACTTGTTTAGTGAAATCAATTGTGATTAATAGTAACATATGATAAGTCATGGATGACAAGTATTACAGGCCTATTAAAGCTAATTGTATTTTTTTTTTCTCTTTAGGTCTCTCTTTGAGCTGATGTTATTCGACCATTTGTTTTTGGGCCTCATTTATTTATTTATTTAGGTTGGTTTTCATTCTATAGAACATGGGCTTAGGATAAATTCATAAAGCTTGTTTTATTTTATAAATATATGGGTTAGAGAATTAAACTCTCAAGAAGCTATTATTTGTCGAAGATTGGGCTAACAAATTTAATTCCTAGGCATAGTCCAAATAAAAGGAACATTGGGCTAAAGAGATAAAACCCAACACCATGCATGGGTTAAAGTGAGGATGAGGTAGGATTACAACCCTTGCCCTAGGTGTGTGGGAAAGTTATTTCTTCCATGGCTTTGTAGCCCAAAGGAGCTATGCATGCACCCTAGTAACTCTAGGGTTATAAAACTTTCTCTTTTACCACATCTCTAAGTAAACCTAAATCTATAAATAAAGGATCGAAGAAAGCCTAGAGTGTGTGGAAAAAAGACATTCTACTACTTGCTATGCACAGAGATGTAGAAAAATATTGAGTTTATACCCTCACTTTATGCTTCTAGTTTATTCTCAAAGTAATTGAGAAGAGTTAGTGAGGCCACACTAACTAACGGTTATATTCAGTTGTCAAAGAGAAGATTTGAAGAACAAATCCCAAAGAACAAGTGCTAGTCGTGTTTGTCATCAACATGTGAGGAAAAAATAAAGAAAATTCAAATAGCTTAATATGTCTAGGAGAGGCCGAAATTCCATATAAGTAATATGTATATTTTTAATAATGTAGCCTGGTTTATTTTGAAGCAACGATCACTGTATATATTTTCATAGGATGATCCCAACAATTTCAAGTACAAAACATGGTTTGTGTTTCTTTATAACAAGCAACTGTTAGGTTGGACAAAGCCAAGGGTGTTCCCAATTGCATTCCTACAAGATGATTCAGGCACTTGGTTTGGACAAGTCAAATTGACATTTTCAAGTCTAATCCCAGTGCTAGGGTTCTTGGAGCTACAATCAAATTTTATTGCAACCTTTGTGACAGATGTTCCTCGAATATGTCGGTATATCACATCACTGATTTTTACACCCGATACCTATTATTAAAAAAAAGAAAGAAAGAGGAAAACATCAAGATATATATGTTGAGTTGGATTATAGTAACAAATAAATAAGTAAGATCTTCATCCAAGGTTGTTAAGATTTCTCACTTGAGTAGGGCAGATGTTGTGAGGGCAATAACTTTGGTCTATAACAATGGGATTTTGGACATTCTTCATAATAGCTCTTAAAAAGCAAACCCTTTGGACGAATCCATTGCTAGGCCGAGCCCATGACTTTATTCTCAACCCATTTTGGGTACCAATAAAAACAGCATTCTTAACTGTCACATTTTGGACCCCTGCCTCATCCGTGTCCTTTTCAAGACTTCCTATGCTGCAACAATATATATATATTCATATTGTTTAGCCTTCATCATGTATGATGAATATATATAACTAAATTTTATGTTACCTAGCTAATGCCGTGACCAGGGCCGCATTTGATGCGTTCAATCCACAAGTTCTTCGTTCCAGGGCCAATGGAGATGCAATCATCCCCTGTTTTGATGGTAGATTCCATTATTGTGACATCCTGTGATAATTGGACATGAATGCCATCTGTGTTCGGACTGTCACCAGCGGCTATGATTTTCACTCTTTCAACATGTACGTTTTGGAACCCATTAAACACAATATGGAACATCTGACTGTTTACTGACATTAATCCATCAATACCCTTAATAAACATAATTATCCAAGTTGTGTGTGTGTGTTTTAATAAAGAAAAGAATACTACAAGATCAAAGAAAAAGTTAATGAAGATTATAATTAGTAAAAACATGAAAATTTTGGTTGGTGTATGCATGGAATAGATAAAGTAAAACATGAAGATATTAAGTTGGATTGGATAATTATGTTATTGGTTATTATATTAAAACTTGACAGGATAAATAATTAAGAATATTAAAAGCTTTTAGTCAGAGAAGATACAGTGATGATCCATGCATGCATCTCAAAGAAAATGATTAAAAAAAGAAGAAGGGAGAAATAGGAAAGAAAAAAATAAATGAATATAGTAGATACCGTGGCTCCAGTGGGACAGTCAGCAGCGGAAGCTTTGCAAGCCCACAAGGCAGGGCCTTTGGCATCGAGTGATCCTCCAGTAATGGAAACGCCGGTAAAACCTTCAAAGCTGAGCCAATAATCATTACGATAATCCGCCTCCGCCCCATCCCAAAGAGGCATTAGCGTTCCATCAATTCGGAAAGTGACATAAGAGCTTTTGCAGTCACCCAAGGCCAAAGAGGCAAGCAAGTAGGTTCCCTTTGGCACATTTATGGTGCTAGAATCTGCTGATGCGCAAGCTGCAGCCCATGCATTATGGAAGGCCAAGGTCGAGTCCACTGTGCCATCGGCTTTAGCTTCAAAACTTACAACATCGTAAACCCTAATTGCGTGCGATGGGTGGGAGAAATAGAGAATGAAGAAAAGTGCGTAAAGCAGACATAAAAGCTTGGCCATATCATTTCAAGGAGCTGAAATTTTTTTAAAATAAGCTGATGGAGAGAAGTGTTCTATTGGGGGTATGTATACTTGTGCATCACAGCCTATGTTGGCTATATTTATTAAAACTGTTTTATTTATTTTTTTTGTCTTTTGTTTTCCGTTTTTAAACTATAACACTAACAAACAACTTAAAATACAAAACATTCTTAAAATTATAAAAGCATGTTTTACAATAAAATATTTTTTTCAAGAAAAAAAAAACCCATAAAACAAGTTAACAAACATACCCGTTGTTAATATTAAAAAAAAAAAAAATGCTTTTGACTCACCCATGGCCAGCCATTGGTCTAGACCATAGATCTAGGCTGACCCAAGGCTACGCCGTGGGCCTGGAGTTGGTCACCAAAATTTTCAGAAATTTTTTTTAAAAAAACTTTAAAAGACTGCACGCTGATTCCCCATGCAAACCCAGTGGTAAAGTGTGGGGAACCAGCACATGTCACCAAGTAGTGACGTACCCGTGTGACACGTCACCAAGTAGAATAACTTAAATAAGGATGGTGCACAAAAACTATGACGACATTAAAATTTATGCCAATTGAACAATAAGCGAGATTAACGAAAGGATAATAACTTAAATGAGGATGGTGCACAAAAACCACCCTTTTGTGCCCATCAATGAAGGTTTGACACTTTAGCATGGAACATATTAACAAAATAAAACCAAACCACCTGATTATATCAAGTTTAATCAATTTTTTTTTTAAAAAATTTAAATTAAAAAATGCTTTGTAATGATAGATCAGCCACCTCTGGGTGGCTGGCCGCCACCCCTAGGCCATAAGGGGTGGCCGCGTTGCCACCCCAGCCAGCCATGGGGCGGTCATGCGGCCACCCCAGAGTTGGTTGGGGTGGTCGCGTAGCCACCCCAGACATATTTGGGTTGGCCGGCGAGCCACCCCATAGGTCGGGGGTGGTCGCGTGCCACCCCAAATCTCACTGGGGTTCTCACTGGGGTTGGTTGGGCGGCCACCCCTCCTAATTTTTTTTATTTTATTTTTTTATTTTTGTTTATTATTTGGTATGATCAAGTGCGGTTGTGTCTTTTATTTTAGTGTAAGTTTAGTATAATGGGTTGAGGTGTCACCTCCTAATTGGTGGCACAAAAGACACATTTTATACAATGACCACATAGAAGATGCACTCTATGACCGCATAGAAAATGCATTCAAAAGAAAGTGATGTCATTTGTGTTATCATGTCGTTTGAGCCCTAAACGGCGCAAAACAAAAATTCTCATCCAAAGCTTAATGTCGTTTACCTAAATGACATTATTCCAATGACATCAAATTTTTAATGTTTGTTTTGTAGCATTAAACTTCATTAAAAAAAATAAAAAAAAAAACAAAACAAAACAAAACCTTTTTTTTATTATTATTAAACTTCATTCAATATCTTCGGATGCAATAAATCTTTTTTTGGACTTTTCATTCAAATTGTGACAAAAAGATAAAAACGTAAAAAGTGGTGTGAGCTGAGGGTGGTTTTGTATTGGACGAAATACCCTTATCATAGGGTAGTTTAGCCCATGCCACCCAACCCTTTTTCTTTTTTTTTTTTGTTTTCCATGATGCAATCAATTGCTTTTTCTAATCGTTTATCAGTCACTAATTTTTAGATTTTGGATATAAATATGATGGCAATGCAAGCTTTGTGGGACAAGCTTTAGATGAACTGTCAATTAGAGAATTCAGCCCCACTTCCATCAACATGGAGTTGGAAGTCCTGAGAGCACGCCCGGCCCTTCTACTAATTTTTCCATTAAGTTTTTGAATGAACTAATTGTTATTACTATTTTTTGTTTTTCTATTCCAAATAATTGGAGTTGGTGGAATCCACATGATTAATAAAAGATGAGTTGATTTGCTTAGGGGCAAAAAAAGGAAAAAGGGAAAAAAGGGATGAGTTAGCTCAAAAGTGGGTTCAAATCCCATGCATGGGATGGGTCATAAACCTTTTGGTTAGCTTCTTGTTGAATCGCAACTAGAATTGGAGCAGGTTTCCCTTGATAGTTTGATAGTACAAAATGGCATATATAGGAGGAGCTTCACACAGAAGGCTTAGTAATGGCCAATAATGAAATCACATTGTCTGGTCAAATAGACATCTGGCAAAGGACCCAATTGAGGAGACAACAATGAGGATGAGGACGACAAGGATTGGACAGGATTAAATGAAGGGTTTTTTTTTTTTGGGGGGGGCATATGAGGTGACCAAGTTATCAGACTTTTTCTTTAAAAAAAAAGATAAGAGATGTACCACTTAAATGTAGGAAAACTCCAGAGCAGAGGCATGTGCATGTGCCTGTGCCAGTGCACTCTTCCACATCTCCCATTCATACATCATGCATGAGAGCTTTGTGCCCTTTTGAGATGACAGGGACCCCAGTTTTGCCTCGTTTCAGAAACTCTTGGTTATAGCTTCTTTTGCTTTTAAAGATCTCTCTAGCTACTTGCTACTTGGGATGTTATGGAATGAATATAGGAGGCAGAAAACACTATTTCTTTGTTAGAGAGAGAGAGAGAGAGAGATTGGCTGGGGTGGTCATGTGAAATAAGGAAGGAAAGGGAAGGATTCCAGGAAATGGGGATGGATATGGATATATGGGCAACATGGCCTACGTACAATAGAAAGCAAAAACAGGGGAGAGAGACTGAGGTCCACAACTATATGGTTATGGTGAGTTAGCTCTTATCTCTTCACAACCCCACCCTCCCTTCATTCCATTATTGTCCACTGCATGATTAAATACTGCCAAATGAAATCACAAGCATGCATATGAGCCCAGAATTCTTCATATTTGAGAAACAAATTAAATTAAATCATACGGATTCTTCAATGAATTTCGATGTGGTTCAATTAACACTTGTTTTGTTTCGCTTTTATTCTTTTCGTGCAGAAAGATCGAAGTGTTAACATCAAGTGGTTGAGAGTTTTTGACTTGATAGACTAATTAATGAGAGCACAAAAGAAAAGAAAAGAAAGTTGATCAATATATGGACCTTACCAGACTAAATAGGCACCAACTTGCCATTGTGGATCATTAAATATATAATAAAGAGAAAGGGTAATCATGCAGCAATCAGTTTACTAAATAATAATATCGTAATAGGAAAATCATGACCCATACATTTCTGATGGCTAAACATTGGATTGACAATTGTCAGCCCATTGTGAGTAACCATAACCTCTTCATTCTAAAACCCGATCTTTTTCGGTTCATAATTATATTTGTGGGGTTCTTTTTTTTTTTTTTTTTTGAAGAAATTAACAAAAAAATAAACCCTTTAAATGTAATTAATTGAATATTTTTCTGGTACACAACTGAAAATCCAAATTAGAATTTTTGTTATTTTATTCGAATATTAAAATATTCAGTTAGTTACAGTCAAAGAATATTTTTATCTTTTTAAAAAATAAAAAATAAAATTATTTATTTACTATAACTAATTAGATATTATTCAACTCATTTGATGCAGAAAATATCTACTCCTACTTCCATCCCCTGCCAAGAAGTCATTAAAAAAACAAAAACAAGAAGTCACTTCAGTGGGTAAGTCTGAGACTGGAGTTACGGGTGTATTGAATTCCCTTTAATGGGCGTAGTTTCTAGCCTTGTGAATAAAATTATAAAACAGATGGGGATCCGGCAATATGTACGTTGGCCCCCCGAGAAATAATGCCTAGTCACACCATTGTCCCCCTTCCCTCTACGTTTATGAAGAGGGCCCAGCTCGCCTGCTCTATGTATTATGATAGCAAACGCCTTATAATTTTCTACAGAAATATTAATAGAGACCATTAAAATAAAATAAAGGGTTAAATTTACTTTATTATTATGTAAAGTTTTAGTTAATTTCAATTTTAATATTTAAAAATTAGCAATATACTCTTTTAATGCTTTAAAATATTTTAATTCAGACCCTTTATTATTAATTTCTGTCTAATTTGACGGAAATTTAAAAAAAAAAAATGTATTGAAAGTAATTATGTAATTTTATAGATTTTCGTTCAATTTGACAAAAATTAGTAACTGAAGGTCTGAATTAAATTTTTTTGAAATATTAGGAAAGTATATCATCAATTTTTAAACATTAGGATTCGAATTAAAAAAACCCTAAAATTTAAAGGGTAAAGTAAATTTAATCCTAAAATAAAAACTTCATGAAAATTATGAGAAACAAAAATGTTTCCACCAAAGTGGTTCAGTCTGGGAATGAATGCAGAGTATTACGCGTGCCAGGTGCATAACCGAAAAAGAAAGCTTTATGAATCATTTTAATATGTAGACAAGAAATTTAATGGGGGCAGTATCAGTTGATCCATGTGAGAAGAAACTTATTTTGTGTAACTCACTAACCACTTTGTTTATCATCACATCAAAGAAAATTGAGATTTAGCAGAAAGCGCCGCCTGGAGGGGGAGATTTCTCCCCCTCCTCCCCTCTTCCTCCTTGGATTTTTTTTCTCCTTCCCTCCCCAGCTCTTCACTCTCCCTCTTTTTCATGTTTTGCTTGTCTTTGTTTTTTGCTTGTTTGTTTGTTTTTAGCACACTTTGTGGATGCCGTTCGTGGGGGATTCACTCAACTACCCCAGTTCTTTGAGTGCGCTACTGATTTCTTCCGCGCCGCTTTGTCGTCCACTGTCTACTACCGGATCTGTTATTGCGCCCCCCACCGCACTTCACTTGCCCTATTCACTTCCAATGCTAGCTTTAGTTTACGGCAAGCACGCGATTAGCCTTTCTTCTGGCCGCCGTCATCAGCTTAGTGTGCTCTTGTTTTTTAGCTTTTTGGTTTTTTTTTGCTTTTATTTTTTCTGTATTTTTCAGTTTCTGTTGTTTTTCTTTCTATTATTTGTTCCTTATTTTATATTTATGTTGTTTTGTTGCTTGTAATAAGGCTTTGTTCTCTTGTTGATCCGTGAAGTATTTGTTTATGGTCCAGACCCTTGGGTTGTGGATGAGATCTATATTCTAACTTTCAGGTAGAGGATGAAGAGTTTCGGCATGGGAGTTTTCTATTCTCAGGTCGAGGAATAAGAACTACTTATGCATTAGAATAAGTCTTTCTGGAGCAGATCTGTTGTTATATCTGAAGATTAGTCATGGTTAGCAGATCTTATTTGAGATTGAGATAATAGTATCTTTAACGTCATTTTCAACGTTTGTAACCTCGTAACTTCGGCTATAGTTGCCTTGTAGTTTCGACTATAATTGCTTTAAAACTTTTTACTCTATATTGTAAAAATTTTATGTTCGTATTATCTTTGAATGAATGTGACTGAAATGTTTTCTTCTTAAAATATATATATATATATATATATATATATATATATGAGTGAGAGAGGAAGACCGATGTGTAATGCTCGCTAATTATGGACCATGCCTGAAATGATCATCCATCGCATCATCTTCAACTGCCGCACTGTCAATCAATGAAGGAGGACCCTTTCCGTTTCCTTTGAAATGGATCAAAAAAGGAGTCCGGCTCCAGCTCTTATTTCGTAAGGATAGAATTAAAAAATAAAAAAAATAAAAAAAAAGGTGAAATAACAATTTTACCCTTAAAGAAGAAAATAAAGGAATGGACTTTTCTTCGTTTCAAACAATCAATAGCACCCCAAACTCCCATATTATTTTCCCATAGGAGAGCAAAGACATAACACATGCATAAGAAAACAGCCTTCTTTCCCACTTAAACCTCTACAATTATTTGGTCGCAAACCATGTCTAAACATCTGTGTTGTGTTCATACCATTATCAGGCATAAATAAATACTATATATATTCTTGAAGAGTCAAGATATAAATCTCAATTGTGGTTCCCAAGATAAAATATAGCAATAATCCCAACTTTTTTACATATTGAAAAAGTAACGGTTAGATTTTGCCTGAACCTCAGGAGGAGTACATAGATTTAACATTTTCCCCAAATTTTTTTTTTTTGTTGTTGGAAAAAAAGGGTCAAACTAAAACTGATAGTAAAAGCTTAAAAACAAATAAGAAACGAGAGAGAGACAGAGAGACAGAGAGCAAGAAGCCAAAGAAATCAAACAAACTATATAAGCCTGCCTCCTTTTTGTTCCCTCACCCCTTCAGAACACCAACTTCCTACGAGGCGCCGAGACTTTACTACAATTCCCTGAATAGGCAGCGAGATCTCGGATGGTCTCGCCAATCAAATCCTTGAATATTAGCCGTTCGATATCCAAAACGGCTTCGGACATCTCGATCGGCCAATCCAACCATCCACTCACGCCATCCCCTGTAAGGTCCTTTCGCAGCACCCCGCGGATCACCTCGAACAAGTCCTCCGATGCATCCGTCTCCCGAATCTTCTGAAATTCGGACCAAATTTGTTGCAATGATGTGGAATTGGTCCATGAATTGGGCTTCCACGGTGGTAATTCTCTGTTTCGATTGAGAATTTCATTGATGGTGTCGAAAATAAGCCTTCTTTGGAGTCTTGGGACCTCGGAGGTGTCCTTTCCTTTGAGATACTGTTGCTTCTCTAGTAGTAGGAATATATCGGAGTCTTCGGGTAAATAATTCGAAGCTCTGAGGATCTCCGATATGTACACATACTCGCAATCACCGGATTTCCCTTCAGATTTTGATTCCATGGAAAACAATGCCAAGCTCCATATGTCATCTTCCAATTCAACCGGTTGATCTGGTAAATTTCACCCACCAAAAAAAAAAAAAAAAACAGTAGATATCAGCAGGGAGTGTGACAGTAACAAGACAAGGGCGGTCTTTAATTTGACACTCTTATTGAGCTAGCATAGCAATGAATAGGGTTGGTTCCAATCCTTATGTTAAAAGTTAATAATGTCAGTTGGGAGTGTAGGCAAAGGAAACCAACTAAACTGGTGTAATTTTTGCTACCATCTGTCAATGGTCTCAAGGGACACCAGTCAAGTCATTTTCACTGAGGTATATACCTTCCCACGACCACCGCCACCAGCAGCAGCTACGGTGTACTTGGGGGGGGGGGTTAGACTTTTAGAGTTAAGGAGATTTTCTTTCTCCCATGAGGTAATTTTTCAGAGAAAGAAAGGTCTCGGTCCCCCCTTCCAATTTAATCTAAGTGGGGGTGGGGGTGGGGGCAGCAGTATACAGTGCCTGTGTGGCTTGCATTTATTGGATTCATGTGAGTGGACTGGAAATAAGTCGCTCTAACTAGCAACTAGTGCTGCCCCTGCCCTGCCTAAGTAGGCCTGGAGGCCTGAAAAAGGCCACATTTAGCAAAACAGAGCCGTAGTCAAAATGCAATATCTATCTCTGAGTAGAAACTAGTTAGTTTAAAGTTACCAGTGTCCTTTTTTTTTTACCTTTGAATTCAATGCTCCGTTTCATCACTGGGGAAGGCGACGACGAATCGTCCTTGTAAAACGACGAGTCAAGCACCGAGACTGGACTCGGCTGCAACTCGGTCGCCGTCATCTCAGCTATACTGTGAAGCAGCTTATCGCACCTCTCTAATAAGCTCCTACCATCCTTATAATCCTCCACCTTGGACCTCTACAACCAACAACAGTGCGGTGCCACAGAATTTACATTAATCAACAAATAACAAATATTTTATTTATTTATTAATTTATTATTATTATTATTATTAGCGTACCTCTGTATCAGCATATGAACAAGTGCTAATACTGCTTTCCGAAACGGTGGTGGATGACTCGTCCTCCGCTGGAGTACTAAACACTTTCTCATCCTTGCGATAATTCTCGGCCGGCGGTTGTTTCATCCTCGGTGAACGAGTGGTGACTTGTTGATCTGATCCAACTCTCCTCCCACTAACCTTAGGAGACTGAACCGGAGAGACCCTTCTGTTTTCCACCGAATCAATCACATTCACTGTCCTCTGCGTTTCAATGCTCGGTGGTCTTCTTCTACTCGGGCTATTCGCGCCGCTCCCGTTTCTCTCTCTCGTCTGGTACCGTCCGCTCCGATCAATCTCCGTCCGGTCACGCCTAGGGCTCACCGCCGGCAACGTCTCGTTCACCTGCCGCCGGGTTCCGGCTCTCGATCTAAAGCTTGAAGGCGGAGATTCGTTCCCCGTCCGACCCTGCCGGTTCACCGGCGATCTCGTGCCTGCCGGCTTCATGACAACAATCGGAGACTCAAGGTTCCGATGATCGTAAACGAAATTCCTGTTGCTCATTTGGTTTGAAGGTTTCTTGGAATGCAAGAGACCTTTGAGCTGCAGAGCTTCGAGGATGTGCTTCAAGGTGTCCAAGTCTTTGGACGGCTCTTCGATCCCTCTCATCTTCAACCTCTTCTCAATCTCTCCGTAGATCGAAACGCTCTGTTTCGGCTCCGGAAAGAAGTCGGCAGAGTCAAAGAAGCTCTTCCTCTGCCCCATTCCTCTGCACTGCGCCGCTTTCGCTGCCCCACTTCTCACATTCCGTAAGCCGAATCCCTTGGAATCCACACGTCTGTCACCGAAACTGTGCGTTTCATTAGCTGCATTGTTTTCAACCACCGTCCTCGGAATGTTACTCTGATAATTCGGTTCCTGAGTTTGCCTCATCGGAAAGTTTAAGTTGAAGTTGTTGTTTTTTCCGTCGACGAAACGGTGCTGGAACAGATCTCTGGAAACCCTGGATTCCGAAGCGGATCTCCGGAGCTCCGCTTTCTTGTCCGGTTCAGGTTCCGCATCCGGCAACGGTTCGAGCCCCATGAGCCGCGCAATAACACTCGGAGATTTGCGCTGCTTATCGCTGTCCTCCGCCGCTTCATCGCATCGACTAGATGACAAAAATGCAGCGTTTGTACGGATCTCTCTGGGCTTTAAGCTTCCCTTAGCATCAACCACGGCTCGGCTGTCCAAAGAAAGTCTGGGAGCATCTTTGCAGAACTTCCATGAGGTCCTTGTGGCTTCTCTCATTTCAAAAATCGGGAAGGGAAGCGGTGACTTGGTCGGAGTATCCGCCGGAGTTACAGTTCCCGGCGCCGGAGTTCGGACCTCCGGTAGCTGAGACTGTTTCAGTCTCTCCGGCGATGGTGCCGATCTCGCTTGTTGTTGTTTCTCCAATTCTCCCGATACGTCCGGAGAATCCATGCTCTTCTCCGACTCCACCGTCGAATCCACCGCCTGAAAATTTTGCAGAAGTCAATTTACTTCATTTTTCTGGGCAACCAAACAGAGGACAGAAAATGTTTTAAATAGGAAAAATGAGAAACTTACCGAAGAAGGAGGGAGGCGTTTGGTGGAGTAGAAGCGTTTCCCGGCGAGAAGCTGCTGGCGGTCGAAGATCTGAAGGAACCCAGCCATGCAACCCATTTGCTTTTCCAGACTCTGGTCTTGTACAATCCCTGTCGTCATTTCACCGGAAAATATATCGCTTTCCCTTTTTTTTATTTTCTCACTCTCTCTCTCTCTCTTTCTCTCTCTCTCCAAACACTCTCTAAAACTTCTCACTCCGAAGCCTCCCTCCTACATTCCTCTCTCTCTCTCTCTCGCTCTCAATGGCTTTAACCGAGACTCCCGCTTTTCTGGTCTTTTAAAGGGAAAATTATTGGGAAAGTATATTGCCCGTATCTTTTTGAAAAAATGACAAGGGGATTGGGGGCAGTGTGGGGAATAGGCAATTGGGTACGCTTGAAATTGGGATTCCAAAATTTGTGAGGACTTTGTTGCAGAAATGCGTCTGTGAGTGTGCAGGGGGGTGAGCCTCCGTGGGTAATGCTCTCAACGTGTCAGCCCACCCACTTCCTAGGGTCTGGTGTAGCTTTGAACGAAGACCCTGATTGACCCCGCAATTTCCCATACTACCCCCCACCCATCCTCGCATAGTCGCATTGACTGGAAGACGTCAGCCGTTTTGTTTGTAAAGACCCATATCCGTCAAGTTGCTGATCACTTGAACCCATTTGAAGATGCCCCACTTGACTCGAATGTCATGTTGTTCTTTGATTTGGATTACATTCCTTGTAATTGTAGGTTTTTAGTTTATTCATGAGTTTAACGTATTCAATTTATGTGCATATATAATTGGAATAAAATTGAATAATGAACGGACCAACATTTTTTCATATTTTATTTTTATAGATGAAAATGATAATTTTGAAAGAATGAATGAATGAATGAATTAATAATATCACTTATAAGAAGTCTAATGGGGATATGATAAATGTGATTTTATAATTGTTTTCCAATTTCCATTGGGAGGACAAAAGAAAGCAGGCAGCACCGGCTGGCCAAAACGGGGGCAAAGGCCAATGCGTCCAAAACTCCAACAGTCACCGCTTGAGGGCACGTGGCAGAGACATGAGGTAACAGACGCGTCACATAGAGTCGAAGTATGTATGGACGAGGGTTTCGCAAAAGGTAAGGACATGGGTAACCGCTTGCAAAACATACACGGCATTCATAAAAGCATACTTGTCTAACGTTCTTGGTTTGAGCTGAGCTAATACTTGACAAAATAGAAACATACCGATTAGAGCTACCAACGGTGGGATGCAAACTCCATTTCAATTTTGGAACAATCTGCAGTACCAAGTTCATTACGTTTTCAGCAGCTACCTAGCATGGTTGTTTTGTTGTTGCGAGCTTCCTAATTATCTGAGCACCCTCTCTTTCTTTTTTCAATATAAGCTCACTCCCATATTAGTAAGAATTCATTTGTGATGAATTTAATAAGAGTTTGTGTTATTCACGATAAACATGGTCCTTTATATATAGGACATATATATTGTTAAATATATTGAAGAGATGAGAGAGAAAAGAAGAGATAGAAGAAAGAGTGAAAGTATATAATGAATTACATTGTATATTATCTTTTATATTATGATATGTTTACATAGTTCTCTATTTATAACGAGAGAGAACAAGTAGTAGGCAAGAAACCATAGACTAAACCCTATTATAAGAAAACATAATAAAGTAGAATAATATCAAATGTTCTAACATTCCCCTTAAATGCAAGGTATAAAAAGAAAAGAAGAAAAAAAAAACGATATTTTTATTTATTTATTTTTTTTTAGTCGCTAGAACAGTCGCTGGAGATTGGCAACTGAAGGCGGCAAAGCCGATGGCTAGTGGAGGATGGTAGTTGCTACTGATGGCAGCTGGGTTGTGACTTGGGCTAAAGCCTTAATTATTGGATTGAGACCCATATTATAACCAGGTCCCATATTGGGAAGATGAGAAGTAGTCCACATAAATTGGGTAGTTTATAAAGGTAATCGTGAGTACTAAGTTTCACATTGCCTAATTATTAGGTAAAACTGGGTTTTATAAAGAATTTTAAGAAAGCTCTAAATTGACTAATCTTTTTAGGGTAATAGCGCAAATATGGTGGTACACAAATTAGCAGAGGTTGTAATTCGGCAATCATTGGAACAATTTTCCGATAGAAGAATATCCCACTTTTATTAATGATATTGTATGTTTTGAGAAAGTTATGTTATTAAGATTGTGTGTCAAAATAGAGTAATGTTGCATACTTATATCCTATCACACTCTCATACCACTTGACTGATGTGACAGTTTCCATCAACCTTTAGATCAGCTTTTATTCAAAAATGAAAAAAAAAAAAAAAAAAAAAAAAAGAAGAAGAAAGAAAGAAAGATGAACGACTGATAACCACTGCCACATGAGCCCAGTGGTATACGAGTGGAATATAAGATGAGTAATAAGTTATTTGTTAAAATATACACACAAATACATGCATGTGACAATGTGTCTATGTTTGGTAAAAATTTTGTTGTCTTTTATTCTATGTTCTCAAAACAAAAACGTTAACAAAAAAATCTAAAGTATAGTACACTTCCAAAAACACAAAAATAATTTTTACTTTTATGTGACATCAATATACTTTGTCAAATAAAAAACAAAAGGACACCTCTCAAATCACATTAATAAATATTGTATGCTATAAGAAAATATGTGAGTTTAATGTATTGGGTCGAAGAATTTCCTTTCACCTAATTTGTTTGCAATATTTTCCTTTTGGTTAATGATTTTTGTGGTTTTTGAATACGCATATGTTCCATATGGAAATATCTGAATTTAAGAAGATCTAATTAATGCATTAAATTTTGTTGTTGGTCTTAATAAATTAGCAACTTGGTGATCTGGGTTCACTTGTTTCAAGTTAAGCACACATGAACTAACCTAATCCCACCCCAACTCTATGCTTAATTTAATCACCCATTAATAGACTCGATCTGCTGAATTTCTCAATTTTGATGCCAAATGGCAGGATGCAAGTAGTTGATGCCCTCTTGGGTATCATTTGGTTTTGCATAATTATGCATGCATGCATGTAGATGTTAGTGATAAGGATCTATAGCAATTATATATATCTCGATTCTTAATAATTTGAGTAAATAATATGAGATTCTCGTATGAAAGTTATTTGTCCAAATAAATATTGGACTGTTCAATCATCTATTCGAGCAGATAAATTTTATATGAAGTCTCTCACGTTACCCCTCCAAAATTGCTAACCATTCGAGATTCCAATCCAAATTTAAGAATTGAATTGGGAATAAATGAGTCAAGGCTTAACATATTCGAAGCTTGGATATGATGGCCAAGTTGAGGTTTGTTCATGAACCTCACCAATTTTTACATGGAAAATGAATGTTGTGCAATTGCCAAAGAGTGACAACCATAAAATAGTGGTAAATATGAATGAAAGCTTATAATAGCTGGGCTCCGATGGTCAAATAATGGGGTCAGGCTGGAGCCCCCATGTGGTTTGTCTTTTGGACAAATCAGCTGATGACCTTTTCTGGTTGCTCCATGTGAGCCTATTACTCGTGCTGCTATATATACCCTCAAAGCTCAACCCTATAGGCTATATATATATGTATATATCTTTCTTCTTTTGCCAGACCAATTAGACCCTTTTTTTTTTTTTTTTTAAATAACTTAGAAACCCTAACATCTGTTTCATTTGTCTTGTCTTTGGCCTATAAAAGTATTAATAGATTTAGATAGATAACAAGCCCTTTTTTACTTGCGTATCATCACTCCTATCTCTCTCTCTCTCTCTCTCTCTATCTCTTTTTATTTAACCCACATGCATTTCAGATCTGCAAAGCCCCACTTCAATCCTTTCCATAAATACAATCTCACCAGCTCATCTTTCATACCTGTAAAGAAACTTTTTAAAATGATTAATTAAGTAGATTTTTTTTTTCCTTTTCTTTTTTCTTTTTAACTTGCAATTAGTGGGGCCCTGCCTTCCTGATCAAGTTCCCATGTCCTGCCTGGTTTACATGAATCACGAATCATGACTGATGAATGTGGTGGGAAAATTGCACAGTTTCCAAAACCTGAAGCTCCCTCCCATGTTCTCTCACCGACCCTCTTCTTCTTCTTCTTCTTCTTCTAAGCACACATTCCTTAATATCCTAATGGGTTTACCTGGAATTCCCACATATAAAAATGGGAAAAATGGACAAGTAATTTGGTCCATATCGAGCGAGCATATATATATATATATATATGAATGGCTCATTGGCTATAGAGTATATATAGAGTATAGCCTCATCAAAATTATTCCTTTGTCCTATTGAGAATTATAGGAATTATTCCTTGCTCCTATGGATGGAATTACAGGCTAACCTAATCCTATCTTATTCTTGTTTATGAGGGTTATACTAATAATAATTAATATTGGAGGGCCTCCAAATAAAAAACAATTCAATTATATTATTCATTTGTTTTTTTTTTAAAAAAAAAATAAAAAATTAGGTCTTTGTAATATTAATATAGAACATGGGGTGGCGAGTGGCAGCACGCGGCGTGCGTGGGACGCCCACGCATGCCCGTGCAAATTTTTTTTTTCTTTTAAAAAAAATTTTTTTTGCACGCGGCGTGCTGTTTTCATTTAACCTTAGAACATGTCAACACCTTTATTTTTATTTAAATTTCATATTTGTAATAGAGATTACTAGTTGGAACTTTTTTTTTCTTTTCCTTTAGGGTAAATTATATTAATTATATAATTATCTATACAAACGTTTGTTAAAAAAATAAATAAATATCATTTAGGTATTATTGGAAGTGGTTAATTAGATGAAATGAATATTCATACATTGTCAAGGGAAGCGTGCCTCTCAATAGGTTAAAATTGCACCCCATATGCTCGAAGAAGTAAATATAATAGTAATAATAATATAAAAAGAAGATGATTGGGCCAAATAGGATTTGGGAATGCGGAATTAATCATGAAGGAGATGGGATTCTGATTCCTCTCCGTCTCTGGGTTTGAGCGGTTGGACCACTTCGAAGTTTGAACACTCATAACTCCTGCAGCCCCTTACTCACATTAACATTTCCACTTATTTATACAAGAGAAATGTCAAATTATAAAATTTATATAGTTTTCGGGTATCGAAACGCTTAAAAAATACTATATACTAAAAATGTAGTATGTAGAATTGAGAATTTTGGGTAAATTTTTATCAAGTTTTTGTTTTCTATGTTATAAAAAGGCTTTGAGCTAAAAATTATATTTTTATTTTTTAAGAAGAATCGTCTCTGCAAAGGTAAAAAATAAGACTTTTGGGAAGAAATTTTTTTTTGACTACTTTCATAATATGCTACATTTTTAATAAGTGACATTTTTCAAGTGTTTCGATGTCTTAAAACGGCTTAAGTTTCCTTAAAATTATAGAAGATCCTAAATCACATTACGAAAAATATTAAATATTCTTTCCGTGTCTCTTTGGAAACCTATGCCATACAAAGCCATTTTAGTGGCTGTGATGTTGGTTTAGCTAGCGAAGTAATTTGGGCAATTATATTGGGTACCAAATGAAAAGTTTGAACAACAATTTTTCTTTCAAATATTGAGAAAGCTACATGTTAAAATGTGTGTGATGAGTTGGCATATTTGTCATTGTCATGTTGTAGGGAAGGCTAATCCCCTCCTCATGTATTGTGGATTATGATCGATTATTGCTCAGGAACTAGGTCCAGAATTTCACAATATCCAAACAGCACGTACAGTGGCATTTATTCAACATGCACATGACATTTATCCATTCTAAAATAAACAAGAAGAGAGAAAATGAGAGAAAAAAGAAAAGTGGGGATGAGATGAGACCTTGCACATGATAATGACACGAGTACCAGGTCTCTTACACAAGCATGTTTTTGTGCTAGATCTTGCCCCTTTTCTCCTCTAATCCTGAATTACTATTTTAATTAAATATCCACAATTAGTCTTAAGTTAACACACTATACCGTATATAAAAATTAAGGAAGAAAAAAAAAAATTCAAATTTAGTCTCCAATTTTTTCATATTATATATTTTTAATTTTGACAATTAAATTTTTAGATTTTATTATGATTTTAAGTAGGTCATTTTATTAACGTATTATTAATTATCAGCATGTTATGTCAAATCAGTCAAGTTATTAGTTATAAGCATGTCATGTCAAATCAATCAAGTGGCTGTCATTAATTCATTATATATCAACTGTACGTGCTACTCTCGCAATTACTTTAAATTACAAATATATTTTTTTTAAAAAAAAATTTGAGAGAGAAACAGCTGGCAAGCTATTTTTAATTTAGTTTTTAACAATGATTGATCAAATAGTTAATTAGGATTACCACATCACCATTATGGGATAAAAATATGATTTTTGGTATTACTCTAATATTTTCATCATTTGTTATTGGATGAAAATAACATCATTTTCTTAATTTAAATTCAATTAAAATAAATGAGAGAAGATATAATTTTTTTGAGAGCCCCTTCTATCCTCATGTAGTATAAAACTCATTTTTACAGCCTTTAAAAGAAATTTGACACGTCAAGTAAAAACACCAAATATAATAGATATAAAAAACCGTTTCCATTAATTCTTACTCATTGCTCACCATTCACTACTGAACTCTCACCCACCTTCAAGCCATCAATACCGGAGTCTTTAAAACAAAACTAGACCATGAATCCGATAGTTTTATCGATGAGTATTTTGTTTATTAGATATTTTGTCAACAGAAGCGAAATTATTTGATATAAAGAAAAATAACAAAAAAGCTGCTGAAAATGCTCTAAAACATATGCTTTGTATTAAAGATTTTTTTTTTTTAATTAATATATATATATATATATATATAAAATAAAAAAATAAAAAAAGAGAATAAAATAGTGGGGGTATCCTAAAATGAATGATGATGAAAGATGAATATGCTTTAAACGAAAGCAAAGAAGTACCGAGACGCACGAGCCAGCGGCATATAAAGTGTGTATGCTACGCACTCTGGGGACATGCACATTGTTTGGTTCATTCTCCCAAGACAGTGCATTTTATTTAGGACTCTTTATTTGTTTAGTTTTATTATTAATTAATTAATGAGCCCAAGGAAGGAGGAAAGTGAAATTTATGGATGGTTAAAAGAGATGCTTAAGTTAACGGTCTTCCTTTCGGTCTTTGGCAATACCGTCCTCATGACAACCACTTCACGGTGGTTGTTGCCATTATCTCATGGGGTTTTTCACCGTGCTCCCTTACCATTTGCTATCGCCTTGTGCTGCCCTTGAAGAGGCTCTGATTGTTTCTAGCTCATTTGGGACTATTAATGGATTTATTTCCTACCATTTGTGTTTGTATTTTTTTGGGTATTATTTTTATTATTTAGGTTTTGTTGTTGGGGTGCCTACCCCTCTTTTATCGTACGGTCCTTGTAACCCTTTTTTTCATATTGAATAAAAAAGAAAAGAATAAAGAGTTAACAGTCTTTTTAGTATAAAAAGAAAGAAACGGAACGTGGTTGCCTGGTTGGGGTTGGTTTCCGTTATCCACTTTGCTTGGGAAGCGTAGCCAATCTGCCAAAGCTAGTACTGGATGCCCTGATCCCTCCCGTCACATGCATGCACCCTCATCTTACTATTATAAGTTTCTGCCACTAACCTTAATCTAATCTTAATTAACCATTATTTAATTTCTCCATATAAATTATACTATTTTAGTTCACATATCAATACATTTTTTTTTCTTTTGTTTATTTATTAACCATGACGCAATGGCTTGGTTTTCAGAATTTATAATGTAGCAAATCATGTCCTATTCGGTTGGGATCATGCCTCATGAAGCAAAGATAATTAGTTCGAATCTTCCTCCCCTCTCTTGTGCGGACATGTTGAAAAAAAAAAAAAAATCATATCTTATTAATTGTTAATTATAAATCTATTTTGCATTCGGTTTAAAGTTATTTCAGCATGTGATGGAGCTTCATACAAGTAGAATGAATTAAGTACGTAAGATAAACATATAAGTTATCCTTATCTTAGGTTTTTATTTGTTGCTTTTTTAATATAATATCTTATTCTTTCTCCCTCGTGGTATGCGTATTTGTAAATTATAAAATCTTATTCAACATATAACATATTGTTATTATTATTAGGAAAAACTCCACTTAACCCTCATAAATTGTCACTATTTTTTGCAATGTCCTTCTGAAGTTTAAAACCTCTCAATTTAGTGTATTGAACTTTTAATTTTTTTTTAATGTCCCCGTCAATTAGGATTTTTCGTTAAATTCTAACAAAATTCTCAAAATACTCCCATTTTTTTAATAAAAAATATTTATTTTATTTTTATTTGCAAAGATTGAGGCATTGGTATTTTTGCAAATACAATTAAGTTCGGACCAACACCTTAATCTTTGCAATTATTATTATTTTTTTCTAAAACAAATGAGGGTATTTTGGGAAAAGTCAACGGAAGGGCGATATTACAAACAATTAAAAGATAGATATACTAAATTGAGAGAATTGAACTTTAGATGGGACATTGCAAAAAGGATGACAATTAGAGGTTAAGTGAAGTTTCCTCTTATTATTATTATTATTATTATTATTAGTTGGACTAGAGGGATAGATATTTTTCTACCTAACAAGAACCGCATGCCCAACTTGAGTCTATATTTTTCTATTTATAGAGCATGTAACGGGCTTGTTTGCTAATAATTTTTTACCATGCAAAAAAGCTAAAATATTAACAAACACACAACACTCAAAATTACTTTTACCTTTATATCACATCATAATCAAAATGCAAAAAATACATTATAAAAAGCATTAGCAAACGAGTCCGCAGTTGTTATCCAAGATTTTAACTTGAAAGCATATTCAACCTTTGACAACAACTCTTGTCAAGGGAAACAATAGGCGGAAAATGCTATTATGAAGCTACTCTTAAAGTAATTCTATAAGTCATTCTTGTGTCACTCAAAGAATGATTCGGATTTTAAAATCACAATTTGATCAAAATTTAATAATGATCAATTCACAAAATCAACGATGATTTTAGAAGTCACATCATTTTTAAAATGATACAAAAGGGATACAAGAATGACTTATAGCATTACTCCTATTCTTATGATGAAATCTCATGGTATTCGTCTGTTAATTGTATACATGGGACAATGTTTTATCATAAAATAGAGAATAAAGAGTGAATTGAAAGTGTATGTAGGTAGCATTACTCTAAGTAATACTCTAGATCTAGGATGTAGTTAAAAGTAAGGTTTGAATTGTGTATAGGTTGGCTCAAAGTAATTTGGGATTTAAAGTGAAAAGTTGAAATAAGGTATTTTAGAATATTATAATAAAATTTATGTTAAATAAAAAATTATTAAACAATTTTGAACAACAAAATTACTAATCAAATTTTTGTATACAATTTCTGTTATATAATTTTTAATAAATTATATGAATTTGGTTTTCAGTAGCTTTTTTTTTTTTGTTGTAATTATTATTATTTCAATGTTTTCTTTTAACTCTGTTAACGTATATATACTAGCTGTTCATGATTAGTTCATATCAGTTATTAATTCTTCAGTTGAACTTAGATGTTATATTTTGTCTATTACTATATATGAACAAAAAACAATTTATGAGAATGGGAGTTGTGAAATAAAATAAAAAAAGAAATAGAATTATACATAAAGTTTGTCTTAACCTTCTTTCCCACGATATCTTTAACCTTATGTTGATTTTTACCTTTTTTTATTTTATTTTTTATTTTATAAATATGTATTCTATACAATAAGAATACATAGTTTTCTTGATATTCTCTTAGGCCTCTTTTGGTACGTGGACCGATTATTTCATTAGGAAAAATAATAGTTATAATTGAGAATGAGAAAATGTGAAATGAAATAGGTATTCATATTCTTTATTGCCTTGAGTAGTCATACCACCCCTAGATCCCCTTCGATAGTGGCAGAGAGTAAATTGTGAGAGAAAATACGTGCGAGAATGAGAAGCTTATACTTGAAAAATAGTTTACAGAAATAAAGAAGAAACCCATTTTATGCATCTTAAAAGAGGTTTTTCTGGTCAACCAAAATTGTTTTAGACTTGGCCAAAATTTTTAATCGTATCAAATACCGAAAAGTAAAATAAAAAATATTTTTTGTCGAAACAAAACGGAACCAAGTTGTTGAGGTAAACCACAATTAGGATTTGATATATGTGGGTTGACGAAGGGGTCAATATGGATATATTTGTTAAATCACTATTTGTCATAAAAGTTTAAGCTGATAAAAAAAAAAAAAAATTATTAATTTAATCAATATTTTGACCGGAAAGGATAGCAATAAAAATTCATGAAGGATTTGAGATAGAGGTTGGACAAATATGGATGCATTAATGAGGCAGTTCCGAAGCTGGAAAATAATGCATGTTAAGAGATCAGGTAATTCAGTTGCACATGAACATGCAAGGGAGGCGGTTAGGAAATCAATGGATAGGGTTTGGATGGAAGAAATTCCTAACTGTATTTATAACATTGTCATTTTAGATCTTTCAACTGTTGTTGTTTAGAGTTTCATGCTCTAGATTTGTTGCTTTATCAATGAAATGAACAATTATTCTGAAAAATATATATATATATATATGGATGCATTAATAGTAAGTGTTTTCCATCATCACTATATTTATAGCTAGCCAAGCTGGTGGAGCCTGGAGGTTGGAACTGGAAAGGCTACTTGAGAGGGGTTGACAAAAAGGGTGTCACAAAAATGAGGAGAAGATGCTGCCTTGTAGGTGAGTCGCTGAATGTGTATAAGCTATCCATAATAAAGCAACAGTAACAAAAGGTTTGCACTTTGCACGACAAGAAAAATAATAAAACATAAAAACAAAGGGTTTGAGGTGAGCTCATTGTGGTATGCAAAAACAACCAAATATGTCATTGCATCCAATTTCTATCATTTTTTTTTTTAAAAAAAAAAAAATTTATGGGGACCATCAAATGCCACGTCAACACTAATCAAATTATGACACTTGTCACACATAATAAAAAAAAAAATTATAAATGAAAAAAAAAAAAAAATGGAAGAGGGGGTGGCTTAGGCTCACAAAAACTTTGGCCAAATGGGGAATCACTCCATGGCCATTTCACGTTTGGGCGTAGTTCGACTACTTCCAAATGGTAAAAAGAAAAAAAACTCAAGGGGGTGGGTGAACAACCACTCACAAATATATATATAAAATAGTAATAAAATTAAGGTGGTGGCTGAAAAACCCCATGACTAGATATATATGCTCAAAGAGGGTGGTCGAACCATCCCCTGGCCACCTAGAGGGGGTGGTCAAACCACCCTCAAGCTGGCTAAACGGGTGGCTCGACCACCCCCTTTTCTAGTTTTATTTTTTAATATATATTTTATATATTCTTTATTTGTAATATATTTTTATTATGAGTGACATGCATCATAATTTGCTTAGTGCTAAAGTGGCATTTGACGGTTGGGTGCATGTACCTATTGTTATTTTTGCACACTATAGTGAGCTCTTGACAAATTTATATATTGCAGGAAACTTATCGCAAATTAGTTTAATTACAAGAATTGATTTTGCCTTTTTATTTTTATTTTTTTTGGTTTTCAAATTATAAAGGAGTAATGCTAGAAAACTATATTTTTATCTCACAATTATTCTATAATGTTGACATGGCAATTCCAATAAACATTTTTTTTAAAAAATAAAAATAAAAAATCCAAATGTTGATTTGAATTGTCACGTCAACATAATAATAAGATAGTTGTGAAAAAAAAAATGTAGTTTTTAGCATTTCACTTTATAAAAAAAACGTAAAAAAGGAATAGAAAGCAACAAAGTTTTTTTTAAAAAGAAAAAAAGAAAAATATTAAGTAGGTGGTTTAGCCACTATTACCGGTTTTAATACCAAAATTTAATTTATGCACATATTACAACAAAATTATAATTTTGAGGGATTAATCACAAATAATAATTTAGAGGTATTTTTACAAAATAGGTGTGAATATTTGTAATTCTAGTATTTTTTTTTTTTTTTAAAAAAAAAAAATTTAATAACATTTTTTTTTTCCCGAAGGATTCTACAATTAAATATTTAAGTAAAACTAAAAGAAGGTTTGTTTTGGGACACATATATTCTCCCAAAATCTGGGAGGTGATGAAATTGGGACAAGTCGCAAGGAATAGTCATGTACTCATGTTCAATTTTTCTTGTCCTAAACTTGTATTCAAGATGTGCAGAGAGAAATTGGTTTTTAGAAACAAGGCCGAAAGTGATTGAAAAGTTGGGCCGCTTTTGAACTTGTTGGGCCATTTTTGGGCCTTAAAAAGAATTATGAGAATTGTAATTTTGTTTGGTTTGTATTCGTTTTTCCAAAGCTCATAGGATTCACCCTCAAGGCTAGGCCCAAAAAATGTCATCACCCACTTTGCCTTTGAACTGAGTGTGTGTCCTTTTAAGTATAACAGTGATGTTATTTAGTAGACTATCAAACCGTCGTCATATAACTATGATGATGTAGCCATATAAATCAACTTTTGAATTAACAAGGACTTGTAAAAATAAAAGAGAATGGCAAATATTCACTATCACATCATTATAGTTGTATGTCAATGATATGACAGAGCCTACTAAGGGAGCATTTGGAGTTGCGATTTCACATGAATAATTTATGTTTTTAAAATATATTACAAAATGTAAGGCGTTTGATATATATTGCGATTTAAAAAGCACTTAATTTAAAATAGGAAAAAAATCTGTGATTTCTATAAGCATGCTAGGGGGTACTTATTTAAAAAGTGCGAATTTAAACCAAAATTACGATTTCGCATAACAAATATTTTATAAAAAAAATACATTTTAACATGTTTTACCAAACGCCTTTACGATTTTAAAAAGTAGCGCACTTTTAAAATCACATTTATTGAAACCGCAATTCCAAACGAACCCTAAATATCTTTTCTCTAATTATAATAATAAGTTTTGGATAAAATTTCCACGTATCTCCTTAATATTATTATTATCTTTCTAATTAGTATGTCAATTAGAAGTAAGTTTTGAGTACAAAGTGAGACAAAGTACGTGGGAATTAACTTCCGTGCCCTAATAATTATGTATTTCTATTTCAGGCTTGCACGGTTCCGCCAATCATTGTGTGCCCCCTAGCTACGCTCTAGCGTACACGATGAGAGGCAGTTGTAGATTTGCATTCATGAAATGTCTAAGATCAACACTATTGATCATGAGATGAGCCACTCAATCAATTTGTCTTCTTTTTTTATTTTATAAGGATGTTTCGGACATTAATCTTTATAATTTATCTTACTAATTACATATTCATTACGTGGAACGAAATTATACATCCTTAATTAATTAGGATTATTCAAATGTTAATTTGAAACAAAAAACACCCAACTAAAAACTTCCTTATTCCCAGGATTATTTTTCTAAAATGTTTTGCTTTTGGGTACTAAAATAGTTCTTGAATACACCCTTAGAAAAGTTTCCTAATTAAAACTATATTTTTCATCTATATATATATATAGATGAAAAATTGTAAATTATTATGGATAAATCTCCTTAATTATGAAAGGATTTAATTAGGTGAAATACAAAAAGGACTAGAATTAGAGCCTGTTTGGATTGCGTTTGAAAAATAGAGTTTTTAAGTCAAAAAAAACTTTTGTCAAAAGTGTTTTTTTTTTGCCATTTTTAAGCTGTTTTAATCCTTAAAAGTGCTTTTAATTTTTTTTACTAAACAAATATATATATATATTTTTTTCAAACGGACTTTTTAAGTGTTAACAACACTTTTAGACTTCTCAAACACAATCCTAAACATGCCCTTAATCAATTACTGGGTCAGCTCCTGCTTGAGTTGGGTCCGTTTGCAATCCCACATTATTTACCTTAAAGTTGTAGGGTTACGTTGAGTGTCCAAAGCGCAATGAGAACAGAAAAATTGATGATAGAAACGTATTAATGTGGAAGATACCCTATTGATGCTTGGGACACAATTACGTGATAAGACCAAACTGCTAACAATTTAAACGTGCTCCAAATACGATCACACATTTAAAAAACAAGAAAAAGGAAAAGAATAATCAAAGAGAACCACTCTAGAAATTAAATAATAAAGATGTGGTCATGAGCACAACAAGCTGCGCCCCATTGGTCCTCTCCGGCCCAGATCAATCCCATTCAATTTTATCATATTTTGTCATATATATATATATATATATCTTGATAGCTATATTTCTAGTTCAAAGATTTATACGGGGCCATGTGATTTTGTTTAATATCTGATCAGTTGAGTAGTTTTTGGGCGTGCTCTTACAAATAAAGAAAAGAAAAAGAGGAATAATATCCCCATAATGACATAGATTGCATGTATATATATATATATATATAGTTTCATTATATTTGATCAGGATAACAATGAGAAGATTGAATTATTTACTTATTTATTTTTGGATTCTTCAGATATATTCAAGTTTGATTATAAAAGAAAAATGAGGTTCAAGGAGGGGAATTCAGTGGAGGTATTTAGAAAAGAAAATGATCCATGCGGCTGCTGGTTTCCCGGAATAGTAACTTCAGTACAAGGCAATAGCTACAGTATTATTGTGAGGCACAAAGGAGATCAGGCAGCTGTGGAGAGGGTGCATGAGGAGGATGTACGGCCACAGCCTCCGCCGCAGGATGATCAGAAGGGGCTTGAAAGATGGACGGCTGGTGATATTGCTGAGGTGTTTGATATTCAGTGTTGGAGGGTTGCAGCGATTCTGAAGGCGATCAAGAACGTCCATTTTGTTGTTAGGTTTGTTGGGTCCATCCACCTCAAAGAATTTCATAAATCTAGTCTAAGGGTTCGCCAAGCTTGGCATAACAATAAGTGGTCACAGCTGGTTGGGATTGGGAAGGTAATAATAATTAACCTCTTTAACTACCGGTGTTTCTTGAATAAAACGGAAAAATAAGTACGATAATCAAATCAATTTCTGACGTTCAATCTGCTTGCAGGTTCAAGAAAATAGGCAGGCTGTCGACAATATTGGCACACTAGCTGTTTGGCAAGGGAGTTGCTTAACAAGAGGGGGAGATGGAAAGAAAAATGTCAAAGAAATGTGGCTTCCTGAAGGAAATCATGGCCATTGTTCTGAACCACCATCGGAGGAGCTGCCGATGGTAAGAAATTAAATGTGCCTTCCAAATGCCTGGTGGCTGGTGATATATATATTTATATATATTAGGAGTCCCTTCTAAGAAACCATTGTTGGTTGATGCATGCAGGTGGATGATATTTCATCTATTGCTAGCTGTAGTTTGAATGAAGATGGTGAGGCAGCTGAACATCCCAGTGTTAATTGTTCATCAAGAGACCATTCTTCTTCTGCTGAGTCCTCATCATTTCCGCCTTGGTCCAGCAAACAGAAACTAGTTATCAAAGTTGAGGTCCATAAACAAGAGGTTAAAGCTTATAAGTCAACTGTGCAGGCAATGTATGCTTCAGGTCCATTTATAACTTGGGATCAAGAGTCCCTCTTAACAAATCTTCGTCTCTCTCTTCACATTTCAAATGAGGAACATTTACTCCACCTCAGGCACCTTTTATCCACTCAACCTTGTTAATTTTTTATTTTTATTTTCTTTCCCTCTTCCCTCTCATTCAAGAGGAATTTGACTAGCTTTTGGTTTTAGAAAGACATTTTACTCTTAGATCAGCTAATAGGCTTCCAATTTACATTCATCTAGCTTTGCTTGATTACCTATTTATCATTTGCCTGAGTTTGACATTTTAATGCAAGATTATTTGCTTTTTTCTAATATTTTTTACACTTTGTTCTGTTTATCCTCCTTGTTCTTCGGTATTTGCCTATCACACACTGGTATTACGTACTTAGAGGGGTAACAATAATTACAGTGCAAGAGATACACACAAATAATATGCAATGGGTCAAAAATGACACGAGCTTCTCTGAAAGGCTGTTAAAAGCGGTTAAAGAAGCAAAACCAAGAGGCGGCGGAAGGCAGACGAACCTCAAAAGGCACGTCAACCCTTCCTAAGCACCCACAAGCAAGCATCGAACAAGACATCCAAAAGGATGCCCGCGAAAGGAAGGCACTGATGCATGGTTTTCGAGATGGATTTGTCAGAGAAGTGAACCGGTCTCTGATAACAAAAATCCTCACAAACAAGCCCAAAGAAAACAACACAAAGCAGAAATAGAAAGCAAATAGTAGAAATATAAATCCAAATCCAAAAATCAGCAAAATTAGCAAAGGTGTTGGCAAAGTCGAACGGACACGTGAGATCCACAAGTCAGCGTGTGGGTACTAGGTTGAGGCACGGAAGGAGGCGACGGGGAGGAGAGAGGTTGATGAAGATGGTGGTGAGGGGCGTTGGTAGCCACATTTGATAGAGGAAGATAGATCTAGTTTCAAAGGAGCCAAAACCAAAACCACAAAACAGATCCGGAAGGAAGAAGTGATTTGGCGGTGTATAGGAGGTGGCACGGCGGCAATAAAGGGGTAGATGTCGCGATTTTGGGAGGATAATTTGGGAGGATAATGGATAAATTGCATAGGGGCGATAGATATGGCCGCATGAGAGGCAAAAGGGATTAGAGAAAACTCTAAACCAAGAAAACCCCAAGGTAAAAACTCCACGAGGAAGGAAAAAGGAGGAGAGGGGATCAAGGAGGGAAGAGAGAGATTCTACAATCCTCACTGTTAGTTCTTGTGTTAGCTTAATTCAGTTCCAAAATGCAGATGCTACTGTTCACGGCTCAAACACTGATATAGAATGCTCAGAATCCAATCTCCACCGTTCATAATGTAGATCCATGTGTTATGAACGTCCCTGCAAAATTTCAGCTCAATCGGACCATAAACGCCCATCGATCGGAGCTGTTGATGAAGACTAGACAGGCCGGGTCCGGACCGCAATTCCCCGGGTCCGGACCTCATTTCCAGAAACTCAAATTTTGCTCCGCAAAGCCGTGTCCGGACAGCCCATTAACATGTCCGGACACCCCGTAAGTTTGAGGCCCAAAAACGTGATTTTAAGTGGTTTAAGTCTAGGGTTTTGTCGGGGGTATATATACATCATTATAGAAGATAGAAGTAGGAATTTTAACCCCCAGAGAGTTCGTCGGAGGCTGTGCTAAGAGAGATCATATGTGGTGAGCGTTAAATTAAATCTCTTAGAGTTTTAGTTATTCCTTTGATAAATCTACGGTTGAGAAGTCTATCGGAAGGGTCCGGTAAAGGAGAATCACGTTGAAGAAGATTGTGAGCAAGGAGACGAGTTGTAGGCTTGTCGATCTTACAGAGCCAAGGTCTTGCAAAGGGTTGTAAGTGTTCCTAGTGTCTGTAATCTCTGGATAATCTTTTGATAGTGATTTCCTGGGTTTGGCTGCCCCGGAGAGGTTTTACTTTTAGATCGGTTTCTAAAAGGTTTCCTCTTCGTAACCAAAATATCTGTGTCTGCCTCTTTATTGCTTTATATATTTTGGGTGATTGAATTGTTTATTGCTTCATTATATTAATTCCGCATAAATTGTGATAAACAAGTTTTTGGAGTCGGCATAGCGTTTTTCACTCACAAACCATACGACAGCTAGCAAAGAGGCTAGGGTTTTTTTGGGGGCTGGGAGAGAGAGAAGTTCGTTAAATTATGTTTAATTAAAACATACAAATGTCGACTAACAATGATCATATATTAAATCCTACTAAGTTAATTATTAAATTTGATACATGTAATTTAATTGAATCTAAAGTGACACACTAACGGAATCCATCAAATTTTTGGGTGAATTTTAATATTAAGGACTTATTTGTTCTTTATGCATACGACATGGATCTCTCAAAACATTTTGATACTACATGATTGATTTCGTACTTTTTAATTTTTAATTTTAATTTTAATTTTTAAATTTCTTTAATTTTAATTTTTTTTGTTTTTTTTTTTTGCTGAGAACAAAGGATATGCTTTATTTTTGTGTGTAGTGACTTTTAAGTTGTCAATAAATTTGTCCAAGACAAATGGAGGAAAGTTATAGAATGTAAAAGTGCCGTACGTATGATTAGCTTATTGAGGTCTTTGAAGGAGGATATGCCAGCATCTCTGTTTGGAACCTCAGAAATTCAGGACCAGGGTATTTTTCATGTACAAACTTTATCTGAATAGATTGTAAATTGTGCATTCAGAATGATCAACCTACAAATTTCAGTCTCACACGTGGTGCAAAATTTAGTCAAAACATTTGCTAAAACAAAAACTCCGGTGTAACTTATGAACATCAATTAACTAACACATCTTGAAGCCTCTCGCAACAAATCCTTGCATTGCTTTTAATCAAAGAATCCAGCAGCTGCAACCTTGTGAATCTTGGGGACCTTCAAACCATTGATCCCATAATGGGTTCACAGGGCCGTTTGTGCTGTAAACAGAATAAACTGATGATTAGGGCTTACCCATTTTTATTAGGAAGGTGGAATATTATATAGGTTGTGTAACTTACAGTGGGAGTAGTGGATCAGGTATTATTTCTATGTTGCGCAACAATCTGAGAGCCAACAAGAAAAACAGATTACCATACACTCTACAAATCTTTTGCCATCAACTTATATGAGATTTTGCTATAGCTCTTTAATCATCAGAATGAGCTGACAAACAAGTGAAGATGTGTATTTCCAATTACTAGAAATTGAATGGGTAAACCAATACAAGCGATCGCACTACTATCTCTATACCACATTGGATTGAAAATAAATATGAAATCTCCTCTTCCACCAGCCTATTTCTTTTTCTTTAAAAAAAAAAAAAAAAAAAAACCCAATTGTTGTACTTACTCCTCACATGATGTTGACACGTTTTCTGTTTTTTGAAGCTCTTCTAACTCTTCCTGGACAAATTCATGCAAAACCAAGTAACAGGAATAAGCTGTAAATTGCAATTCAGTGCATAACAACACAACAGTGACTTTCTGCAGAAGTTAGTTTCAGAATCCAGAGATAAAAAAGACAAACTTCAAAACTGTAGTTTCATCTGCAAGAGCAACTAGCAAGCTATTACGCAAGAAAAGGGCAAATCAGTATCATGGCTTATGATTCTGTCACTTTTCTAAGATGATAAAAACTTTCAAGCATGTGGCTATACACGGATAAGGGTGAGTGGCAAGCCTTAATCAGTGACCTATAGCACCACAACTTAGGGTAGCAAGTATTCTAATTCAGTTGAACTATGGAATCAACCAAGTTAAACCACAAACATTAGAAATACTTTAAGATAAGGTTGAGAGAACATTGCAGCCCTGACGATGAAAGTCATAGCTTTTCTAGACACAGAACATCGGTGGACTACTTCATCTCAGGCATTTGTTGTCACCATCAAAGAGGATGTAGTCAAGTCCCACAAGACAATTCATTTCTCTATTTAAATTGTGCAGTGTCTACGAATTGAAACCAATAGAACATGAGAACAGTTCAGACTAGATATTACCAGAGAATTGCTGTATAGCAGAAAATATTCAGGAGATAGAATTTTGAATATCTTCTAGAGACATAAAAGCAACATAGCCTTTTTTTTCAATGATGGGGAATCTTGACAAGGGAGGGTTCTTTAGACTCACCCCTACAGAGTAAACCTCGGACCCGTACACCGCACCCTCAAAAGTTTCTTTACACGGATCAAGGTAAATCACTTGCTTTTACACTAGGGGGTGTGGTCCCAAGGGGGAGTTTGCACCTAGCAAGTCTTGAACTTGGGCTATAAGGAGTGATACTCCCTAAGATCACAAGCTTCAACCACTAGGCCAACCCATTGAGGTTAAAAGCAACATAGCCTTCCTACATCTATTATATAAAAATCCAGATAGAGAGTATTAAAAGGCCCATAAAATCCTAAAGCATAACGATTTAGGACATGAAGCTAAACAAAAGCATTTCTATAACTTTCTCTTTTTTTTTTTTTTTGTAGGTAAGCATTTCTATAACTTGAAACTTACAGAAGAGAGAAGTGGATAAGCATTGTACGGAGTTGAGCAGCTAAACAGTACTTTTTTATGGGGTAACTTAATTAGGCACAGGAGGAGTTTACGCTGTAACATTCCACCACAGAGAAAAATAATTGCATTCCCACAGTCGAACTTTTTTTTTCTAGTGTCTTTCTTTCCCTTAGCCAAACTTATTTCAAAGTTAAACATTGCCAACAAGTCAGAACCCAACTTTAAGTCTTCTCTTCCAAGATACATAATTTAGGTCAGTTTGAAGCATTCCCCATTGTCTCATACAGAGGCAAAGAAAGTTGCAAGATCAATCACCTGACTGCCTTCAAATATCTTTATACATATTCAATCAGCTGAACTAGAACAATTGTCACATACATAAAAAAAAAAAGGGTCCAGCGCATCTCACATTTAGGAGGCACAACATCACTCTTTCGATGCTCCACTATGTCATGGATATTAAATAAGAACCATTACTATAGCTTTAGGAAACAAATATTCTTTGATGAAAAACTCATCCATTCCATTGGCTTGTAGCATCTTGTGGGCAGAATGATTTAGGTAAGAAATTACGACATCTAATGTCATTTAGTCACTTCAATGCATACAAGAAAAAATCAAAAACATTTATTGTTGGTTCTTCCTCTGTCACCTAGGGAAGCGCTACCAACATCAACACTATCATCCAAAAATGACTAGTTAAGTTATAATTGAAATTCCTTAAAAATCATTTATATAGTCTAATCTCACTTAATAAGAAATCAATGTAGGATTTGACACTCATGCATCAACTTCACAATCTACCCACCCAATGTGGAACTTAACTTTCTAGGCTCTCCCACTCAAATACTTGATGTTTTCACCAAGACTCACATCATGCAATGTCCCAAAGGCACATGGTGTCATTAGGTTGGATTTGATACCATTTGTCACTGATGATACACTAAATAATCATGCTAGGGTCAGGTTTTTTTTTTTTTTTTTTTTTTTTTCCCCTTCTTTTGGCAAAATATGAAATCATTTTCTATTTCTTATTTCCCTGTATATAGCTGCTAACAAAATATAAGTACACAAGCATATATAAAATAAACAAAAGAACAACTTGCCCCAGAAGCAAAAATTGCCCATTATCCCCGAGATTCCAAGCTAAAAAGGAAATGCATCTAAACCCAGTTCATACCAAACTAACAAGCACAAATATTTATCAAGAAGAAGAAGAAAGAGACCTCTAAGAATTTGGATTCTTGCTCGACGCGCTTGAGTTGGGCGAGAATCCGATGCTTGCCTCTCGTATCAGGTCCTTCTGCTGCTACTGAAGCAACGGCAAGCTCATCTACAGACGACGCCGTTTCAGACGCCATTACTGCAAAACTCAAAATCCAAAAGAATGGCTCCAAAGATGAGGCTCATCCCACAACAGAGCCGCTCATTTTTTCTTTTTCGAATTTGAGTTTCACTCCTCATTTACACAAATAAATATGCAGGCTTGTGAACTCCCTCTCACCTTTACAGATCTGAAGACTTTTGTCCGTACAAAAGCTTTTTACATTTTTCACTTGCTTTCTCCTCCCAAAATATATGAGGACTGGTACCTGTACATTCTAAGTATTCACTTTCTGTCGCAATTAATAATAATTTTTACTGCCAAGTATTTTTTTTACTGTCACGTGGAGTAAACACTTGGGTAGGTGTAAAATTCTCAAAATATAGGAAAAATTATAGTTTACCTTCCTAAAGTTTGACACTTTTTTTTTTAAATTTTTTTTTTTTTTTTATTCTACCTCCCATGTTTAAAAATTAACAATATAACCCACCCTGAAGGGTTTTTTTTTTTTTTTGTTGTTGTTGCAATGTTGCCATTCCGTTAAAAGATTATGTCATGTTGGACGGTTTGGCCAACACGTGCGCCTCACGTGCACGTTTTTTTGAATTTGTTTCGCTAATGCCCCTAACCCGGCACACGGACCAATGGATCTTATCCTTTATTTTTTACTTCACTTTTTGTTTTGTTTCTTTTCATTTCCTTTTCTTTCTTTTTGCTTCTTCTTTGTTGTTATCTTGGAGGCGATATACTTGCCGCTTATGGTTAAGGTGAAAGATGACTTCCTCAAGCCAATTTTTAAGTTCTAGGTCGATATAGAGCTGGGCATGAAACACACCTGGACCTCACGGGGTATGCTATTGTGAGCGTTCTACTCTTGTAAGAATGACCTAGACTAAACCAAATTCCAGTAGGAGGTTTGTGAGTTGTGAAAATTAGAAGGTAAGTAAATTAGTCGATGTTATCTTTTGTTTTTTGCTTTTCTGTGTTCGATTTGTATCAACAAAGTAGGCGTTTGAGTAGCGAAATTTTTAGGTCTAATCAACGCATCAGGTTAGATCTTGGTTAGTGGTTTAGTATGAGTTGTCTTAGCTAATGCCTCCAATGGATTGAGAGTGCATCAGTTGATTATTGGCCTCCAATCTGCTGAGAATAGCTAACACCTTCTCTTCAAAGTCAAAATTCTTTGGAGGAGGTTGCTTAGCCTGATACTGCTGTTGTGGAGCTGATTGATATTGAGGGTAATATGATTGATCATTGAATTGCAAATATGATTGATGTTGCAGTTTATGAAATTGTGGAGCATAATTTTCAAGAGCTTGAGCTTGCCACAAGAGATTAGATTGGTAGCTCCATGCCGGGTTATAGGAATCAAAATAGAGGTCATTCCCCGGTCTAGAGAGCGGTGTGTTCATATGCTCATAAGAATAGTTATAAAATTGTCTCGTTGTAGAACAATCTCTAACATGGTGATAAGGATTATAGCAATATGAACATGCTCCATGGGGTGTTAGAATGTCTCCCCACATGACTAAAATAACAAAAGGAAAATAAAAACAAAAATAAAAATAAAAACTTACAAATGGCCTGAAGATGCAGCCTTGGAGTGCTGGAATGCAGCTATTGGAATCTAGCAGGCATCGTATGGAATGATGGCTAAATTCTAAGATCGACGACCCTGCATACAAGAAAACATTGATTCTGCAGTTATAGCAGCTTCAGTGCTGTTGTTCGGATGTGCGCTCGATCGTTGTGGATTTGCGATCGATCGCAGCTCGATCCATCTAGATTGGGCACTTGATCGCATTACCGCAAAACAAGGTGGAATTTAGCTTTAGTGCTGCTGTCTGGACGTGTGCTCGATCGCACTGCTATAGAATAGAAATTGAACTATAGAAAATAGAATAAGAGAGAAATAATGAAATTTAAAGAGAATTACTAAACTTAAGGAAAAACTTCTAAACAAAATTCAATGCAATTCCAAGCAATGGCACAAAAAATTTGTTGTGCAAATATCCACCTAATTAATAGATGAATAAATGTACGTTTTACTCACAAGTGCACAAGATCAAAACGATTGTATAGAAAGCAAGTACGAGATCATTCCCACAAGGATTGCTATAAATTATGTTGTAAAGAATTGCCTAAATAAATAAATGAATTAAACAAAATAAAATATTGAGTTGAAATAATAAGAATGATAGGGTAGGGTTTTGATATCCATGGCTAACCATACTCGAATAAGATAAACAATATGCTAATGCTATAACCATATCAAGATACCCAATGTTTGCCAACCTAAGGATATGATATCTACTCCTTAAGCTATTAATCTACCTAAGCAACGAATTAGGCATGCCATCTACTCTAATTATTTTCTCTCTCAAAGGATTTAGCATGATATCTACAAAGTTGTTCTTCAAGAAAGCATAAATCTATGAAAATTGACAAACACATGAAGCCTAGAGCATGGTATCTACTTTCGGTTCTCCATGTTGATTAATCTAAGAACCTATGATGGGGTTCTTTTGTCACTCTATTAAGCCCAGGACTCAGTCATCTAAATTGACTTAAATAACAAATCCATACCACATACATATGATGATCAAGCGCATTCATGTGAGGAATTCAATAAAATAGGAAATAATCAAGTTAAGTATCCAAAATATGAATTTTAGCCAAAGGCGCCAATATTGAAATCCTAAAGAGACATAATTAGGGCTTCAATCGAGCCATGACTAAAGTATTAGTTACACATAATTCGAATGAAAATCATCGTCATAAGAAAATAAAAAAGGAAAAGAAGAAAACCGAAAAACCCTTCTAGCCTCCAATTCTTCTCCCAAAGCTTGTGTCTGTTTCTCTCTCTTCGGATGAATTGAGGGTCTATTTATAGAGTTTGGAACAACACTAGACATTTTTGTGCAACCTAACAACTCAAAAATCGAGTTGGAGTTGGATTATAGACTTCTAAACCGTGCAAAACCGTGTCTACCGACTTCCTTGTTGCTCTAGCGCACAACTGCACTCGATCGCAGGATGGGCACTCGATCACATGACTGCGATCGATCCCATTGGCTTGGGCGCTCGAGCACATTTCTTTTAGCTTTTTCCTAAAATATCTTTTAAGTTTGAAACTTGTCGGAAATGCCTCATTTTCTGCAAAATCCTAAAAATGCAAGAAAACACAAAAACAACACAAAACATCAACTTATAACAAAACTAAGAGATCAACATTTGTGAATTAAGGGGCTTAAATGTCTAACATTCAGCATTCATCAATTGTTCTTACAGAGTCTAAAGATTCACAAGGGTTTGTGAGTATTTTCTACTGTCTGTAATCTAAATCTTCATGTAGTGATAAATCTTCATGTAGTGATTTCTCGGGTTTGGCTACCCGCCTGCCCCATAGTGGTTTTTCCCTTTGATTGGTTCAATGAGTTTTCCACTTCATCAACAATATTTTGATGTTGCGGTTGTGGTGATTATTCTGTGTTTTCTGAGGACCTCCAGAGATGGGAAATTTTGTTTAAGATTAGGAATGTGTTCTGGAACATGTTAGGATCTAAACTGGAAAATTTCAAATCATTTGGAGTTCGTTTGCTATTTTAATTAAATTTTGCAAGCAGAACATAGTTGCAGTTTTTCCTGCAAAGGCCTGTAAGGATTACGATTTTTTGTTATGCTCATGAGCAAGTCTCAAAAATCGTTTGAGACTAGATCTGGCATGGGAAAACCGTGGTTGACACGGTGGTTCGAACAGATTTTTGTTTCGAGTAATATCGAAAATGATATGACCCATTGAATGTTCGTCGATGGATTTGGAAACAGAAATCCTGAAAGTAGTTTTGAGTTGTAAAAAATCTGTTTTGTGAGATAATCAAAATTTTATAAAAATTTGATTATTGAATATGATGTATAATTGATACAACGTATTGAAAACACAAAAGAATTTTCAGCAAGATTGATTTCATAAAGTTTAGATATTTTTTAAATTAGATTTCAAGTGCATATTTAAAAAGGCATGAAATTGTGCAAAAGTTTTCTTAAGAAATCTTGGCAGGCAATAAATAGATTTTATTTTAATTAAAATTATTTGATTGCTTATGGGTTATTGTGATGATTGAAAAATCATACAAAGATGGTACCATGGTTGAAAAACCAAAATACCACATAAAAGGTTAATTATGTGTTTGACACGTAATTAGGGCAATTCGACATATCAATCATGAATTGAATTCAAGGATTGAAAGTTGCCTTTGTAACTATGATCCAAAATTGAGTTTTCTTGATGAGGTTGGTATGAAACATTACCAAGGATTAATGGACAATAATCAGTAACTTTTGAAGTTTGATTTTTGATCTATTAAACATCAGGAAAAGATGGATATAGTTATGATTCCTAAATAGTTAGGAAAAATTGATTCATATGAAACAAAGTGGCAAGGTCTTGGAGTTGTAAAGGAATTGCAACTCTTAATAAAAAACCCCTTAATTTTTTAAAATATCAAGTGGGAGATTCTTTATTGAATTAAGCAGTCTCCATCATAAATCTATTGTAAGAGATAAATTAAAGTTACCTCGCCTTGGCCATGGCCTTGCTCCCTACGGAGGGTTTTCTTTATTTTATAGGTTACGTATAGATTTCCTTAAAGGATAAGATGAGACTGGTTATGTATCAATGGCGACTGCGCTACCGTGGAGTCAATTGACAATTGGATCAAATCTAATTGATGGTGCACACTTGACTAATTTGAGATATTAATCTCCCTACGGAGCTATGTTATCTTAAGATTAGAGACTGCAGAATATGGCTGTTTATTAATGGGGTAATAACATTAATAATGAGATAGGAGTCTCGCCTAAGTCAAGGTAATTAAAGGCACCTCGCCTTGGCCATGGGCCCTACACCCTACGAAGGGTGTATTTAACTATAAGATTAGGTTGTTGTTGCTTTTGAAACATTATATGTTTGTTTTGGGTTTTCATATTTTGTTTATTGCTAAATATATATGTCTAATATATGCTCAAAATAAAAATAATTTTTTCAGAATAAGAATGTCTTCATTCAACCCTTTCTCTACTATTTTTAAATCAAAATAAGCTGATAGGTCCTGATTACGTTGACTGGAAACGTAATTTGGACATTGTGCTCATGGCTGAGGCGAAGCCTGCCCTGTTGAACCAGCAGATGGTGCATCTGAGGATGAAAAACAGCGATTTATTCGCTGTAAAAAATCCGATGAGATGACCAACTGTTACGTATTGACTTCTATGTCACACATAATCCAACATCAGCTCCAAGATGTGAATCATGCTCTAAGTATGATGATAATCTTGAAAGAGATGTTTGGAGAGCAAAGTCGTGTTGCTGAGTCAGATACGATGAGAACTCTGTTAAATACAAATATGGCTGAAGGAACTCCAGTGAGGGAACATTGTCTGGCTATGATAGCCATGCTTAATACACTAGAGGTGTTGGGTGCAGAGATTGATGGAGGATCTCAGGTAGATGTGATTCTACCTTCCCTGCCGAATTCATTCAATCAGTTAAGGCTAAATGTGTTGATGAGCAAAAGGATTTACACATTAGCGGAACTGATGAACGAGTTAATCGGAGCGGAAAACATCCTAAAGTCCTAAGCCATAGCAAATTATGCTCATGCTTTAGTTTCTAAACCTAGAGGTTTAAAGAATAAGAATGAACTTATACAAGTTGGCAAGCCATTTGTCAAAAGGTTTAAGAAGGCTGGTAAGAAGACAAAAGGCAAGAGAAGTAGAAATTGCTTCCACTGTGATAAGTCTAGGCACTAGAAGAAAACATGCCCCAAGTATCTGGCTTCCAAGAGTCAAAGTAATGAATCATCTTATTTAGTTGAAACATGTTTAGTTGTGAATCCACTAGGTTCCTAGTGTGTGGATTCAGGACCAACTAATTATGTCTGCAATTCATTGCAGGGGTTCCATGTAACCAGACAACTGAATGAAGGAGAGATGTATGTGACACTAGGAGATGGAACAAGAGTTTTGGTTCATTCCATGGGAATTATTAAGCTATGTTTTAATTCAAGAGTTTTAGTATTATCAAACTATCTTTATGTACCCAACATTCGCAAAAATCTAGTTTCTGTTACATTTCTGGGTAAGTGTGGATATACCGCTATTTTGAGGGATACCGTGATAATAAACAAGGATAATTACTTTATCTGTTCTGGCATTATTAGTGATGGTTTGTATATTATATCTCTTGATGAACATTCTGTTAACAATTCAATTTTAGAACCAGATCATATTGTTTTACCATTAAAGAGAAAGTTTCCTTCTACTATTGATGCACATCTTTGGCATCTACGTCTTGGGCACATTAACTCAAAAATGATTCAAAGACTAGTTAATGATGGGCTCTTGAGCCCATTGGTATTAAATGATTACCCATTATGTGAATCATGTATTAAGGGTAAAATGACCAAGAGGCCTTTTTTTCGCAAAAGGATATAGGGCAAAAGATTTGTTAGAGTTAGTACACACTGATGTATGTGGTCCAATGAGTGTCCCAACATGAGGAGGTTTTGAGTATTTCATAGCATTTACAGATGGTTACTCAAGGTATGGATATGTTTATCTAATGCGTAGGAAGTCTGAAGCTTTTGAAAAGTTCAAAGAGTTTTGGGTAGAAGCTAAGAAATAACTAGGTAAACATATCAAAGCACTTCGATCAGATTGAGGTGGTGAATACTTCCTTGGGGAATTCATAGAACATTTGTCAGAAGCAGGGATCGTATCCTAGTTGACAGCACCGGGGACTCCCTAGTAGAATGGTGTGTTAGAAAGAAGGAATATGACTCTTTTAGAAATGGTAAGAGTAATGATGAGTTATGCTACATTGCTTGTGTCCTTTTGGGGTTATGCCCTAGATACAGCAGTATACTTGCTTAATATGGTTCCATCCAAGTTCGTTTCCAAGGTACCTATGGAATTATGGATAGGGTGCAAGCCTAGCTTGAGCCACATCTAAATTTGGGGTTGCCCAACACATGTGCTGAAGGGAAAGACAAACAAGTTGGAAGCCAAAATAGAAGTATGTCTGTTCGTAGGATATCCAAAAGGAATAAGAGGACAGTTGGTTTATAGTCCTAAGGATAATAAGGTCTTTGTTACTACAAATACCAAGTTCCTAGAAGAGGATTATGTAAACAATCATAAACCAAAGAGCAAGGTGGTTCTAGAGGAAATGCAAGAAGCAAGAAAGGAAACTTCTTCAAAAGAAATTGAAGAAGAGGTGGTTGTACCTAATACACCTGCAATTACTAGAAGTGAAACACCTAGTACTGGTGAAGCACCTAGTACCATTTTTACTGCATCACAGTGGGAGGGAAGTCAGAGCCCCTGATAGATACTTAGGAGAGGCCTTTATGGCTGAATCTAATACAACTATATCAGACCCAAGGACCTTCAAAGAAGTGGCAAATGATGTGGATGTAGACCATTGGGTCAAAGATATGGAAAGTGAGTTGGAATCCATGTCTTCCAACAAATTCTAGACTTTTGTAACGGCACCTAACGGCATTAAACCAATTGGGTGCAAGTGGGTTTTCAAGAGAAAGAGAGGAGTAGATGGAAAGGTTGAAACCTTCAAAGTAAGACTAGTGGCAAAAGGTTTTACTCAAAAAGAAAGGATAGATTATAGGAAATTTTTTTGCCTGTAACCACGCTAAAGTCAATCAAAATACTCCTAGCCATTGTAGCTCATCATGACTATGAGATATGGCAAATGCACATCAAGACAGCCTTTTTGAATGGGCAACTTGACGAGGACATCGATATGATGCAGCCTGACAGTTTTATAGCTGAAAACCAAGGAGATATGGTGTGTAAATTGCAAAGATCCATTTATGGACTTAAGCAAGCATCCCAGTCATGGAACATCAGGTTTGATGAAACAATCAACAGTATGGTTTTGAACAAAACCTTGATGAACCATGTGTGTACAAGAAGTGTGGTGAAACTGTAGTAACATTCTTGGTGCTTTATGTAGATGGCATACTACTCATTGGCAATGATGTAGGGACGTTATTAGCAGTAAGAATCTAGTTGTCAAAGCAGTTTGATATGAAGGACTTGGGAGAAGCAAGCTATATCCTAGGGATCAAGCTTTTGAAAGATCGCCAAAATAGGATGATAGGCTTATCCTTAGATGTATACATAGACAAGGTTATAGAAAGGTTTAGCATGACAAACTCCAAGAAAGGGCTTTTACCCTTTAGACATGGAGTACCTCTTACAAAAGGGTAAAAGCACCTTAAGAAGAGGAAGAAATGAGAAAGTTTCCTTATGCTTCGGCTGTAGGAAGTCTCATGTACGCTATGCTTCGCACTAGACCTGACATATGTTTTACAGTAGGCATGGTTAGCAGATATCAATCAAATCTAGGACCTATGCATTGGGTAGCAGTGAAGCATATACTCAAGTATCTTTGGAGAATGAGGGATTATATGCTTGTCTACCATTGCGAGGATTTGATAGCGACTGATTACACAAATTCTGACTTCCAATCAAATCGTGATTCCCAAAAGTCTACCTCAGGATATGTCTTTACCATTGGTGAATGAGCCATTAGTTGGAGAAGTGTTAAGCAATCCTTTATTGTTGACTCCACTATGGAAGCTGAATATGTCACAGCTTGTGAGGCTGCAAAAGAAGTAGTTTGACTCAAAAAGTTCCTATCAGATTTTGGTGTCATAGAGATAGAGCATTCTCCTATAACGTTGTTTTGCGACAAAAGTGGAGCAGTTGCACTATCTAAAGAGCCAAGGAATCTTAGGAGGGCGAAACACATCGAGCGCAAGTATCATCTCATAAGAGAGATAGTATCTCGGGGAGATACAACTGTAGCTAAGATTCCATCGGCTGAGAATTTGGCAGACCCGTTCACTAAGACCTTACCACAGAAGATTTTCGAATCTCACCTGGAAGGAATGGGAGTCAAAGGTATGCATAACTGGAATTTAGGGCAAGTGGGAGATTGCTGGGATTATGCCCAGAATCCCAGTGATTTTATATTCATTTTGACTTTTAGATGTTTGTAATGAATAAAGGTTTTATTCACTGATAAAATTGTTTTTGGGCATATGACATAAAATATCTTTACATGCTTATTACCAAAAATGTTCATCATATTATACTGTGCATGTGAAATGTCCCTAGATAACATTGAATATGGATATGGATGTGAGTAACTTTGTTATCACACAAGGTCATAGTCCATAATCCTTGTATCTTTAAACTAGAATGTTCACAGTCGATAAATGGAACTGGGGCAATTCCATTTTGAGTAAGACTGTTACACATCGAATCTTACTGATCTACCTTGATGAAACGGAGCGGCTTCTCCAGGATTGATGTGTTAGGTGCTGAGACCCTAAGGCACTGAATGGGCCAAGGAGTTGTCTTTCAGTAAAATACTGTCAACAAGGAAAGACAATAACTCTTTAAAAACTACTTACAACTTTGATTCTAAATCTTGAGGGAATTGTAGACTCAGAATGTTGTATGTAGGTTGCTTTGATGTGTCAATGAGTGAGACCTATCATCGGTCAACAATGTGTCAATACATTGGGCAACTGCATGCAATATTGTGGGAAAGCCTTTTTCCAAGAAGGAATCTAAATCCTTTGACGGCAAACAAAGAGATAACAAATGTCCCCTTGTTTTAGGTTTTATGGATTTATTCTTAGAGACTCTGGCCAAAGCTTTTTGGTCGGCGCGCAAAATATATATGTCTTAAGCATATATGAGAATGTCATGAAAACCGGTTACTCAAGGAATAAGCGGTAGAGAATTAAGTGGCAGTATGCTTATCCTTAATTCTGCTACGGAGTTTTTCATGGAGGAATTATAAGTTAATATTAAGTGAGTCACAGAGATTAATTATTCAGTAAAAATATTTATTGGAGTACAATTGTAGCAACCCAGATTTTTAAAGTCTTATTTTAGAGATATTAAATTGATGCTATGATTATATTAATATTCATATTAGGTAATGGCATTTACTTTGAGGTTGAGATATTTATTGATGATATTAGGTAATAATATTTATTCTTGAGGAACTTATTAGATCTTATGAATATTATTGGAATGAATATTGATTTGAGGTTATTATATCATGATGATGATTTTATATTGATTATTTTATTGGGTGATTGAAGAGATATAATAATTGAAGATTGATTAATATATTTTGGAGTATGATTATAATTTTTGGTGACTGATTAAATAAGGACATTAGACAGATTATGATGGGTCAGATTTCGGAAAATCTGTACCCAAATTAGTCCACTTTTCTTCTTTGTCCATTTCTGACTTTACCAACACCATTTTCCTTTACTTTTCTCTCTCCTCCCTTCAATCACGCTTATCCTTCCTTCTTTACCAATATTATATTTCTTTTATTCATTTACACCAACCCACTTGCCGAACAACACTCCCACTCTTTATTTCTTATTCATATTATTTTATTCATATTATATTATTTTTTTCTTTCTTCTTTCTTTTCTCCTTCTGCCGACACTTTCTTATTCCTATTTATATTCTTATTTTATATTATTTCTTTCTTTCTTCTTTCTTTTCTCCCTCTGCCGACAGCTCTCACCTACTCCCACCTTTTTCTTTCTCTTTTAATCCTTCCTTATTTAAATGCCTCATTCATACAAAAGAGAGGAGAGAAACCGAGAGTGAGATGGAATTTAAGACAGAGAGCTGAAGAGGAAGAAAGAGAGTTTAGGCGAGAGAGAGAGAGAGTCAGTGAAGGGATTGTTATGGGTATGGACCAACTGCAGCAGAACGGGTTTCAAGTAATTACCTTTGATGATCCATTCATGTAATCCACTGTAAGTATTCTTACTTACTGAGTATGATATTGATATCCAATAATACGGATTTTTGTGGTTTTATAATAGTCTAGCATTTTGCTATAGATGATTCAACAATGATTTATATTGTCGGAAATCAATTGACTCACTACTTCACAGTTTTTTGTAGTGCTTGCAGGAATGGAAAATCAAGGTAATTATGCAGTTGTGATTAGAGATTCATATTGAGATGTACAGAGATTCCAAGTTGGTTAAGTTTTGTCTAGAGTTTAGACTGTCGGATAGATTTGTATAAATGCCTTGTACGACATAGCTTTGGGTATTTTTGTATAAAGAAAAGTATTTTAACAGTATTTTTTTTTTGTATTGATAATTACAGTTTTTCCGCTATATGAGATTGTTACAACAATCACAATCTTTTAGTGGAATTAATTGTGATTAAATACTTTTGCGTAACGAATGTCTCGGAGATATATTACGAACATATTTAAGCCAATAATTATTTTTCCCTTTAGGTCCCCCACCAAGCTGATGTTAGTTAACCATGGTTAGGCCTTCTAAATCTATAGAGCTGAATATTTTTATTTAATTAAAACATGGGCTAGAAAAAAAAAAAAAAAAAAGTAATGCAAGTTGGGCTTGGATAAAACTAAGAAGCCCAAGAGGCATGAATTAATTAATAATGCAATTTTGGCTTGGTTAAAACCAAAAGGCCCAAGAGGCATGTATTAATTAAATAAAGTTGGGCTTGGATAAAAGCAAGAAGCCCAAAAAGATAAGCATTGGACATAAAGGAGAAGGGACTGGGATTTAATCCCAGGCTCAGTCCCCAGGCAGGGGAACACATGGCCTAGGGAGAATCTCTCCCAGGCCCATGCATTAACTTAAGTGGAGGGGAGCTAGGGTTTTATCTCCCTAGTCGTCCTTCTCTCCTAGTATGACTAGGATTCTGCCTATCTGCTCCTTGTCCTACATTGCTAAGATCTGAAACTCTACCCCCTGCTAAGCCTATAAAAGGAGAAGAGCCTAGAGCTTTCAAATCATTTCATCCTATTCTATCATAGCAAGTTCTGCTTGATATATAATTTTCAGTACTTTGAAAATTATAAGTTCTTGTGTTTAACTCACGAAGAACCAAAGTTTAAGATTTGAAGAGCTAAGCGAGAGCCCACACTCTCTTGGTTACTGTCAGTCATTGGCAAGAAGATCTAGAGGTCTCAATATTGATTGAGAGGATCTTGTTCTTGGAGGAGAGAAGCAAAAAATTTGTTTTTTGCCTATAGCCAAAGAGTGGTCGTTGATCTTCAAGTAAGTAATATGTTCTTGCTATTTATTGAAATAACATATGTTCTTGATATGTTGTTTATAATGTTTTCCTGGCTTAGGAATATGTTTATTTTTTTGCTACGCAAATTTTTGATTTGCATACATATTCCCAACAGGCCCCTATAGTACCGTACGTACGCTACTTTTCAGAATAGACTGCAGGACTCTCAGCTTTTTTCCATTTATGAATACTCCCTTCCCCTCCCGCCTTATGCCCAATTTTCGCTATTGTTCCCTCTGGTGACTCTGTGCGAGTGTTTTGTGAGGATTTTGTGGGTTTTGTGAATTTTTGAAAGAGAAGAGGTGGTTTCTTGAAGGCCTTGCTTCTAGGAGGTAACCTTCTACATTTGAGTTTTCTCTTTAGTTGTTATATTGTTTTTCTAGACTAGCTTAGTAGCTGGATTGAGTTTCTAGCTAGGTTGGGCCTTTAATCTTTGTTTAAGCTTGGTTTAGCATTTTATGATCAACGTGTTTTCTTGTGCATGGAGGCCTTATTTTGAGATAGGAAGTCTTAAAAATACTTTGATAACTTTTGAACTCGTTTGGGAGGATATGAGGACGTTTGGAACAAATGAGGTTCTACTTGAACCTTCTGGGCAGACGTACAGCCTCGAGCCCAGACGTACGGCCAGAAGCGTTTCAGTGAACACCATTTTGACCAGTCATCTGATAGCCTCTATTTTCACGTTCTAGGTTCGTTTAGTTGGACTTAGGACTAATAGGAAGTTTTTCATAGATTTGGAGAACCCGAACTATTTGGAAGATTAATTGAAGAATCTATACGACCTAGGTGAGTTTTAACTTACATAATGCTCGCCATTTATTTTCCCGCATTGCACAACTATCTTTGTGTACCAAAACATGCATATTTACAACTTTCACAGTATACTCCTTGCTGCACATGAACTCTAGTTTTTTGTGAAAAATGTGCTACTTAACAAGGATAATGACACTAAGACTTGTAAAGCACACATGTAAAATACAGACAAGATTAATTGCATCGTATGACATGGTACAACGGTACGTGCTGGATAACCGCCATGGGCTTACTATATATGTTAACTTTATGGTCAAATGTGTGTGTGATATATGGGCCTTGGATCCAATGGTTGTTTTGTAGCACCCCAGATTTTTAAAGTCTTATTTTAGAGATATTAAATTTATGCTATGATTATATTAATATTCATATTAGGCAATGATATTAATTCTTGGAAAATTTATGAGAGTGGTAATTAGAGAATGGTAATTGGTGAAATAATAGGATAGTAAATGGTAGGTATAAGGATGGTATAATAAGAAGGTAGAATAGTAGAGGTAGAATAGTATAGGGTTGGTAGAATAGTATAGGGTTGGTGAAATAGTATAGGGTTGGTGAAATAGTAAAATGAGGGTATAATTGTAAATTGAAGGTAGAATAGTGTTTGATTTTCTCCTATAAATAGAGCTGTTCTCCTTCACAATTTTCACCACTCATCTCCTCTCCCATCTCTTGCATATATTCTTCCTTCTTCCGCTTTTTACTCGGTCTTTCTTCTTTCTAAGAGTGTTTACTCAGAACAGAGAGAGAAAGGGCGAGACCAAGCGCTACAAGAAAGAAAGAACACAAGAGATAGCGGACTTTAGAAATTAGTTTCAAAAGATATACTAGTGGTGTTAGTCATATTGGAGCAACTAGATTCCTTCATACCACTTTTAGCTTCAGTCTAGAGGTAAGTAAATTCACTACCCCTTCTAAAATTACTTCATGTCATGCTATTTATTCATTCTTTAGTAAATTGTAAATGATTATTTTATTTATGTATTATGAAGTTATGTTGCATGCATGAAGGATTTCTAAAAGAATTATCTAGAAAGTTTCTATTTATTTAAACGCTTTCTAAATACAACAAGTTTATATTTGAAAAGGTTTTCAATTTGAGAAAAGAAAGTTGAGAAATGATGATGATTATAAGAAAGAAAAATGATGATAAACCCTCCTACATGTTGCCCTAAGATGCATCAAAAGAAGTACAAAGAAAAGTACAAGAGATGAGATAAATGTTTATGAAATGAGGGCACATGTATGGAGGAGAGTATTTTTGGCCCCAAGATAAGATAAGATGAGAGTTCGGTACCGATACTCGGATGGAGGCGAAACCACTGAAGGAGGCTATGCCAGAAGGTGGTATTCCATCAACAGACCGTTGAGTGCACCAAGAAAAAGAGTTAATTGACGGTCGGGCATGGCTGAGGCCACAGTTCAGTGCCATGGTCACAAGGACCCGCAACCCTCGTGCACAGGGGTAATAGTGTACATGGGCCTTATTATGAGAAAATGATACTATATTTTCAACGATGATATGCTATGATGATTTACAAAGATTATTTATAATGATGCATTATGATGATGATTTATAAAGATGATTTACAACGATGATCTATTACTAGATGTAATAGTATGTATATGTTACGGGAGATGCAACCGTACATACAGATATTATTATGGCTAGAATTATATTTATTTGCGAAAACGATTTTCAAAACTGAGAACAAGGAGTAAAACTATTTATGGTTGTGGATTTTACTTGCTGGGCCCCCTTTGGGCTCATTCAGTTTTATTTCTTGTTTTCAGGTAGAAAGGATGCTGGAATAGGAGGCCGGAATGGGGTGGGAATAATTATTAATTTTCAAAGTCTTTTCATATAAGTTATTGTAATGATATGATATTCCGCAACTAAAATCTAATGTTTTCTAATTCCGCTTGTAATAAAATCTCTTGAAAAAAAAATGTTTTACGCATTTATTGTATCTTTTAAAATCAAGTACTCTGATAGACCTTATAGATCTTTGCAAGAATTTTTGTTGAAAAAGGAGAAAAGTGGCAAACTCAGTCTTAACGGACTGGGGATGTTACATGTTTCCTGACCGACATAACCTTAACGATTGGTTACTACAGGACGTACATCATTAGTAGCATAGGCCACCCGAAGTCAGACTCGGTCGGGCTGCTAGTGTTATGGATGGTAGCGTACAATGGTCGGGGCATCGGCATTGTATTACAGGTCCTTTAGGATAGTGCTAACCTTGCTGAGAAGGGGTAATATCTCAGGTAGGTTGATGTGGTATTTTTGTGACAAAAAATATCAATTATAAAATTACCACTCGCAATAGGACGAATCCCGTAGGATAGGGGCTATATTGAGGGTGTCGAACCTTAAGGACTGCAGGGGTTCTATTATCAAAATTCGAAAGATTAAAATTAATTTAATTCAAAAGAGATTTGATCTGTTTGTGTCAATTCAAAGTGCATGAAATAAACGAAAAGAAAGAGAGTAAATATATGAGAGAGAGAGAGAGAGTAAGGTATTGATTTCACCACTATCCGCACATCAATGGTTAACCATATCTAATTCTAGCAATTCATTCTATGCATGTTATGATTTAAACAAGAAAACACATTATTGAAGAATAAAACTAATTCATCTTCGGTTGGCACGGATCGTCCACCTAACCACTAAGATGCGGTACGACTCGTCTTCCCTAAGTATGAATTATTTAATTTTTTAATAAGTTTTATACAATCAATGGAATAACATAACCCATCTTTAGTTGGCACAGATCGTCTACTTAAATTACACTAAACTAGGGTGTAGTACGATCCGTCTTTCCTAGGTATGGTCTATCTAACCCTATTGATTGCATGTCAATTAAAAACCATTGTATAACCATCATTCTTATAATCACAGAAAATAAGAAGGATTTGAGTTCAATAACAGTAAAATACTTTTTAAGACAAGATAAGAATTTTACTAATATTGATTTAGAAATTAAGAACAATTACATTTAATATGAAGAACATAAATCAATTGTAGCAATTCTCAGAGTTATACAATTAACATGCATAAATTGAAAAACTAGAAATTAAATACAATCAAACCATTGTGTTTGGAAAAGGTTACATCAATACCCCACAATTGATTTAGCCGCTCATGATCTTCTAAGCTCCAAAGACAATTTTCTTATTTTTAGCTCTAGGAAGCAATGTGTCTGTTTACAATGTTTAGAGGCCTATTTATAAGGATTAGGAGAACCCTCAAAACCCTAGAAACCCTAGGAAAACTGGAGGTTAGTCTCCCAGTCCAATTGGGAGACTGAAAACCCATTTCAAGCTGTAAATGGATTCTTGTCGTGCACTGTACACCTGTGTGCGCTCGATTCGAAGGATGTACGCTCGAGCTTAGCTAATGTGCACGCGAGCGTAGGCGTGCGTTCGATCTTGTGACGCAGGTGCTCGAGCACAGGTGCGCTCGATCTCAGGAGCAACTCCACTTCGTAAACAAATTTTTGTGTTGTAGTTGTGATGATTTAATTTCCGTTATACACGTTTTTAATTGTTAGTGAGTTATTGCTCAGATTAGTTGTTGTTGGGGGTAGAACACGGTTCTCGTATTTTATCAGATATGTTATAGTCTAAATGAAGTTCTTAATTCCATTTACAATGCATCTTAGGAATCTCACATGCATATAATTGGATAAACACAATTACACATGTATGTCATGTAAGAATATAAGTGTATATGTCCATTGTTTTATAATGATAATCATAGATTAATAAATAATATTTATCACCATCCAATCAATTGGAGTTTTGGACACCATATCCAACAAAAACTCCTAGATGGTCACCCTAGCCATCAAAAATGATTGGTAGATAGCATTAGTTATTTTTTAAATTTACTAAAGGCTTCAACTCTCCCCTAGTTGGAGCCTTTAGTAAACACAATTACACATATATGTCATGTAAGAATATAAGTGTATATGTCCATTGTTTTATAATGATAATCATAGATTAATAAATAATATTTATCACCATCCAATCAATTGGAGTTTTGGACACCATATCCAACAAAAACTCCTAGATGGTCACCCTAGCCATCAAAAATTTAATCCTAAAAAATGATTGGTAGATAGCATTAGTTATTTTTTAAATTTACTAAAGGCTTCAACTCTCCCCTAGTTGGAGCCTTTAGTAAACACAATTACACATATATGTCATGTAAGAATATAAGTGTATATGTCCATTGTTTTATAATGATAATCATAGATTAATAAATAATATTTATCACCATCCAATCAATTGGAGTTTTGGACACCATATCTAACAAAAATTCCTAGATGGTCACCCTAGCCATAAAAAATTTAATCCTAAAAAATGATTGGTAGATAGCATTAGTTATTATTGAAATTTACTAAAGGCTTCAACTCTTCCCTAGTTGGACAGCTTCTAAGATCACAGATGTGCCAATTCAAGAACACACCATATAGCCAAATGGGTTGCTTCCCATAATGGTTTTGGAATCATTCCCACAAAGACCCCTTTGCTTTCTTCCATTCGAATCAAAAGTGAGAAAGACTCCATTATTTTGTATATTACTTAGAAAAAAAAAAAAACAAAGAAAGCTAAGAACATAGCTTGCGAAACAAAAAATATATATATATATAAAAGAAAAGAGAATAAAAGGAAAAGACTAAGCATATAAGTATCTTCAAATTAGAGGCATAATCTCAAGAAACCAACATGATGGCTTAATTTTTATTACAACGAATGATCATTACATCATAGTTATTTTTATGTCTAAGCCCTATCACTAATCCCCCATAAACTGAAACTTAATAGGAAAAAAAAAGGTAGAAGAAACATTAGGGAAAGTAGACACACATCATCAAAGCCCTATTACATTGTTCATTTCCCACATTTTTCTTATAAATAAGCATAACCAAAATCAAGCCATTTGAACTTCACCTTTTAGCACCGTTGATTGGAAGTTGTCACCATAGACAATGTTATGCTTATTATTCATAAACCTCTCCTTCTCCCCATCACCCCACAATGCATAGGCCTCCTCTCCATGAATTGCATCATCTCCAATTTGTAACTCTTCCTCAGACAGCATAAGCGGAATTCCACAGAACCTATTCAACAAACAAATTATGCTTGTGGTAAAGATGTTGAGGGATACAACAAACAAGATTCCTAGAATTTGAATTCCCATTTGTTTAAACCCCGCTTTGGATTTTCCATTTTTTAGCCCATATGCAAGGCCTATATAGTGTTCCCAGTTGGGTACCAAATAGAAGAGGCGACAGAGCTTGGGCTCAGCAAAGAAGACGGTGAGAATGCCGCCTAGGCTTCCAGCCACAGCATGGGTGTGAAAGACTGCCAAAGTGTCATCTACTTGCTTTAGGAACCGAATTTCCTTGTGGAGGACCATCATGGTATACCATGGAATGCTTCCAGACATGATTCCCATTAGAATTGCTGCCCAACCTTGCACAACTCCTGCTCAAAATAGAGTTAGGTGCTTGTGTGTTCCATGTAACGTCATTAAACTAGTTACTAAATATGTTGTATATTTTCAGCAATGTACATACTAACATAATGCTAAAGAATTAGAGGCATTTGAACCCAACATCGCTAATAGAAAAAAGAAAAAGAACAAAAAATTGCATATGGTATTGAACCAAAGCCAAGAATATGAAAATATAAAGCATTTGTATATAAATAGGATTCTAAAATCAGCACATTTGTATGTATATGTATGACAGGGTTTGGTACGTGCACTATTTGCAAATCTTTGTTCTTTTGTTGGTAGTAAAACAATTGTACTGAAGATCTAGTTAATTAGTAAAATACCCCTACTATATCATCTAGAACACAAACATGTCTATATAGATATGTATTTTTGTTGAGAAAATTTTTCTTCACCTATGAAACTAAAATAATTCAAAAAAAAATACATGTTTTTACATTGAAAACTTCAATGCACAAAATACTTTGATGTTATATTTACAAAACATAATCCAAAGTGACTAAAGACCTTGACACCATGAAAATAGAGGAACTTGTAGGATCTCTTCAGAATTCTGATTTGTCATTGCCTCAACCTAAGAGAAAGAACTTGGCTTAAAGATTGTGAGGGAAATGGCAAGTGACTCATCTGATGAGGTATCCATTGATAATAAGGAATTGGCATTGATTGCCAAGAGATTTAAAAAGTTCCTCAAAACTAAGAAAGGAAAGGGTAGGAGCAATTTTTCCAAGTTCATTGAAAATCCAAGGGTGACTCCGATGGAGCTATCCAAGGAAAAAAGGACAAGAGCAAGAAAGATAAGAACTCTCAACTCATTCAACGTCATGAGTGTTCCGATTTTTGACATATCCAAGCTGAGTATCCGAATTATAAGAAATCCCAGAGAAAGACCATAAATATGACCTTAAGTGATGTATCTGACAATAATGGAGATTTCACGGCTAGTGGTACGCCTCATCAGATTCGGGAAAGTCATCTCGGGATGTTTTTTATGATGATGATAATTTGCAAGCAGTTTATAATAAGCTTTTTTGAGGAATATACTAAATTTAAGAAACTTAACAATAAAATCTTTAAAAAGCTCAAAGAAGTGGAAACTAAAAAAGATGAAGCTTGATTGCTGATAAAATTTTATTTCTGCATTAACTTAGGTCATTGCATATTATCCCTAGGATTGCATTTAGTGTTACATTCATCATCTCAAGGCATGTTCCTGTTGCATTATGCATGTCATGTTGCATCTTGCATGTCATTATGCGTTATCATATATATTTGTTCATGCATTCTACCTTTTGTGGGGTTTTTTTTCTTCTGTTTTTTTAATAATTATAAAAAATGTGTGGAGGCCTATATTGAGTGTATGATTTCCTCTAGTGTGCTTCATGGTGTGTAAGCTCTTATGGATGCATTATGTAGGTGTTATGCAAGATGAGTAATTTTATATGTAAAGTGGTATTTAAAATAGTGCATAAGTAGTAATTAAAACTTTAATAATACTTGCAGAATTTGATTGTCATAAGTTAGAGTTTGACTGTATGTGCACGTATTTGGTAGGCAATCTTTAGCGGGGATAGCACAACTCTATGGACCAAATTAACCACAAACGAGCTGAACCTATGACTAGCATTTCATGTCATATCTCTCCCTAGTCACTGAAGCACACTTTGACTATAGAAAAAAACTGTTATTCCTACATATAGTAAGAGGTGAGCATTGCATGTTTCAAATTTGCCATCTATATGTCCTTATCGACAAAGCCAATGTTCACTTTTTGCGACAAAGCGAACATTGTAAATGGATTAATTTTGATGACATTTTAGTACTTGGTGTTAGGTAGAGTGCATATAAGAGTGTATCTAGGTCCTAGTAGTTTGGTTTGACTTTGGTCTTTGGAGTTTTCCTTTCCTATACTTGCTTGCGGTTTCTTGTACGTGTATGGCTAACCTTCTTGCAAAATTTAAGGTTTTAAGCTCACTTATTGACAATCACTTTCACAGCATCATGCAAGTGTTGTTAAAAGTTTGTAACTCATGTTTTCACCATGGTGAAAATTGACTTAAATTTTTTTTGCCTCCTCAAGCATTCATCTCACACTTGACATTTATGAGTGCTTTTAAATCATTTAGTATCTCTTGTTGGAATTATGTATTCAATTTGTTCTTGGTGAGTGTAAGTTGAAATATGAGTGAGGGGAAGACATGATGTGTACATTGAAATTGCATATTTGAGTTAGAAATTTTATGTGGTTGCATATTTGTATACTAGTTGACATTTTTACATATTTTTAGCCTTAGGCATATGTTTTGTTATATCTTGTACATATTTTTTAAAATGTTTGGTTGCCTTTCCTTGTCATTTTGTGACTAAAAGGGAAATAAATTAAATAGAAGTAAGTAATGCTGTAATGGTAGTCAAGGGGAGTACATTTTTGGTTGATATTCTGGCTCACATAAATGGTATTGTTTGTGATTATGGGCTGATATTATATTATTTTTTTATTTCCATCTATGTACTTTTTATTATAGTTGATTCCAATGATCATATTTTATGTTCTCTTATTATTTACATATAATGATCAAAATGTATTTATCATATTGATAATTCTTGTTCCACATATGTGAGATGAGTTTGTGTGTGTTTCGAGAAACAAGATCTTCATCAATGAGTTCAAAAGAATCCTAATTTAGTGGTTTGGTGGGATTATCCTTGTAATTCGTTGTAATGAGTTATAATGTAGTAAGTTTTGTCACACAATTCTTAAAGGATAAAAATTTTCTCTAAACCAGTCTAGACTAAATTTAATGTGACTTTTAAATATTTATAAATACTTTGCACTATTTTAAATAGGTTGGAGATATTTTTTTCAGACTGGTTTGGAGAAAATTTCTGTCCATTTTTAAATAGAGAGTTTATTAGGTTTTCAAATGGGGATCGGAGTTCATAAGTCTTTTAGAATAGTCCCGTGGGTATGGTGATTGGACACTGTCTGAATGGGAGAAAGATTGCAACTGGGCAGAAGTGTCTACTTGGACTGCAGTTGGAAAACATATGAATGCCGCTAACTAGAAAACATATGCGTGTGTCTAGTTGTTGATTTGGCGGAGAATCCCTCGACTAAAGGTTAAAGCACTGGAATTTCCGCCCAAACATCATTAATTTTCGGCCAAGCATTGATACTTCCTACGGCACGTGTGCTTTGGGAGCCAATTAATTATTAACTACGTACAGTTGCTGTTGTGGCCCTCATCATCATCGTTTTTTATTGGCAGTCATCTCTATATATGCATGGGTTTGCCTCATCTCATCCAAGTAGCCATTTGAAGCTAAGAGATAAGGAATCTGCATAATAAAGTATCACAATTAAGTTTCTGGATGCGAAAAACTTTCAATGTCTCAGACTAACATAGTGATGGAAGGGACAGCGTATATATATGGATACCAACGATACAAGAGCATTTAATTTGGTTTAAGGTTTTAAAGATGTATGAATAATTTGTCATAAAAAAGCGGAAATGGAGAAGAAAAAAAAAATAGAATTAAGGATATATTACTAGTTTACACACAACTTTTTGAGACTATATAATTAATGCTATATAGGTTAAGGAGGCATGTTACATAACCATTTTCAAACCATAGTTTTTTACAAATTTAATAGATAAATCATTAGATTTGTAAATTCAATAAATTAACCATTAGATTTGTAGACTATTGAATTCGTGTGGAGCTCACGTGAATTCACAAATCTAATGGTTAATCTATTGAATTTATAAGATGAAATTGAAAAAAGATGAAAAAAATATTGATGTGAATTATTCCTCCACAAATATTCAAGGGTAGATTCATCCATTTATTATGGAGATTGCTAAGAAATTGTTGAAAAATGAATGAATTCTATCGTTTCTCGTGAGTTAAATGTATTTTTTTAAAAGAATTATCAAAATCAACTAACTTCGAATATAATTAAGTGATATAGTATATTAAATATATATTTATTCAACTTTTCTGCTTTGCTGGTTTTTGCTTGATTGATTAGTACCATTTCAAAAAATAATAATAATAATAACAAAGTAATCATTTTTTTTTTTATACTCAAATACATATATAATTATGTTTTAGTTTTTCAAATACATATATAATTATGTTTTAGTTTTTTTAAAATATATATATATATATATATATAATTTGGCATTAAGATCCATGGCAAAAATTTTGCTTTTAGCGTTGGATTATTAGCAATGACTTTTATAAGTCGCCGCTAATAATCGACTATTAGCGTCAACTAAAAAGTCGACATTAATGATAAAAAAAAAATTAATATCATCATCGACATTAATTTGTCACCGCTAATAACCTATTAGTGACGATGTTTCTGCTATTAGCGGCGACAAAAGTCAACACTAATAATAAACTATCAGTGTCGACTCAAATGTTGCCGTTGATGCTATATTTAATTGAAAATTAAAAAATCATTAGTGTCGACCTAAAAGTCGTCAGTAATGAACTAATATCAACATCGACATTTAAAATTGGACGCTATTGTCCCTAAATATAATTTTTTTTTAAAAAAAGTTAAATATCATCTAGCTAGGTCAATGCTCGTGACCTATTATCAGTGTAATACCCCAAGAATCAAACAGTTTTACGATTCAATATATCACCTTTAAATGTTTTTGATGATATATGTGAGCATTAAACCATGTAGACACATGGAATACTTGATTTACGTTTATCTTATGACTAACTTATGTGTCTTGCTTCTGGTTAGGTATAATGCATATAGGCGATTAGGTTAATTGGTAGTTTCTGCCAGTGTAAAACCTGAAAATTTAAACTCTTTTAAAAGTTATTTATAGAATTCAATGATAGTACGTGTTGAGAAAACACTTTTATTTGGTTTCTATAATTATCTATAAATTAAGAGAGTTTCTATTTTAAGCTTTAAGGTATGTTAGATTATGTTAACTTTTTAACCCTAAAGCTTTGACCGGATGAAAACTGGGTCATACAAACTTAAAATGTGATGCCTCAAAATACCAACCCTTAAGAAAATAATTTATTAAAAATAACCACTTGTTTTAAATCGATCAACACCCGAGTAAATTTAAAGAGTTATAAAAGTGCTCTGCTTTTTGTGAAAAATCTTTAATTTTTTTATTTTTGACATAAAAATCTTTTATTTGAAAATAGCCCAAAAGACCAAAAATCAGTTTCTCACCGAACATTCCCTGACTAAATTTTAAACCATTGGGTATTGACCGATTGTTCAATCTGCAACCCTAGAACCACTGTGTAATAGTACATCAAACGTTCGCACCTAAGTACTGAACGTTTGGTGACAATCTGAAAAGCAATTTTAATCCATTCTCCACCTTCTCAAACCCATGTACGCCCTCCCCCACTATAAATACCCCTTCTTCTCGCCTCAAAATCCATCCCTATACCAAAAACTCCAACCCTAGAGTGAGAAGAGATTTTTGAGAGAGAAGGAGAAGGCTTGGAAGTGGTTTGTCATCTTCATCGTAAGCTCTTCTCAGTCTACTTGGTTTTCATGTTATATATACTTATGATTTTCATGTTCTTTACAAGTTTTAAAATACCATGATAAATTGTGCTATCATTCTCTTTAATAAGAGAAAAGGGTTTTCAAACTTTTTAAAAACACACCCAGTGTTTGCCTAGATTTGCATGCTATTATGGTTTATTATGTTTACATGCACTCATGAAGAGCCTAAGATGAGAATTGTTACCTTGGAGATAGGAGCTTTGCATGCATTATGGCCACTAACTAAATGTTCTCTACATTGTGACCGAACATTCGGCCATAAGCCAGAACATGTGAACAGTGTCTAGAATGGGTGAAAATAGGGGTTTTGTGACCTTAGGCTAGTTTGCTACTCGATAAGACCTTGTGTGTTTAGAATAGACACCCTAGTATTGCGCATGACGATAATCTATGTTTCGTTATAGCAGAAGTCTAAAATGTCGAGGGAATTAAGCGAGTGTACGAGGTAAGTAAATACTTCTGATTGCTTTCCTTTAAAACGTGCGATACATCAGCTGACTGAGCATGTGTGTGTTATGAGCATAATTACTTTTACGCAACTTGGTAATTGCCTTAATAGCTGATTAATAGAGATGCATTGTATGGCATGGTACACCAGTACGTGAAGTATAATAATCATGGGCTTACTATATATACTTGATTCTATGGTCAAATGTATGTGAGTGTGTTATATGGGCATTGAATCTAATGGTTTTTTCACGACCAGTTGAACCAGGTTTGATTGGCAGGTCACTACCGTACACTATTAGTATCGTGGGCCACCCGAGGTCAAGTCCCTCGGATAGCATCAACCTTGTTGAGAAAGGATAATATCTTGGGTAGACCATACATGATAACTATAACCTACATTAGCTTTCTGCATTAAAACCTATAGGCGTTGTCGCTGGTGTTGGAAATAGGATTGCAAATCAGAAATTCGTGCAGCGAAAGAAATCGAATTACCATACCAAGATCATTTACAAAAAAAACATGTGAAGAACAGTTATTATTTAAAATTAAATTGCAAAAACGAAGAACACTTACTTGGATATCAAGGCCACTCCTATCTTTTTGCAAAATTATTTTTGCTTCTCCAAGAATATGTTCTTTCTTGTTCAAGAACAAGAAGAACAATTTCTTTTTTTCTTCAAGAATACGAAAAACAAGTTTTTCTTTCTTCAAGAACACAATAGATCTCAAAGATATAGAGATCTCTAAATCTTCTCACCAATGACTAATAATAACCAAAAGAGTGTGAGTACTTACTTGGCTCTTCAAATCTTAAACTTTTGTTCTTCATGAGTTAAAACAAAGAACTATTAATTCTTAGAGAGTTTCTGAGAATTAACTATCAAGAGAACTTTATAGATTAATTGAGTGATTTGAGAGCCTAGGCTCTTCTCTACTTACTTGACTCTTCAAATCCTAAGGATACTGTCACTTAATTATCTACATCTTTATCCTTGAGTCACCGATTTTACGTTTATTCTCATACATATGAAAAGTACATATATATATTTTTGGTATGCCAACCAAAATTCTTCAGGCGAAGACTCTAAAAATAATATCCATAAAATCTAAAACAAGATAAAATTTATTATCTCTTTGTTCTCTGACAAATAATTTGGATTCCCTCTTGAAGTCGGTGTTCCCACAATGTTATATTTGATTACCCAACGTACCAAGTACTATTGACCGATGACAGGTCTCTCTCTTAGATACATCTAAGTAATTGTCACTTTACATTTGAGTTTACGAACTTCTTAGGATTTAGAATCAAAGTCCAAGTAGTCTTAAGGAATTATTGTCTTTCCTTAATATACAGTATTTTTATGAAAAGACAATTTCTTGGTCTATTCAGTACCTTAGGATCTCAACACACTACACATCAATCTCAAAGTCACTACTTCGCTTGATTAAAGTAGATCACCAAGATTCAATGTGTAACAATCTTACTCAAAATGAAAGTTAGATAAAACCTAATAACCTAAGTTTTGAAATTGAAAACTATTGTAATTTCCCGGTCTATATGATACACCATTAATTAATAAAATGGTAGATTAGTGGAAACACTTATTTGAAAGTTAGGTAAAACATAATAACTTAATTTCTGAAATTGAAAACTATTGTAATGAACTGAAATTGTGAGAAAATTTAGGAATTTATTTATTATTATTTTTAAGAAAAAAAGTAAATCTATTCTTTCGACGTGGACATGCCAGTGATGCCACCACAAGATTGCCTCGTTGCACACAAACCACATAAATTTTGTTTGCATTCCACCACTCCACCACCTGTGCGGTGAGCGTTCTCTTCCTCTCTAGTCTCTCCCACAAAGTGACGAATCTGGTAAGCCCCTTTTCTCGCTGCTGTCAGGTTTCTTCCACTGGGTACTTTTCTTTTATTATATTTTTTTCAGTGCATTTCCCCACGTGTTCATAAAGCGCATGATTCTCACCGAGTAACAAACTAAAATTGAAGAGTGCTACAGCTTAGGAATCTGCATGTGGGTTTTCTTTATACTCATCAAATCACTCAACTCAAGTCGAATTCACTAGTTTTCCTTTGTGGGTTTTCAGTGTTTTGAGATATTGATGGCTTCTGCAATGCTCAGTGGAGCAGAAAACCTCACACTCATCAGAGGAATAACCCCAAATGGGTTAGGTTCTATGGGGTCAGGTTTTCGTGGGAGGCACTTTCCCAAGCTGGGTTTGGTGTCTTGTACTAGGATTTCCAAGGGTAGAACCATGGTGCCCATGTGTAGTGTATCGGCTCCGAGACCGGCTTCACAGCCTAGGTTCATACAGCACAAGCAAGAGGCATTTTGGTTCTATAGGTTCCTTTCAATTGTGTATGACCATATCATAAACCCTGGGCATTGGACTGAGGACATGAGGGAGGACGCACTTGAGCCTGCTGACCTCAGTGACCGAAATATGTTAGTCGTAGATGTCGGTGGTGGAACCGGGTTTACAACTTTGGGGATAGTTAAGCACGTGGATGCCAAAAATGTTACAATTTTAGATCAGTCGCCTCATCAGCTTGCTAAGGCTAAGCAGAAGGAGCCCTTGAAGGAGTGCAAAATAATTGAGGGCGACGCAGAAGATCTCCCTTTTCCTACTGATTATGCAGATAGATATGTATCTGCGGGAAGGTATATTGTGTAATCTTCTTATTTGGTCTTACTCTACCTTTTCTTTACACTTTATCGTGTTGGGTATACTTTGATAGTTTTCTGTCCCCTGTTTCAATTCTTTTAATCATTTCATGATTTTTTGTGTTTGGAATCGTGGTCTTGATTGTATATCATATTTTACTTGGTCAGTTGGTCATGTTTGTTAACTTTCTGGGTCCCTTTGAGGTAAATATCCCTCTCCACATGCTTGGCATTTTAATCACCTTCCCCGCCCATTGTAGCCAAACTCACTCATCCAGGGGAAAAAATAGAAGATAAGTGCTTGCTTAGCCAGACGAATATAATTGATCAAAATTGTGCTTGAGCTTGATTTTGAAGGGAAAAATGTAAAATGGATTCTCTTGATTGAATATGTATCAGTTTGTTTTAAAAATATGTTCTCTTCATTTAATAACGAGTTAGTCAAAATCCTATTAGAAGTTTAGTATTTAACCAATTGATACATGTAGTTAAATGTGTTCTTATTTGTATAGGGTATGTGTAATGCACATGAATGGTAAAAGCATTGTGCATATAAAATGATAAAGAATATGAAATACTAATTCTCTTCTCCTGGGCCTATTTTCTGCCAACCCCTTGGGTCAATTGGATTCTATACAGGTTTTGTTATTTCAATGTATAATAGAGGAAAAATATATGCTGATCTTAAGTGAGAGACTAAGTTTTTTGGTATTGCCTCTTATATTGGGATTATATGATTTCATTCTCAGTATTGAGTACTGGCCAGACCCACAGCGTGGGATCAAGGAAGCATACAGAGTGTTAAAACTTGGAGGAAAAGCATGCTTAATTGGTCCTGTTTATCCTACGTTTTGGCTGTCTCGCTTCTTTGCAGATGTGTGGATGCTCTTCCCTAAGGAGGAAGAGTACATTGAGTGGTTCCAAAATGCTGGATTTAAGGATATCCAACTGAAAAGGATTGGCCCAAAATGGTATCGTGGGGTTCGTCGCCATGGGTTGATCATGGGATGTTCCGTTACAGGTGTAAAACCTGCATCTGGGGATTCTCCTTTGCAGGTAACTGTTCTTTTTTACTCGAATCTTTATTATGTTGCTCTTTGGCCAATCCATCAGGATTACATTTCGTTGTGGGTTTAAATAGCATTTGAAGTGGTGATGCAGTTGGTGATATTGTTAGAAAGTTTAACATAGAAGTTCTGTTGTTTACACCCTTTCCACATGTCACTTGTAATGGGTCTATTTTAGTGCATGCGAAGGCTTAATTCCATTAACAAGTTTCTTTAAATGTATAGATGTTTATGTCTGTTAAAAACATGCTTTTTGGTTCTATCTTGATGCTTGGGTCAATTGTAATGTTTTTTTTTTTTTTAGATAAGTTTGGGTCAATTGTAATGCTAACATATCCTGGTTAAATATGCAACTATATTTCATTTTATTGTAATGATCCTTTTCCTTCTCGACTTTGATTTGTTTGGGCAATTGATGTCTAAGAGCTAGACCATATACCAATTGTCTCAACTGTATTGGCTCCATCTTTGATTTGTATTCTGTGAGAGATGTATAGTTGTTCGTGTTTTTGACAGAGAGACAAGAAATGTCGTGTATCAACATCTAAAGCAACATAAATCCCTAAGTTACCATAAACAAAAACAATATAAATAAGAATGATAGTGATAACAACTCTAACTATGTGTAGCATTTAGAAAGAGTGATACAAAAGGAATAATGAAATGAAGTAAATCACTGAAATCTTTAGTTTCTTATGAGTTTTTAATCATGCATATTATTCTATATTTCTACATGGTTGGGCATTAAGATCCACAAGTTTGGCTCAGAGAATTGGACAGATGGAGGCTTGCTATTGTGGAATCATTTGAAAATAAAAAATAAGAAATAATTAAGAAGAATGGTTGAATCAACGAACTGATGTCATACCGTTGTAATGAACACTTGTTCTTACCTCATAAATATTTCTACGTGGTTGGGTGAAGATTTTTGTGTCTGTTGCATATGATGGACTGAAGCTTTGTCTTAATTGAGTTAGTTTGGTCTCATAAGAGAATATGTTTGTTTGTAGACAGAAATAGAAACTTGAACTTCTATTAGTTTGAGCTTTCATAATACATGAATTTTGGGAATGAGTCCTGGAACCCTTTTGTTTTATTATTGTATTGGGCACTTTAATTTCAATTTTCGATTTTGAAAGGATCTGATTACCCCAGTTTAAGGGAAAATATTCCAATATTTGGAATTCTGGAAAGCAGATAGGTTCCAGGCATATAAGGGAGAGTTCAATTAACTAAAAAGATATTTTTTGCTGTCAGGTTTCTGTTTCATTGCCAGTTATGTCTTCATTCTGCCATTCCCACCACTAAAAGCACTAATATCCTTTTGCAACACAGAAATTTCAGGCTGTCCTGACACAAATAATAGCAAAAAAACAAAATCATCCCATATTCAAATGACATAATTCAAGAAACTTTTATTGAAGACCTGCTACCATTTGGTTTTCGCTGGATGGCGGAAAAAAGGTTTGTGCAGCTGACAGAAAATTGTTTGGATCTGAATCCTACCAATTTTGGTTTTCCTTGGTTAACAATATTGTAGAATGGTGACCACAAAATTCCATGCTACTATTGGACAATATTGTAGAATGCTAAAATATATATCTTTCTTTTCTTTTTTTCGTGTCCCTATTTTTGATATATATGAGGGTTTTCCATTTTAATGCAGCTTGGTCCAAAGGTAGAGGATATAAAAAAGCCTGTAAATCCTTTAGTGTTCCTCTACCGCCTCATTTTGGGTGCCATGGCAGGAGCATACTATGTCCTTGTTCCTATTTACATGTGGATCAAAGATCAGATCGTACCCAAAGGTCAACCAATCTGAGAGGTGGAAATTTCTGTTATGGCAGTTGAAGCTGATTTGGGATAGTCTTCTATATCAATGCATCTTCTTCTATACTATGTCCTTGTTCCTATTTACATGTGTCCTGTTATGTTTCTCATTTCATTTTCATGTTCTTCTAAGTCCTGTCAAGAAGATGCGCCAGACTTTCATTTATATGTATCTACTGTTCAAAGTTTTGTAAGAAGGAATGCTAATATATAGAATTCCTCTCTTGATATGCATCTGAATAAGACACAGAAATGCAGATACATTTTGTGTAACATGTAATCATTTTCTTTTCTTTTTTTTCTTTTTTGTTAAGGCAAGTATTTATTTATGTTGCTACTCTTTGTTTTTAAAAGCATCATCCTATTATAAAAATAGGCTGTACGGCTCTTGAGTAATAGAGAAAGAGTTGTGCTTAGGCCAATAAACATAGAGGGCTGTATTTTTAGTTAAAATACAATATAACAGTTATCATTTCAAGGTCCTCGAGTTACAAAGTTTGATCCTCACATGCATACGAGGTAAAAGAGGAAAGGAAAAGCTACACTCGGATAAAGCCTTGTTGTTAACCTGGGCTGTTTGGCTGTTTCCTGTTTTTCCTTGGTCGCTCAGATGAGTGTGTCCTAATAATATGCGATTTCCCGGCTTCAATTGAACCTCCAATGAAATGTGGGGAGGCATTAGATTTCCAATGGAATCCTCCTTTTTGTTTTTTTTTGGGGGAAATTGGGATCGGAATGGTATCTGAAAACTGTTCTCAAGAACATTAAGAAAGTGACACCAGCGTTCGAGTGTCCCAAAAACAATCATACAAAGCACATTTTTTGGGCTAAACGCAGAAAAATATGTTCATAGAAATCTTTTTTTTTTTTAATATTTGTCGCTGAAAATATGTTTCCCAAGAACAACCAGTTTCCTGAGTAAACAGTTTACAGAAAATTGAGAATGTAATGCTCAGACAAACTTCTTCTGCCCAGTGTCTTTCTTTTATTTCCTTTTCTTTTTTTGGTTTTTGGATTTATAAACAGAATACTGTTTTTCTTTTGTTCTTCAGAAAATTAATCCAATCAGCCGCTAGTAGATATCCAAATGTCAAAACACTGTAGAAAGACCTGATGACCAGTGCAATATTTCAAAATTCATCAAGCATGCTAGAAAAATGGTTCCATTGCAGTTGTCACCCTAGTTTTCTAATAGAGCATGTTATTCAAATTGATAACGCTCAAAAAGAAAATACGAAAAATGCGAGCACAAGCAAATTCAAATTACAAGGCAAAAAAAAAAAAAAAAAATCCCTCTCTCAATCGGTTTCATTCAGAGGTGGCAGGTTTACTGTGATTAGATCCTTACCACTCCACCATGACTAAGATGGCACAAGAAGTTATCTTGACCCTGAATCAGGACTGGCATCTCCATAGGAAACCAACCCCCTTTGGCCAGATGGGGAGCTTGATCTTGAGCTAGACCTGATGGGAGATGCAGAAGTCATTCTGCCATTATGCTTTGGTGGTGCAGCATCATGAGATCTGGACTGAGGGGACCCACGACTCCTGGACCTGGATCTCAACCTTCCTCTTGATGGAGAGGGCTGATCATCAATTCGGGGACCAAGACGAGATTTTAATCTATCACTCACTGGAGGTCGATTATCTATTGGACTCCGGCTACGGTTATGGTTCCTGTAATCACCTCGATAACCACCTGGACTGCGAGAACTGCTCCTACTTCGACTTCTCCTGCTACCGTATCTATATGGTAAAGAAAATATATATTAATCTACTTCCTCAGTCAGCCAGACAGAAAATAGCACAATCTAAAAGATGAAAAGACAATACGTATCAAAATCAAGAGCTTTTTACTTTGGGAAATGATTTCACTTGATTAAAAATATGCTTTCAATTGAGAGCATGTTCGAAAGCGAAAGCAAAAGCAAATGTAGGGGTTGGCTCAAGTGATAAGAGCTTTGGTCTTTGTGATAGTCCATGCGGTCTAAGGTTCAAATCCCCTTAAGTACAAACAATTCCTTAGAACCAGCCCGCCGGTGAAGCCGGAATATTATCCGATCCGTGTGAAGGGAGCGTTTTACACGGGTCCAAGATTTACTTAATAGGAGTGGATACACAAAGTGGCCTTGTCTTGGAGAGGTTCCTCATTATATATATATATTAAAAAAGAAAAAAAAAAAACGTTTGTTTCTATGATTGCACCGGAAACACTGATGTGAGCTGACATTCATATATAGATGCTTCGTAGGTCAGGCCAGTTGAGCTGCTGGACACTGGACAGCCATGAAACTAAGAGAGACAGTAAATATCAAGAAATATAGTACAATTATTTTTCTATATTAAAAAATAATAATAATAATAATTGATGTCAATAATTTGCTCATATTTTTCTCATATTATCTTACAAATTCAATAGATCAACCATTAGATTCGTAGGGTTTACCATTGACTTATATAGAGTTCGCATAAATTCACAAATCTAATGGTTGATTTATAAGAAGAGATAGGAAAAATATTGTCACCAATCATTTCTCTTAAAAAAATATGGCACAAGTTCAAAATATGCTATACTTATCTAACTTGAAGTGATATTTGTTTTAGGTTTGGTTCAGACTCGGACTGAACCAATTTTGAAACTTGCAAAACACTCCAAATGCTTCATTTAGTTGAGTAATAATATTAATTAGAGTTCCAAAAAGGAGGCACTACCAAGCACACAAGTAAGCATACAAGAGGGTACTCCAAGAAAAGACACTTGGCTTACCTGTCCTCTTTGCAAGGGTAAGGTTGCTACATCACAATAAAATTAGGGAAAAATGTGAAATCAGTCCATGTGGTTACACTGATTTGTAATAAGTTCTCTATAGTATAAAAATGTTATGACAGCTCCCTGTGGTATGCAAAAATAACAAATAGGTTCTTGCACCCAAACTTCCGTCTAATTTTTTAACAAAAACCATCAAATAACAAACACATCTTATGAGTAATACGAGTTATAATCTGATTGGTGTTGATGTGGCATTTAATGGTTTCCGTCAAAATTGGGTGCATGACTTATTTGTTATTTTTGCATACCACAAGAAGCTCTTAGAACATTTTTATACCACATAAAGCTTATTGCAAATCAGTGTGATTATAGGGACTAATTTTGCATTTTTCCATAAAATTATGCAGAAACACTTAAAAATCGTAGGGTAGATTTTGACTATAACAAAGTACACTACCTAACATCCATGTGTTTGTGTGTGTGCGTGTGTGTGTGTGTGTGTGTGTGTGAGAGAGAGAGAGAGAGAGAAAGAGTGAGAGAACCTGGGAGGGCTTCTGCCTCCCCGTGGGCTTCGATCACGTCCACGTGTCGAATGCTCATAATACCTTCTATAGCTTGAATACCTTCACACATAAAAATGAAAAAACTCTTGAAGATATAATGGAAGCCCTCATCTTAATTTACTTACATGACATTGAGATTACCTATCACGGTTCCTCTCATGAAAATTTCTTCCACCATAATTGTAGGCACTTCGAGGTGAACGGTCTGGAGATGGAGTACGGTACCGACGTGCAAACGAGTACTGCTCAGTGAAGCCACGCCCTTTTCTGATGCGCTTTGGAGTGCCATCCAGAGAAGGGCTTCTTGACACAACCCGGCCATGGTTTGAGGAAGACGGTTCGGGGGCTCTGCGTGCAGGATTTCCCAGCACACTCCTAGAAGCCCTTCCCTGATTTTGCTCAACAGACTTCCTATCAGGACTTCTTTTTGGACTTGTGCTTGGACTGTGTCTTGACCTTCTTTTGGGAGTCGGACTTCTGCTAATTAAATATTCATAGAAAATTTGACAGAACAATCACAGAATGGTAAAGAACCCAGTATCTAAGAGACAGTCAAATGCAAATAAAACATGAAGAGTCGAAACAAACATATATTAGCCTGTCATGAGAAAAAACCTGGATTTACTGGAGTCATCTGAATAGGAATGCTGATTAGCATGTTTATCAGATCTAGCTTCTTTGCCATGGCCATTGTTTAAAAGTTCATTTTTTGGAGACAGTTCGCCTTCTTCATGTGACAAGTTGTCCTCAGTGGTCTTTATGAGATCCTTCTGTTGTGCTACAATAGTTTCTTTTACTGAGAGAGGGGTTGAGGATTCCTTTCGCATATCTGTGACATAACAAGAAGCAAGGAGGTTAAGTTGTGCAATATCAACGAAGATGAAAGAGTGCTGATGAAATTAACTCGAAATCCCACTATATAACATTAATATATGGCATGAATAAAAAACATGCTTAAACTATAAGCCAGTAATGAGATGCGAAAAAGGAACAGATTGCATACCAAGATTCCTTGATAGTTTATTTTTACTTGTTCTCTGAGCAGAAACATGACGATCAGTTTTTTCATCATCAGAACTACTTCTGCTAGTACTAGTACTATCACTATCTGTACTCGAACTCTCCAAACTCCTGACAATAAGGCTGTTATCAATATATGGGAAAATCAATGAGGACATTGTAATGGAGAGAAGAAGAAAAGCCGTGCTTAAGTAACCATAGACCACACCTTTTAGACCTTTGCCTTGATCGTTTGTCACGGCGGCCTCTCTTCCTCTCTCTTTGCCCATCCTTCATTTTCCTCCCACGCTGGTGCTTATCTCTTTTTATGGACCTCCTCTTCCTATGCCTTCCATCACTTGAGTTACTTGAATCAGATAGAGATGAATCTGAATCAGTATCTGAAGAAAAAGAATCAGATTCCGTGTCAGAGCTGTTTGAATCAGATGAATATCTCCTTTTTCTTTTCTTTCTTCTGTCCTTCAGAGATTTCTTGCGTCTTCCTTTCACTTGCTCATCAGAAGATTCAGAACTATCAGCAGAAGATGGAGCCTTCACCAATTTTTTCTTTTTCCCTGAAGAAAAACTATGTCATACAATAGACACTACGACCAAAAACCCAGTATGCTGCTTAAGAATGCGAAAATTGGATCATTAAATCCTTGAAATGGTACCCATGACAACCATAGCATTACCTTTCTCTTTCCCAAGTGCATCCGGAATCTTACTTTCAGAAGTTTTACCACAATCTACAATTTTCACAGGTCGAGCAGGTTTCCCTTCAGCTGTTCCCGCCTGCTCAATTTTCTTCAAAATCTCTATTCCTTTCACAACTTTCCCAAAAACAACATGTTTCCTGCCAAACGTGTATTATTATTGGAGAATAAAAATCTCAATATTACAATATATGAAGCATCTTCACAATACAGTATGAAGTTTTCCAGGACTGAAGAACAGGAACGTCAAGTAAATAAGGTTAGGCCATAACGGGCAAGACGTAACAGGAAACAAAAATATGAGCACAACAAGCATATATCAAATACCCATCAAGATGGGGTTGGCGCTTGAAGGTTATAAAGAACTGAGATCCATTTGTGTTCAAACCACAATTTGCCATAGAGAGAAGACCAACTCCATCATGCTTCAGCCTAAAATTCTCATCTGCAAATAAGATGCTAATTTGTATGATTCATCATGAAATTAAGACATCAGACATGCTTAAAAATGGCCTAACACAGAAAAATTACCAGCAAATTTTCCTCCATATATACTTTCTCCACCACTGCCTGCAAACCAATTAAAAGTCACACAAAGAATCTGTATTAATCAAAAGATATTAATCCTGGGAACAAAAAGCATACCGTCTCCCCTTGAAAAATCACCACCCTGTAAGGACAACAGAAGAAATTGAACAATTTATTTAATCAGATGTTTGAGAGGAAATTTGTGTACAATCAGATATTATCTTTAAGTGTTTGTTTGGTTTAACAGTTTCAAAATGTGCAGTTTGAAAAAACTAACGATTTCAAAACGCAGTTAGTGAAAACACGATTTTAAAAACACAGTTAAGCATTTGGGAAAATCACGGTTTGGCTATTAAATCGTGAGTTATTAAAAACGCACCCCATGCATGTAATTTGAAAACGTGGATTTTCCACTTTTCAAACCACCATTTTTGTTTCAAACACACTCCCAAACAAGAAACTTTCCACAATTTTGTTTAAAAACGTGCGTTTGGCCTGCAAATCGCAGGGCCAAACATACTCCATGAAAAACAACAATGAATAACCTGTCCTGTGGTGCAGAGATAGGAAGAACGGATGAATTCATCTTTCTCTATTTTATGAAACTCTAGTAAGATCATTTTGCTATACAATTTCAATTTAAATAATTCAATGTAATTTAATTGTCATCTCGCAGTTAAATATATTCACGCAAGAGATTAATGCAGTTCTAGTACAGGACACTAACTATGTGGTACTGCTATTCAAAACAAACATGGTGCACTAGTTGGAACAGGTGTAGGACGCAAAGAACTGCAAAATCAGGAAACAAGGAAACAGCAATGCATGTGTATCATAGGAAACATGATCTTTAAAACACATTAAACCTATATATGGATCCATACCCTGTTCTTGTCGAATAACCACAGTGTCATCTTTGAAAGTCATAATATTATCCCAAACAAAGGTAAGACAACATTAGGCCTGAAGCATCAATGCATCATAAATTCAAATAAGAAATTGCTTTGTGCGAGTGTCGGGTAGCTTAGCAGGTAAAGTATTTTTTTCATTATGTGAGAGATTAGGGATCAACTCCCAACTAAACCTAGGAATGACATTTTTATTTTTTATGACGGTGAACTTCGACAAGCCAGTGATTTACCCTAATCCATATAGGGAAAGTTTTTACACCAGAGGGTATGAACACAAGGGGGAGTTTGCACCTAGTAAGTCTCGAACTTAGGATCAAAGGGGTGATACTCCCTAAGACCTCAAGCCTCAACCACTAGGCCAACCCCTTGGGGTTTAGGAATGACATTTAAAGTATGGAAAATTGCTACCTCTCATTCCTAGCCTTTACACCCAATAAGCCTTCAATGGATCCAAAATAAAATTTACTTCTTCTTTGGTTTGTAACATTAAAATCCATGACACACTGTCATTTGAAAATTTCCAAGTAAATTAAGGCGACTCATTCTAGTGTCCAGGCTAGTGTTGGACATGTGTGGAGACAGGCTATGGTTAACAAGTAACAAGGGCACCTTTTCACATGGCAAAGACTCCAGCATATCAAAGAGTATCTGACCATTCAAACAACTGCAGTAAAGGGATAATTAGGATTATCCATTTCTAACCAGGTCTCTTGACAATCATCCCTTTATGAGACTGATATATATGATTTCTGTCCTTCTAAGATACACTTGCTGCCAAATGCCAAGATAATATATGCTTGTCCTTATGTGCAAAGATGAGTAATGAGAAGACAGCATGGGGACCATGAAGAATCAAGGCACATGAAAAACTCTTAACATTAACCATCAGTTGTATAGTTTTCTATAAGATTGCAACTACTAAGGAGCATATTGAATGAATTTACCACTAAATGTTAATGGAAAAGCATCATTGCAAGATGACAGAAATGGTTTTATAAAAAAGAGATATGACGTACTTGGGCCATGAATCCTTTAATTATTCGATGAAGATATGATCCCTTGTAGTGCAAAGGTTTCCCAGTGGACTTTCCAATGCCCTTCTCTCCTACAGTAAAACAGCACAATACCAAGACTCAAAAGATTATTCAGGTATTTCTTTTCCATAATTCATTGAGAGGTATCCTTGAGAACATAATCCAAGCCAATTATTTGTATAAGATAAATAAATACTAACAATGACAATAACAACAACAATGATAATATAATTAAGTATATGAATAAAAACACAAACATGATAGGTTCGTGGACATTGTTCCAAACAATATAACAGCAAGCCCCGCAATTGGAAGTAACTTAATAAAGAAATTACTTATAAAATAAAATAAAATAAAAAAAGAATGAATTGACAGATTGTTTGCCTCTATAGATGACTATGCAATGAGTGCCAAGATCATAATCAATACTGAAAAATTGAATCATACCTGTACAGAGTGCCCGAAAATTCTCTGCCGTCTTAGGGACAACATCAGCAAAAAGCTGCACAATTCACAACAAAATTTTATTACCTTATCTCATCTGAAATTGCAAAAGCTTCAAGTTCCAGTAAAGAAATAAACATTGAAGCGAAAAAGAGAAGTCTATGACATTTTGTTACCTCGATCACAATTCTTTCCACAGGATCCCCATCAATTGACAGATCTAAGAATACAAAGGGATTTTTTTTCTCACTCATGTCTCCTCACCTTAAGAATGCTGGGTACAAGGGGGAAAAAAAAAAAAAAGTCAATAAGTATTTGATGCAACACTACGCAAACAAAATAATGCATTTTTTATGTTTGGCCATTTTTACATAAAAATCACTGTCCAAATGCCATGATGTTTAGAATGAATTTACATAAAAATCACTGTCAAATATATATCTATTGGTAAACTATGGGCAGCACTCGGAGTGTTATTGTGTGGAAGATGGCACCTTTATGCTTGTTGTGGTGTCTAGAAGGAAAGGAATAACAGAAGTTTTGAGGATAGTGAGAAGACTAGTTGTCCAGGCAGAGTAGCAAGCTAAAAGGAAGTGCAATATGATTCAGAGCTTGTTTGGGATTGCATTAGAAAGCTTAAAAAGTATTTTTAATACCTAAAAAGTCGTGCTAAACAAAAGCTGGCATGTTTGGTAAAAAAATCCAAAAGTTTTTTTTTTTTTTTACTCTAAAAATGGCAAAAACGCATTTTTGGCAAAAACTTAAAAATAAAGCTTTTGCCAAAAAAACACTTTTTAACTTCAAAACTCTATTTCTCAAATGCAATCCCAAACAGACTCTTAGAGTTGTAGTGTCTGTTACGTTTATTATTATGGTGTGTGTTGTTAGTGTTCTTGGGTAGGTATCTTGTTGTTGGCTGGGTCTTTTATGACAATATTCTATGGGTAGAAATAAAGGCTTATCTTACTATAAGATGAGGATAAGCTTATGTTAGTAGTAGTAGAGTTGGAGTCCCTGTGTAGAGGTCCACTTCAAGTGGAATACTCTTTTCTTCATTGTAATGTTTCTTTAAATACTTCACTATTCACCAATAAAAGTATCAAACAATTATTCATCAAACTTGCGTTTACTAAGAGGTTAGAGCTCCTCTAATTGCTCTAATATAATAGGGCTTTTTCCAATTTAGAAACCTATTACACGTTCAGTCTCCAAAGAACGTAACAAAGACATTGGAGGAGCTTGAGTCTTTTTTCTTCAATACTATGTATCTTTGGACAACTACTTCTTCTTCTTCTTCTAGTTAGGTGTTTTCTCTTGTAACTTTCTGTATACCTCAGTGAGGGTGCCTAACACTTTTAATGATATTTCAATTAATTATTAAAAAAAAAAAATTAAAAAAAAAAAAAAAAGTTCAAGTCGATAGTCTATAAGTTAAATATAATGTTCCCACTCACATTGACTTGAGTAATGTTAATCTGAAATAGTTTCACTAGATAGGCTTTTAGACATTTAAAGGATGAATTTCGACCAAAATCTGAGTTCATTCCCAATGGCATTTGGAAGTCACCACTCAAGTAACACTTCAAAGATAACTTTCACTTCCACAGAAACCAACATATTGTCTCAAAGACAAGAAAATGAGATAGAAAATAAAATATCCACGTACAAGTATGCAAACAAAGATTCTACTTTTCCTCAAAAAAATAAAACAAAATAAAATCAGGTCACAGATAACTATCTAACACATTCTCAATCAATCCAACAGCAAATTATTTAAATTCAGATATACTGCTAAAGATTGGAGACTATGTAATTATTAATTGCATTGGAACAAAATCCACAAAAAGCTTTATTCAAGCTAAAGAGACTTCATGATCATAAAATTCATTCAAGCCTAAGGTTCTCATGATTGATTACCGCATTGGAAGAAAACCCACAAAACCCTAAACCCTAGTTCTTCATTGAAACAGTATATCGACAAGAAACTTCATTTGCATAAAATAATTCAGTTACATTCCAAAAATTCTCAAAACAACGGTAAAAACTTCAAATATAGGTTATTAATATGTGCATCAGCAGAACCCCACAAAACCCTAAACCCTAATTCCCCAACCAAGCAGTGCCTCAACTAAAAGAAACTAAATTTGGACAAAATTTCACTAAAATGGATCGAACTCAAGCCAGTAAAATCAAATACTTTTCCAGGAAAAACAACATACAGAGATTTATAATCCCTAGAACTTTACACAAGAAGAAGCAGAAGAATATACAGAAACAAATCGCAGAGACTACCTTGGCTTTGATTGATTGCTTGTGATTCAAAGCCAGTGAAATCAATTAGATCTCGGAATCGAAATCTGCGGCCAAAACGATCAGCTTCGTAGAGAGTGAAAGCCTGAAAGGTACACCGGCTTAGCTAGTTAGCTCCGTTATTGAGAGATTTTTGGCTATTAAATTTGCGTTCTTTTTTTTAATAAAAAAAAAAAAATTAATTACTTCTATGTTTGCCACGTGTAACACTAGTATCTTTGGGAGTGTGTTTTTAAAAAAATAATCTGAGTTTTTACCGATTTCTATAAGCTAACGAGCCTGTATGGAAGTGCAATTTCAAAAATAGCGTTTTAAAATTGGATGGGCGTTTGGTAAAATATGTTAAAAAGTATTTTTTTTATTAATTGAGTATTTGGATAATATTAGCATATAATTGCGGTTTTATGGCCAAATTACCAATAAAGACATTTCTTTATATCAGTAAAATAACTAACATTGTTTATAAGCCTCCATATTTAACACCTCTACAAACAAAAGTATGACCTATAATTTGACATTAACTTTGATTTTTTTACTTAGGCAATTATATATTGATTTATTACTTGTTTCTATATGCTTTTTTTGTTGTTGTGTTTTTTTTTTTTTTTCTTGAAACTTATTCCAAACAGACATGTAATAAAAAATAGAAGAATAATCCATCAAATTAAACTAATAATGTTTATCAAATTTAACTGTTACATAATTCACCAATAATTTAAATTAGTACTTGATAAATCACCCAAAAAAAACTTAAAGAACAGTGATGGATCACTGTTGTTAGTTTTTGTATTGGCTTAATTCAGTTCCAAAATGCAGAGATTATTGTCCACGGGCTCAAACATTGATATATAATGCTCAGAATCAAATCTTCACCGTTCATAATGTAGATTCATATGTCATGAACGGCCTTGCAAAATTTCAGCTCAATCGGACAACAAACGCCCATCGATCAGAGTTATTGATCAAGGCTGAACAACATTTCCATAATGTTATTTTCTCCCTACTGCAGGCCATGTTCGGACACGGTGCTAGGCTGTCTGGACAGGCTTTCCAGCAAGCATATTTTTGCTTCACAAGGCTCTGTTCGGACAGCCAATTAACCTGTTTGGACACCCCGTACCTATTATGCCTAAAAAAGTATTTTTAGTGGGCCCAAGTCTAGGGTTTGATGTACTGATATATATATACATCATTATAGAAGAGAGATGCACGAATTTTCACCCTCAGAGAGTTCGTCGGAGGCTATGCTAAGAGAGATCATATGTGGTAAGCGTTAAATTAAATCTCTTATAGTTCTAGTTATTTCTTTGATAAATCTATGGTTAAGAAGTCTATCAGAATGGTCCGATAAATGAGAATCACGTTGAAGAAGATTGTGAGTAAGGAGACGAATTGTAGGCTTGTCGACCTTACAGAGCCAAGGTTTTGCAAAAGGTTGTAAGTATTCCTAGTATCTGTAATCTCTAGATAATTTTTTTATAGTGATTTCTTGGGTTTGGCTGCCCTGGAGAAGTTGTACTTTTAGATCAGTTTCTAAAAGGTTTGACCTTCGTAACCAAAATATCTGTGTCTGCCTCTTTATTGCTTTATATATTTTGGGTGATTGAATTGTTTATTACTTCATAGTATTAATTCCACATAAATTGTGATAAACAAGTTTTTTTGAGTCATTAAGCGTTTTTCAATTGGTATCAAAGCGGGTTCACTTTGTTTGGATTAAATTTCTGAGTGTGATCCGTTGACTCCTGTTTGCTATGAATACTTCTCAAGGGGAATATGGTCTTATAAACTCCTTCAACAATTTGTTGAAAAAATTCACTCTTTTGAGACATCAATACACAAATTGTTTGAAGGATTTTCAAGATCTTGAACATGTGAAAGAATCTATTGTTACTAAATTGTCTGAATCACATGTTTTAATTGATTTTTTAAAATCTAAAAATCTTGTTTTAGGTTCTAAAGTTGATTTGTTAGAGAATAAATTAAAAGAGTCAGAAACTCAATTGGAAAAATTCTCTAGCAATTCCCTTGAGAATATGTTGCATACTCAGAATTCTGATTGTGATAAATCTGAGTTAAGTTTTGATTGTCATGTTGCTTTGGCTTCTAACAATGATTCTACTTCTGAGATAATTTTTGTTAAAACAGAAAAATTAGAAGACTATTTGGTTAAATGAAAAACAGCAGCTACTTCGACCTCACAAGGTAAAAAAGTTAAGAAAATTCATATTGAATCTTGTGTATTTTATCCTAAGTATAGAGTCGTCCATCCTCCTAGGAATCTATCTCCTAAAAGGTCTATCCCTACTTATTATCATTGTGAAAAAGTTGGTCACATTCGACCCAACAGTTTTAAATTGAAACCTCATGTGCATAAAATAAAAATTCTGTTTCTAGGAAAGAACCTTTGGGGTTATGCACAATGATGATGGGATGTTTGTCTAGATTAGATAAGATTGAAAATGTTCACGTCTCTACACCTTATTTCAAGAAGGTTTGAGTTATGAAGGATTATATCATTTACCCATTGAGAGGGAGTGGTAGTGATCTCACCTAAATTTAGGTAAGTAAATAACATGTCTAGGAATGATTGTTTTGCTTATTTTTTAAAATCCTAGAGCATGTTGTTTTTCTTTGCTTTGCATTTTTTTTTGTTTTTGCTTTCTAATTTATGCATTGCAATTTTTTTTTTCACACTTTTTGTGTGAAAAGTGTATGCATGTTTGTTTTGAGATTCTTGTTATGAGGCATATTCATAAATGACTTTTCAAGAAATTAATATGTTATGATCTTTGAAAAGCTTATAGATGAGATGTTGTGTACGGACCATTAAGATTTTTGTCTACTTGCTAATCAAGTGTATATGAATGTGTAATGTATTGTGAAGACCTAGAAGTAGTTATTAAACTAAATTCATGTATTGCCTGTTATAATCTCAATTCAAACATGTTTTTCTTTGCTGCCCTTCTTTGTGGTTTATTTGTGTTAATAAATTTTTTAGAAAGGAATTGGTGTTGCAAAGATGTTTGAAATGTTAAGATGGATATATGCTTTAAATGCTCTTTAATTGCTTAATTGGAAATCATTTTAATTTATGTACCTATGAAATACACTTATCATGCTTGAGTTGATTATCTTTATAATGAACTGTCATTGATCCATTCAAGTATGTATTATTATGGTACATCTCATTTATGCTATCTCTATGTACTTAAGATTCAAGAAGAAATGTCAATCCATGACAAATTTGTTTTGTTGAACAAACCATATGCATAGGATGAATTTTTTTGTGGGTTAAAATTAACCAAATGCTGGTTGAACCTAGAACCTATAAATTATAGTTCAAACCCTTATGTCTTGTACTTTAATTTTTATGAAATACACGTTCTCAAAAAGAAAATCTAAAGTGAAATGTGCAAAATACCAAAATATTCTAAAAGAGAAATTTTCACTGTGTCAATTTTTTGTGCTTGGCTCATCCATAATTAAAATTTCAGATGTAGTTTTGAGCCTTGTGATAAAACTAAGGGGGAGAATATTGGATGAGGGTGACTAAGCCCTAGTAAGGTTTGACTTCTAACCTAACAAGATATGAATTTATTTCATATGGTTTGAAAGTTTTAATGTGCCTTCTTTGTCAATATATGTTTATCCATTGCTTGACTTTTGACTGTGGCTTATCACAACCAACACATATAGTATAAATAGTGATGGTACATAATGACATGACATGAGTTGCAACAATGATTTTATTTATTCATCTTTTGATACTCTTGCATGCCTTGAGTTTTTTTTTTTGGCACATTCAACAAGAGTTTCTCCTATGCCTTGATGTTTTTTCATGATCTTGCATTACTTCATGCATATTCTGTTATCTGTGATCATGAGTTTTATTTCTATATTCCTGTTCCACATATGCCTTGATATATTTTGTAAAATGTTTCAGGAAACATAAAGACCTTTTGTCATTCTGTGACAAAAAAGGGGAGTAAATATGGGGAGATGATGACATTGACTCGGCATTTTAGTTTTGTCACTGAATTGCCAAATGGGGAGTTTGTTAGTTCTTGTGTTGGCTTAATTTAGTTTCAAAATACAGAGGTTACTGTCCACCGGCTCAAACACTGATATAGAATGTTTAGAATCAAATATCCATCATTCATAATGTAGATTCATGTGTCATGAACGTTCTTGCAAAATTTCAGCTCAATTGGACTACAAACGCCCATAGATCGGAACTATTGATCAAGGTTGGACATCATTTTCAAAATGCTGTTTTCTTCCCATTGCAGGCCATGTCTAGATGATGCTAGGCTGTTCGGACAGGCTTTCCAGCAAGCATATTTTTACTCCGCAAGGCCCTATTCGGACAGTCAATTAACCTGTCTGGACACCCTGTACTTATTATGCCCAAAAACGTGTTTTTAGCGGGCCCAGATCTAGGGTTTGATGTACTGATATATATACATCATTATAGAAGAGAAATGCACGAATTTTCACCCCCAGAGAGTTTGTCAGAAGCTGTACTAAGAGAGATCATATGTGGTGAGCATTAAATTGAATCTCTTAGAGCATTTCCAATGGAAAAAGCTAAATGTTACTTTTATCTAAAATAGCTCTTCAAATGTTTAAAAAACCCTACATTGGATTAGTCAACAAAAAAAAGTAAAATAGAAATTTGATGGGAAGAGCTAAAAAAAAAAGTTAAATGTAGCAGCACTTTTCAATGGAGCTATTTTATTTTTCATTGTTTATCTTACTTATTTTCTCTTTTTCCCAAATATTTTCCTACTTTTTCTCAGCATGTTCTCTTTTTCCTAAATTTTTTTCCATTTTTCCTTTCACATGTTCTTTTATTCCCAAAACTTTTCTTACTTTTAATAATATTTTAATAGAATAGATAGAAATATAGCTAATCGGATGTAGAGACATTTAAAAATGGCTTAGCTAAACTAGATAAAAGTGAATTTTGAAAAGCTATTTTACATAAAAATATGGCTCATCCATTGGGAATGCTCTTAGAGTTTTAGTTATTCATTTGATAAATCTAAGGTTAAGAAGTATATCGGAAGGGTCCGATAAAGAAGAATCACGTTGAAGAAGGTTGTGAGCAAGGAGACGAGTTGTAGACTTGTCGAACTTACAGAGCCAAGGTTTTGCAAATGGTTGTAAGTGTTCCCAGTGTCTATAAACTCTGGATAATTTTTTTTATGGTAATTTCATGAATTTGACTGCCCCGGAGAGGTTTTACGTTTAAATCGGTTTTTAAAAGGCTTCCTCTTCGTAACCAAAATATCTATGTCTGCCTCTTTATTGCTTTATATATTTTGGGTGATTGAATTGTTTATTGCTTCATAGTATTAATTCAACATAAATTGTGATAAACAAGTTTTTGGAGTTGGCATAGCATTTTTCAACTGTGCACTGATCCGTCACTGTGCACTGTGTAGTGCGCAGTGCACAATAATCAAAATAATATTTGAAAAAAAACAACAATTTTTATTCATAAAAACCGCATCTACACTACATAAACGCAGATACAAAAGGTACACAAATCACAAAACAACATAAAACAACGTCAAACTACATAAATACCAGACGATGGAGAGCTTTACAAAAGCCAAAGAGTTCTATAGGATGAGATTCTTACCTTATAGAGGGGCAGAGAGAGGATGAAACAACTATACGAGAAACAGCAAAGGGGCGGAGAGAGGATGAAGAAAAAGAAGAGAAACGAAGGGTTTTAATATATTTTAGGCGGGTATTTTTGGAATTTTTTTTCATTTTCAATCAAAAATAGGTAAATATTGCGTCTTTATTTTGTTTTGTTTTTTTTTTGTTTTTTTTTTTAAGAGAAATCGTGATTTTAGTTTAAATTCGCACTTTTTCAAATAAACATTCTTTAGTCAGCTTATAAAAATCGCGGATTTTTCCACGATTTTATAATTTGTGTTTTTAAAATCGCAATCCTAAACACTCTAAAATTCCGATTTGGTTGAAAACGCAGATTATTTTTTTAAAAACGCACCCTAGAGGGTGCTTATTTGAAAAAAGTGCAAATTTAAACCAAAATCACGATTTCGCTTTAAAAAATATTTGGGACAATATTTACCTATTTGGCCATGAAACCGCAATTATATGCTAATATTATCTAAAAATTACTTCTTAACATGTTTTACCAAATGCCTGTTCGATTTTAAAAAATAACGATTTCAAAAACTCAATTTTTAAAAACATAATTTTTAAAATCGCACTTCCCCCTAAATATTGTTACAAAAACGATAGTCTTCTATTTGTGAGAGATTTTTCATCCTAGGTTACAGTGTGAGAATGCAGCCAAAAAGAAAAGCCCTTTGTCTCTCAAAACTACAGATATTTATTAGGGGTGTAAAATCTAGAACAGGTAATCGCTAAAAGCCCAATTAAAGGCAAAAAAACAAAAAAAAGAAAAGAAAAGTTATTCAGATGCGGTTAACTAGTAACAGGGCGGTTAACCGCCTAGCGGTTAATGAAGGAGGTTAGTAAAATTTTATAAATTGCCTAAGCGGTTACGGTTAGCGATTTTAGCCACTAACCGCTAACCACAATGGCCTTTTCACCCCTAATATTTATAGGCATCGTGCTCCACCGTCCAGGAATGAAAATGCTGAAAAATCAAGAGCCAAACGCGTAGGACAACCTCACAAAACATTTTATTTTCAACAAATTCATATATTCAAATAACCAAATTTCACCGTTTCGTCACTAGATTCTTCTTTCAAACGTGGGCTTATTATTATATTGTTTGTGTAAACTCTTTATCATACGCATCATGCCCACATAAACAAGGAGAGAAAAAAAAAAAAAAAAAAAAAGAATAGAAAAGAAAAACAGAGTGTATTCAACTCCACGCATATTGACCAACACGAAACCTTTCCCATGATTCAAAGAAATAAAAGAAAATCAAAGTCAAGGTCCATTTGACCATATGAATCATGGCCAAAAATTTAATGGAAATTTTCCATCATTCATCCGTCGCCCATGGCTCACTTGTAGACAATTTCAAGCTTTGAATGGGAATTTTTCTCCAATGCGTGTTTTGACTTGTTTGAATGACAACCTGTTACTTATATGATGCTCGCCCAAAACCCAGCTCCAATTACCATTCTTTCTCCCCTCCCTCTACAAAACATAAATTTTTTTTTTCATCAATCCCAGAATGTCGGACGCATTGACAGAAGCTCAGGTTGCCGAGTTCCGGGAGGCCTTCTCCCTCATTGACAAGGACTCCGACGGTGTGTTTTTCGATCTCTCTGTAACGACTTCGTTTCATGATATGGGAAAACAACAGATGATTGAACATGTTTTGTTTGAATTAAATTTACAGGGTACATCACCATGGAAGAACTGGCAACGGTGATCCAGTCATTAAATGAGAATCCCACGAAAGAAGAAGTTCAAGACATGATTGGTGAAGTTAACGGTGATGGAAACGGGAGCATAGACTTTGTAGACTTCTTGAATATTATGGCAAGAAAAATGAAGGTAATTGATAACATCATCATCGTACGTATGTGTTTCAATTAGTGTTGTCTCTTTTAAATGTTTGGTAGAGGTTGAGGAGGATGTGATTCGAATAAATATTTAGGAAAGTGTTGCAGAGGAGCTAAAAGAAGCCTTCAAAGTATTTGATAGGGATCAAGATGGATACATTTCAGCTAATGAGGTATGTATATATACAACAATATTTCATCATAATCATTAGCAATACCCATAATCAAAGCACTCAACAATAAACGAAAAAATATTGTTGATGTGATTATGATTTCAAAGTGCCATTTTCATTTTCTTGCCAAAAATATTGACCTCCAATAAGTAGTCTTCTCACTTCCACTCCATTGGTTATTTTGTTTCTTTCAAAAAAATAATAATTGGGAAAAATTACAGTTTACTCCCCAAAGTTAACAACGTTTTTCAATTCGAACACTAAAGTTTTAATTTTTGCAATCCACCCCCACAAAGTTTCAATTTTTTCAATTCGACCAATATTATTCCAAAATTTTCATATTGCCCCTAATTTTTATTTATTTTTTTTATTTTTATTTTTATGAAGAAAAAAAAAAAATTGGAGGTGCAAAAATGGCCAGATGGCCAAAGGGGTAGCCGAATTTTTTTAAAATTTTTTTTATAAAAATTAGGAGCAATATAGGAAGCTTTGGATACAATTGGTCAAATTGCAAAAATTTGAAAACTTTGGGGGGTAGATTACAAAAATTGAAACTTTAGTGTTCGAATTGAAAAATACTGTCAACTTTAGATGGGTAAACTGTAATTTTCCTAATAATTGATATTGAAGTTCTTTTAGTTTATCTTCAAAATAAATGATGTGAATATATTGTGGTTATATATGCAGCTGAGAAATGTAATGATAAATTTGGGGGAGAGATTGACAGACGAAGAGGCTGAACAGATGATCAAAGAGGCTGATTTAGATGGTGATGGTCAAGTGAGCTATGAAGAATTCGCAAGGATGATGATGCTGAATTGAAGAGCATTATTATGTTGTGCAATGGTTTTTATTATTATCAAAATGTATTAAATACTTAACAAGGTAGCCTGCACAAATTGTATGTTAGAAAACATAATAAAATGTGTTATGAAATGGCTATTCTTATTCGTTTTGTGACACTAAAATTTGGTACAGTGTAATACATTTGTGAATTAGATCATATTATAATTAATTTTCTCAAAAACACTTATAATATACAATTCTACTTTACATTTTTATGGACTCAAATTTAGAAAGAAAAACATAGAGAAATACAGGGACAATGAGATCTATGAAGAAACTTCATTTCTTTTTCTCTCTCTCTTTCCTTTTTTTTTTTTTTGTGGGGAGGGGTGCATTGATGAGTTCGGTAATGGTGCATAGAGTGATTATATTATACCAAGTGTGGTCATCCCCATACCTGATTATTTCTATAGGGAGGTAATAACTTTAAGATGAAAGTTACCTGATAAGAGGACACAGCTCTTGGTCAAGATGTAATTTTATAGAGTCTCATGAGAACATATTTCATCCAAACTGACGGGACTAACTAACTTAGTGGCCACTTTGACACATGTCAGTAGTTTATTAGGTTATTTTAGTACATTTTGAACATTGTAAGGCCAATCGCAAAACCGCTGTTAGTATGAGAGGCCATTTTACATTTTTCCATATTATATAGTACGACAAAATCAACCGTCAATTCGAAAACAATTGTTTTGAGATTTGAAAAGCCCATAACCTCAAGAATCGCCACCGTTAGCATCAAAAACATTTGCACCTCAAGGAAGGCTGCGCGAATAATTGTCGCGCTTTCCTCTTGTTGGAGTTTGCTCTTTCCTCGTAACCGAAGTACCGAACAATCAAAAGCCATAAACCCTGAAACGCCAATTAATCCATAAAATTAACAACAAATGGGAACCGCATCACCGCAAAATCTGGAGGAGTACTCGGCCACCTCCACAGTGACAACATTCGATCGCCCGGTGCCCTTGCTCCGCGGACCCATCCGGGCCGGTCCACTGGACGACCCATCGACCGGACCGTACGTGCTCGCGTTTCGGGACCCCCAAGCCTGGGCCTCCGCATTCAAATCCTGCGAGTCCAAGCTCGTGGACCAGTGCGAGCATGGCGCGAGAGTCGGGTGCGCCATTGCCGCGTCCAACAAGTGCAAACTCCCTTGGTGGCGCGCCATGGTTGGCCAGAGGGCGACGGATCTGAGCGAGCGCGAGAGGTGCGAGGAGCGAGAAATGGAGGGTTGTGTCTTGGCAGCGAAGGAGAAGTGTATTGGGTTCGCGAGGGACAAGTGTGCGACGCCTTTTCGGGATGCGCGGGTTGCGGTGAGGGAAGGGCGGGTGAGGATGAAGGATCTTGGAAAGTTGATCGCTTGGGCACCGGTTGCCTATAGGAGTACGTGGGTGAATCTGATTGGATTGGATCAATTGGGTGGGCGGGTTTTGGCGGTGACGAATTATAGGGCTAGTGAATTGCTCGGTCCTGATACCAATTTTGAAAGGGTTTTAAAAAGCGGAAATTGAGAAGTGGTAAGTTTGGTTAAAATTTTGCTTTCTCGTAATTTAGCATGAAAAAGATTAGGAAAAGGTATAGGATTTTATTTGTGTTTACCATGACATAATTAGGATTGTTTTAACATATTGACTTCTAAAACTTGAATCGTACACAAATTTGATGTGATCCACTTGATGATGATGGTGCAGTGTGTTATTTTCTATCATCTGCAGTAGAAATAACTTTAGTCTTTACATTGTACTGCACTGTACTAGAAAGAATTTCCTCTTGTTACAGATTTCTTGAAGCACACAAATTTCTACTCTAATAAGTGATATGTGTCGTTCAACATTTTTGAGTTTCTAAAAAATTAATGTTTGGGTTCCTAAATTAGTGGAATGATAATAAACGACTCTTAAAATATTGAAGAAAACATGTGAGAGGTGACATTTGACACTTATTAGAGTAGATTGAAGGAAATTTCCTCCAAACCAGTCATTTCTCGAATAATTGAGATCTTCCTTCCTAGTCTAGAATTTATAGATTTTTTCGTTTATCCTTATTGGGAAGCCCCGTTTCTTAGTGCTTCCGAGGTTGCTTAGACTTTGCTTAGACCACTTCCCTATCCTTCTTGATTGTGGAGACTTTCACGGAAGTAAAATGTATTTTAAATTTGAGAATATGAGGTTAAAAGCTGAGAATTTTGTGAATAGAGTGAAACAGTGGTGGACTTTCGCAAGATAAAGGCTCTCTAAATTTCATTTTGGCTCGCAAGATAAAGGCTTTGAAATTAATTAAAAGTCTGGAATGAGGAGGTGTTTGGCAATGTAGAGAGGTAGATAAAACTTCTTTTGAAAGAATTATGAGGTCATGATGTTATTGAAGAAGAGTTGCCCTTGTGTGATGAGGAGAAATTGAGGAAGGCTAGAGCTATAAGTGACTTGGAGCCACCCTCATGGACAGGGACAGAGCACTTAAAATTTTAGTGGAGGTGAGTTGGAGGTAGAAATCTAAGGTTTGTGGCTTAGAGAGGGTTAAAAGTGCACACAGTTTTTTCACCGAATGCCAACTCTAATAGAAGAAATAAGTACATTGAATTTTTGATGGTTGACGGTACAGTTTCTGTCGGCCATTTTGAAATCAGGGAACACATTGGGCAATTTTATAATAATTTGTATACCAAGCAGTTTATTTGGCGGCCTAAGTTGGATGTCTTTTCTTTTGACTCTATTGGCAGGTTGTGGCCAACTGGTTGGAGAGAGTGTTTGAGGAAGAGGATTTTTTTGAGGTGGTGAAAGCTATGAATAGTGATAAGGCCCTGACCTTGACGGTTACTCTATGGCATTCTTCCAAGCTTATTGGGATGTTTTAAAAGAAGATATCATGAAGTTTTCCATGACTTTTATGCTAGAGACAAGTTTGAAAGAAATCTAAATGCTACTTTCATTGTTCTCATTTCAAAGATGTTAGGAGCTGGTGATCTTAAGGATTTTCAATCTATTGGTCTCGTGAGTGGAATTTATATAATTATTTCGAAAGTTCTAGCTGATAGGTTGAACATAGTTATGGAGAAGATTACTTCCAAGTTTCAAAACTCATTCATCAGGGGAAGGTAGATTATAGATTCTGTTATTATTGCTAATGAATGCCTTGATACCATAATCATATAGGAGGAGCTAGGTGTACTTTGCAAATTGGATATAGCAAAGGCTTACTATCACACTAATTGAGGGTTTTTGTTGGGGAGAAATGATGTCCTTGATATTTCATTGTATCTCAGCAGTGTGTTTTTTTTGTTTTGGTGAATAATACTCTCACCAGTTCTTTTAGTAGTTCTCATGGCCTAAAATAGAAAGACTCTTTGTCTCCTTTGTTGTTTGTTACTGTTATGGTGATCTATGTTGCAGGGAGTGATTTTTTTAATTTTTATTTTTTTAATTAGGATTCTATATGGAGCCTAGGATTGTTGGTGGGATTAATATCTCTCATCTTCTGTTTCTGGATGACACTTTGATTTTCTGTGGGGTTGACCTAGATCACCTTTGTCATTTGCGATGCTTGTTCTTATGTTTTGAAGCTATCTCGGATTTGAAGATTAACTTGGATAATTTAGAATTGGTCCATATTTGCAATGTTGATAATGTAGAAGGTCTAGCTCGTATTTTGGGATGCATGGTTTCCTCTTTGCCTGTGAAGTATCTAAGTCTTCCGTTGGGAGCTTATTTTTCAGCCAAATTTTTTTGAGATGGCATTATTAAGAAGATTGAGTGTTGTTTAGCTGGCCTATTAACTTCATGTCTCTTTTCCCTCTCCTCGGTAGCGTTGTCAATCGCATTGAGAAGTTATAGTATGATTTTTTTGGAGAATTATGGGTGAAGAGTTCAAATTTCATCTGGTGAGTTGGTTCTAGGAGTGTTATCTGATTTATGGGGGATTGAGGGTTCGAAATTTGCGTATGTTCAATTGTGAGTTCTTATAAGGAAGTGGTTATGATGCTACGCTTATGTGAGGCTTTGCAGAGATTTGTAGTGGAATTTAAATATGGTAGTCAATAGGGTGGGTGGTGTTTTAATGAAGTTAATGGGTTGTACAAGGTTTTTCTCTGGAAATTCATTAGGAGGGGTTGGGAGGAGTTTTCGAGATATATTAGATTTGAGGTGGGTGATGGCTCAAAGATTAGTCTTTTCCATGACATACGATGTGGGGATCAGTCCCTTAAGGTAGCATTTTTGAAGTTGTTTAGCATTGTCTGCTTTAAGAATGCTTCCATGGAAAATCATCATTAGCTATTGAATGACTCTTTTTAGTGGAACGTTAATTTGTAATAGTGGCGCATGATTGGGAGATGGAATTCTTTGTTTCGTTTTTCAATTAGTTGAATTCCATTGGAATGAGATGGGGTGGTGAAGACAAGCTTTGTTGGGCCTTTTCCAAGGGGGGGTCGTTTGATGTAAGATTGTTCTATAACACTCCTTTCCCTTGAAGGAGTATTTGGCGATACAAGGCCCCCTTGACAGTGGCCTTCTTTGCTTGGATGGGCGCTTTAGGTAAAATCCTCACCTTAGATAATTTAAGGAAGTGACATATCATTGTGGTAGATTGGTGCTGCATGTGCAATAAGAGTGGAAAAACTATTAACTATCTTTTACTCTATTGCGAGATAGACAATAACTTATGGAACTCTTATCTTCGTTTTTTTTGGGATTAGTGTGAGTCATGCCTCATCAAGTGATAGATCTATTCGCTTGTTGGAGAGGATAGTTTGGTAGTCCTCAAACGAAAGCAGTACGGAATATGATTCTCTCATGCTTAAGAGCAGTGGAATTAAAGGCCTTAATCTTCAATACCCTACAATATTGGATGGTTATAAAAAACAGAAAAAGAAAAAAGCTCACTTGGCAAACCCTGGACCACTGTTGTTGAGCTATTAGCGAGCACAGGAAGTTGCTAGAAATAAAAGATTGGATAAGTTCAAATGATCTCCTTCAAATTTTCCTCTCTTTTTGGACTCGCATTTGCTTTGTTTAGGATGTTGACTGCATTATATGAAATAAAAGAGTGGATAAGTTATTAGCGCCAAACTTATGACCTCCATAGTTCTTTGATACCTCCCAAAGTCCTACTCTTCTTACACCATGAGGAACCGTCAGGTATCAGTAAACAAATATCAATATGCCCAATTGTGGTGTACGGATTTGTTTCATATTATTCCTTTATTCGGTCTTGAAGGTTTACTTTAAATATACATGTGTATTGTCTTGCACCTACTTGCATTTGTTTTTTAAATATTGCTGCACATAAAGTATATTTTATTTTGACAATTATATGACATATTTACAATGCAGCTGAGAAAAGCATTTTAGCTAGGAAATGGTGGCTGCTCACATGAAGCCATAGGAACTTGTTTTGCATGATCACATTGAATAATCATTTTAGATCCTTTTCCACTCATGACTTTGCAACTAAGACTATGTTGTTAGAATTTTAATTTAAATGATTAAGTTTATTATTTCCTATTAGCTTAAGCTCTTAAGATAAATAGTGATCTAACATGGTATCAAATGTTTTTTTGAGCTCAAACTTCATCTCCATCATTCAACCCCCCCTTCCAATTTTAATTAAATAATATTCCATGCTTTGGGTTTCACTTGTTGAGAGGAATTTGAGCCTATACATAAGGGGGAGGGGGTATTAGAATATTAATTTAAATAATTAAGTTTATCATTTCTTATAATGTTAAGCTTTTGAGATAAATAATGATTTAATATATATTGAATCATATCTCAGAAATATGAAACCTAAATATACTGTTATTTTTTCTGCGTCAAATGTTGTTTTTCCTACTGTGACTTTCATCCTAAAATGCAATGACCGATTATGCAATCCAATTAAAAGCTTTGGTTCTGAAATTGCCATCCTAATACCACTAGCAATCCAACTCACGCCTCCATTTTTCATAATTACCATTGTTCTCACAGTTGTTGCCCCTACTACAAACACATGCATGGTTTTACCACCACCAAGAATCATTGTCAGGCGTGAATGTTTATGCTCTTTACCATGATTGCTAGCAACACTAATGCTTGGCCACTGTTGTAAGTGACCCCTCACACCCATCAATGATGTCTGCATTATCAATTTGTTGTCATTGGCATGATCTTCGTTACTGCCAGCTTATAAATCACTTCAATGGCTTACAACTATGTGCTACCTTCACAACTACATCACTACTACTAATGCTTCCAAACTTTCCATCAGCACAACCATAAATCTAGCATGAACCAGATTATGTTCATCTTTGCTATCCCCCTGCACCCTCCCTTTATCTCTCTTCTACCTTTCTCGCTTTATGCTTTTGTTTGTTTCTTAGAAATTATGATGGAAGGGAAAGGAAAGCACCTGAAAATGGCTTTCCTTAGTTGCTTCTTTTTCAAGCCTTCTGTTTTTCTGTAACCAAGATATCATGCTTGTGTGTGTTGAAAATGGCTTCTTTAATTGCTCCTTTTTTAAGTATTCCGTTTCTGTAACCAAGATATACATGTTCATGTGTGTGCGTCTGTATGGGGGATGAGAGAGAATGCATATAGACATCTATGGCTTTATTAATTGACATCATTGATCATGTTCGTTGTTGTTTAGAGCTTCATTTCTGACAATTAGTCTGCTTTTCTGTTTCTTTCTCCTCGTACACTTTTTTGGGAGTGGGAATGTGGGTGGGGTGGGATAGGGTGGCATTCATGGACTGATATAACTCCATTTCTGTTGATGAAGATTGACTTTGTACTTTTCGCAAAACATACATGACTTTGTTTTCTGATGGCTTTTAGAGATTCAAATGCTTGGGGAATGACGTGAAAGCTCTTGGGCCAAATATGTATTTATTTTTTGTCCGGGTTAGTCGCTGCTCCTGTTATTATAAGACCAGGAAGCTCATAGTAGTGGCCTAATGGTGCTGGTTTGGATTAGGTTCAGGCCAGTATAAGTTCTTTGAATTTTTTTTTTGTTTGTTATAGCTGGTTTTGTTGGAAGGTGGAAATCGATTTGATTTGATTTGTTTGTTTTGTTTTTTTTTTTTTTGGTTGGCAGTGTAAAATCAACTGCATTATTATGTTGGGCTTGTTTGTTTACTTGCCTTGTTTAATAAAATGTAGCCCTTGAGAAAGTTATAACCGGATTGAGTTTTCCTTCAACCAATCTTAAAGCTGCAATGTGTCCCAAAACATCTTTTAAACAAAAACCTAGCAAATAAACTACCGTAAACTCAAAAAATAAATTTCTGTCGAAAACATCAACAGGATGCATTTGGGACACATGGCAGCTTTAGGGATTAGGTTGGAGGAAATTAGTTTAGAAGAAAACTCTATTCATTATAACTTGCCTAGTAGGGTTTAGGGCTTGAAGTCTTGAACTAACAATCTGAATTAGGTTGTGCTCTGCCTCCTGTTGTAAGGTTGGACATGGGCCTGGATGGGCTGGAGCGAGTTGAGCTATGTAGACACACAATATAATCCAATATTTGAGGCCCTAATGAAAAATTCATTTATATCTGCAAATAGGATAGTGACCGAGGCAGGCTTTGGAAGTCGTTCCCTCCTGAAGTTTCTTGGCAATTTCTTTTGTCCATTCAAAATGTCTGCGTGCATCTGAAAGAGTCGTCTATGTGATATCATTTCTAAAGAAATTTGTTTTTGGTGACTGATATGAATCAAGTGGGGGATGTAGCGTGCATAATATTAGATGTAGAAATAGCCATTTTGGACTTTGGTTCCAGGATTCTAAAAGTCCCTTTGTATTTTGATTTACGGCACCAATTGATCTTATCCAAAATAGTAATGTTACGTACCAAACAAATATCTTATAAAGTTGATGTGATGAAGTTTAGTAACAATGACCAATTCAAAGGTTAATGTCAGCTTTTTAAAATATTTGTATAGTGTGTAATATTATTCTATTAAAATTGTTGGATTCTCAGCTTGGTAGGGGCAGCGAGTCCCTTTTGCATTTGTAGCACTTGGGTGAAGAGGACTGCCCTGTTTGAACAGGTAAAAGAGGACTGAAGCGCTCTCAGATCTGTCATTTTAAACAGTGGTCTCTCTGACAAGTGGAGCACATGTAGCGAACAAAAATTTCCATGCCTTTGGAAGAGGAAATTTCGCAGAGGTTTCAAGAGCATTTATTTAGTTAGACAAGGTGGTCGGCTAGTGGAATGAGTTTTCCACATTCGTGTTGTCATCCATAAGCAGTTTTATTAATCTGAAGCAACATCGTGGAAGTTGCGCCGGCAGGCGCCTTGGACGGGGTCAGAGTCCACGTGAAAACACGAGGTATGTTCCTTCTTGGCTTTGTTGGGCGCATTAAAAGGTTCTTTATGCGGAGTCAACAATAGCAACCACCTTGTTTTTGGCTTGATTGTTGTTGTTGCCAACCCCGTGATCTATTCCTGAAAAACGGAAAGGTTACAGACCCACCAATCTGACAGATGTAAAAAACTGGGGAAAAGGCAAGTGGGTCGGATTTCCACCTGCGAAAATTAATCCATCAAGGTCAAAAGGTGAAAATTTTAGTCTCACCGTCTTTTTATAAAAAAAGGATGAAAAGAAGAATGAGGGAGGCAAGCAGTGGCTTTTATTATTTATTTGATTGGACTTTGGGCAAACTATTCAAAAGGCGCCGACGCCTGTCTTACTTAACAACTTGTCCGTACTAATGATGTCGGTGTCAGGTGTCAATTAGATGAATACAAATTTTCGGTTGCCTCAATAGACAATTTACTCTTTTCTTTTTTTTTTTTTAAATAAAAGAAAGGGAATATTAAAGGAAAATCCCTAAAGGAAGGATTAACCTTCCATCCCTAAATTTTAGTTTTGAATTCAAAAACAAGTTTTGAGGCATTAAAAACTAAATATTAACTTATAGAAATTTAACTAAAAAAAAATAAAAATGTTTTTTATTTTTATTTTAATATACGTTTGATGCACGGCTGCCAAAATTTGGCAGCAGCATAGCAGGACTCCAATTAGATTATGTTGATTGCGCGATCTCTTTTTATTTTTTAATTATTTTTGGTCGGTCAAATTACTCATTTTCATATTGGAATCTATATTATTTAAAAAGGAATGGTAGAGACACAATTTTAGCTTAACTTTTTATTTTTTATTTATGTGGTTTTTTTTTTTTTTGTTTTTTTTTTTTTATTTTTTTATAAAAAAACAACCAAATTAAAAAAAAAAGACCATATAAGATGTTATTACTTTATAAATTATTTTTATTTATAAAGACACAACTTTTGTTCAACTTTTCTCTCGGTAATAACATCATCACTCGGTATATAGTACAGGGAAAATTTAATTTAAAAATAAGGCATTGTTGCTTAATTAAAAAGCCAAACTAAATTCATTAAAAAAGAATTCTGTTATTCATCATTCTCATATATTTTATCTCTTTCTGCATTCTTTTCCTATATGTTGCACTTCAAAAATAGGTTTGACTTCTATTTCACTAATATATAATCAAAGTTCATTATTGATTAAATTCTTTTTTTATTTTTTTGTAAACTATTGATTAAATTCTTTTAATTCATATAAATAATATTATTTTTTACACCTATTTTATACAGATGGTGTGCCGTGTTTGTAAACAAAGAGAAAGTCATTTAAAATTCTTTACGTCAGCCAGTGTAAAATAAGTTTGATAAATGAGTGTGAAGAAAGCATTACTTAATTCAAATATCTAATTTAGAGCATAGTTTATCAAGTTCCTTCAATAAGAATATTATATTTTTCATACTTATTTATCATACTCATGTCACACCGACTAACATGATGTGTATTATATGATTTCTCATGTTAGCCGATATCGCATGATTGTGATACATAGATGTGAAGAGTAGCATTACTCTTCCTTCAAATATATTGTTTGCTTAATGCTTTTTAAGACTGACAACATATAAAATACTCAAAACTACCTTTACATTTATGCCATATCACAACCAAAAAAAAAAAAAAAAAAATTATCTTTTTACTTGCTTATTTACAAGGCTTGAAAAGCTAGTGATTCTTATTTTCACACCATGTTAGAAATTTACTTAACTAACATAATTGTCAAATTATTAGAGAATCAACCATAATATAAAATTGTAGAAATAATCGAGGAAGTTGGCCATTATAAAATAATCGGTTATATTCTACATGGTTATACTTTTCAAAATATCTCAACTCTCCTAACGCGCTTTGACGAAAACTGGCATCGTGTCATGAACATATCAAACAACTAAAAGTAAGCCAAAATTAGACTCGCTACCCACAATCTAGCCTTTGTAGTTTTTGTAAAAAGAACACACATCCCATCATTACCTTGGCGCTTTTGATAATAATCGTCTTCGTCCACCAACCATTTGATTGTACATGTTTCTGTTCCAAAAAGAAAGAAAAGCCGGCACATTCATGTTAATAGAATTAGGTCAGACTTCAAGACCAAACTTGAAACTACTACCCTCTTGCCATGGCCAAAATAATCTTGGCATTACTACCATTCTTCACATTGCTAAAATGGAAGAACTTGATTAAATTTGTTTTTTCCTTTTTTTTTTTCTTTTTTTTTTTTTTAAAAAAAAGAAAAAAACAAAAAAGAGAAGACTTGAGGGGCATGTCAAGTGTCAAGCAAGCAACCCACCCAGTGTCAATCAGATATTATTATATAAACCAAGGTATGCTCTGCAGCAGAATGAACTTCTTTCCTTGCTGCATCTTCTAAATTCAGCCTCTTTTTCCAACTTCTTACTTGCTATAATATTATTCTGCTTCTTCATAGAGAGCCAGAACCATGACAGGAAGCCATAATTTGGACAAAGCTTGTAACACATTGGTCCATAATTTGAGTGCCGTCATCAGAGCCCAGAAACGATGGCGCATGGCAATCTGTTCCATCCGGTTCATGGTCTCTCTTGCCAGACTTATCATTTCCAAAAGAAACAGCTGCCAAAATTCTGGGATCTTTAAGCCCCACTTTCTCACCACCCTCGATATTGAACCAAGCAGCAGCTTCCACCATGGTGAAAATCAAACTGTGGTGCCTTGCTCCTTTGTTCCCTGTAAGGATCAAACAGCTCTCACAGAAATGGTGAAGGAGAAAGATTTACTTGCTCTCCGCAACTTTGGAGGCGTACAAGGCATTGCCACTACTCTCAAGACAGACCCTGAGAATGGAATCCATAGCCATGATCAGGAAGTCAGCAGGCGGCGTGAAATGTTTGGTGCAAACACTTACCGCAAGCTCCCTCCAAAAGGGTTGTTATTTTTTGTGGTCGATGCTTTCAAGGATACCACCATTCTCATCCTACTGGTCTGCGCTGCCCTTTCTCTTGGTTTTGGCATCAAAGAACATGGGGCCAAGGAAGGCTGGTACGAGGGGGGAAGCATCTTCGTAGCAGTCTTTCTGGTTGTGGTTGTCTCTGCCCTCAGTAACTTCAGACAGGGGAGGCAGTTCGACAAGTTATCAAAACTGAGCAAGGATATCAAAGTTGATGTTCTTAGAGACGGTCGCCGCCTCAAAATCTCCATCTTCGACGTTGTAGTTGGAGATGTCGTCTTTCTAAACATGGGTGACCAGGTTCCTGCTGATGGATTGTTTTTAAACGGGCATTCATTGCAGATAGACGAGTCAAGCATGACAGGAGAGAGTGATCATGTGGAAGTAGATTCCACTGAGAATCCCTTCTTGTTCTCCGGATCAAAGGTGTCGGACGGGTATGCTCAAATGCTCGTTACATCGGTGGGAATGAACACTGCATGGGGCGAAATGATGAGCTCAATAACCGGTGATTCCAGTGAAATAACACCACTGCAAGCACGGCTTAACAAATTAACCTCTTCTATTGGAAAGATAGGCCTTGCAGTTGCTTTCCTAGTTCTTCTAGTCCTGTTAATTCGTTATTTTACAGGGAACACAGAAGATAGCAATGGGATGAGAGAGTATTATGCTGGCCAAACAAGTTTAGATGATGTGTTCAATGCAGTCCTACGCATTGTTTCTGCTGCAGTCACCATCGTGGTGGTGGCTATCCCTGAAGGCCTGCCATTGGCGGTGACGCTCACACTTGCTTATTCCATGAAGAGAATGATGGCTGATCAGGCAATGGTCAGAAAACTTTCCGCTTGTGAGACAATGGGCTCAGCAACAATAATCTGCACGGATAAAACTGGCACCTTGACATTGAATGAGATGAAAAAGACCAAATTTTGGCTTGGCCAAGAATCCATTGAAGACGATTCTTCGAATGTAATTCCACCAAACGTTCTCACCTTATTCCACCAAGGAGTTGGTTTGAACACGACTGGAACTATCTATAAACCTGCATCAGGATCCGAACCTGAAATTTCTGGTAGTCCAACTGAGAAAGCAATTCTCTCTTGGGCTGTTTCGCAATTGGGTATGGACATGGAAAAGCTAAAGCAAGGTTCCACGCTTCTCCACGTTGACACCTTCAACTCTGAGAAGAAGCGGAGTGGGGTTGCAATAAGGAAAAAGGCTGACAACACAATCCATGTGCACTGGAAAGGTGCTGCTGAGCTAATCCTAGCAATGTGTTCAAGCTATTATGAAACTAGTGGGAGTACCAAGTCCCTCGATAAAGATAGGGACAAGATTGAGAAAATAATCCAAGGCATGGCAGCGAGTAGCCTCCGGTGCATTGCTTTTGCTCATAAGCAAATATCAGAAGAAGAAATGGAATGCCACAATGCTGAAAGGACTCTCCAACTAAAAGAAAACGACTTAACCTGGCTAGGGGTAGTTGGTCTCAAGGATCCATGCCGGCCGGGCGCCAAGAAAGCTGTGGAAACTTGCAGAAACGCTGGAGTGGAAGTCATAATGATCACTGGAGACAACGTTTTTACAGCAAAAGCTATAGCTACAGAATGCAGTATTCTAGATCCCAATCAACAAGTAAGTGGTGAACAAGTGGTAAATGGTGTTGAGTTTCGAAACTACACGCACGAAGAGAGAATGGAGAAAGTCGAGAAGATCCGGGTGATGGCAAGGTCATCTCCATTTGACAAGCTTCTGATGGTACAATGCTTGAAACAGAAAGGCCATGTGGTTGCTGTTACTGGAGATGGCACGAACGATGCACCTGCATTAAAAGAAGCTGATATAGGACTTTCCATGGGCATTCAAGGCACTGAAGTGGCCAAAGAGAGCTCCGATATCATCATCTTGGATGATAACTTCGCTTCTGTTGCCACCGTTTTAAGGTGGGGACGATGTGTTTATAACAATATCCAGAAATTCATCCAGTTTCAATTAACAGTGAATGTTGCAGCTCTTGTAATCAACTTTGTTGCAGCGGTTTCTGCTGGAGAGGTTCCGCTCACAGCTGTCCAGTTGTTATGGGTAAATCTCATCATGGACACGCTGGGAGCTCTAGCCCTCGCTACAGAGAGGCCTACTGATGAGCTTATGCAGAGGTCTCCTGTGGGTCGAACAGAGCCTCTAATAACAAGTATTATGTGGAGGAACCTCTTAGCTCAGGCCTTGTTCCAGATATCTGTCCTCTTGACTTTACAGTTCAAGGGTGAGTCTCTCTTCAATGTTAGTGGGGAGATAAATGATACACTAATTTTCAATACGTTTGTTCTCTGCCAAGTGTTTAATGAGTTCAATTCAAGAAGCATGGAGAAGAAGAATGTTTTCAAAGGACTTCATAAGAACCGATTATTTATCGGAATTGTAGGAATTACAATTATGCTTCAGGCCATAATGGTGGAATTTTTAAACAAGTTTGCAGATACAGAGAGATTGAATGGGTTGCAGTGGGGAGTTTGCATTGCAATTGCATCTGTATCATGGCCACTCGGTTGGATAGTGAAGTTTATCCCTGTTTCAGATAAACTATTCCTCAATTGCCCTAAGAGCGCAAAAGTGATGTTCTTGAGGATTATGAGGCTGTTTAACCGAATAAAACCCTCTTCCTCTAGGCTTGGAATTGGATGTGGGAATGCAAGGCCTTAGAACATTCCGAGCAGCTTCCCTATAACTTTTTCCATTCCCTACATATGGGAAACATGTCAACCACAAAAAACCCACAAAAACCCACCCATAGTAGATACATATCGGTTCCGCAATGGGAATACTACAGTTCTATCAAATGTGTAAGGAACCAAAAAACCTTTTCAATAGATTTCCTATGCATTATTTTAATATAAATTATGTTTCTCTTATTTGTTTACCTTTTATTGGAGATTGTGTTGAAATTTTGTAAAAATATTAAGGGTAAGTAGGAACTTACATTTTGTAATGAATGCATATTTAATTGATATAAGGAAAACTATTGTGGAGTGTATTTGTATAGGGAAACAAAAAATAGTTTTTGTTTCCTAAATTTAGGAAAAATCAAAGGGAAGCTACTGAGAATGCTTTTAAGCATGACAAGGATAGTTCAATTTATAATGACTTTTAGGAAATTGATCTCAGATGAAAACATTTTTTGGAATTAGGCTCATGGAAAATCAGAGATGGCAACAATGACATCGGCGATGACAAGCTACCTCTGGCAGCGGCAAAAAATGAACTATGGGAGTGCGTGCGAAAAGAAGAAGCTCAAACTTGAAAAATGGCTTATGAAAATGATAAAGTAAAACCATTTTACGCAGCTTAAAGAAGGTTTCATTATCCTTGAGATTAGTTCTGTTCTTGGAGAAGGAAGGATTAAAATTTTTGCCCAAAGCCAAAAGTGGCTGTTTTTGTCCAAGTGAGTGTGCTTTGTTTTGCAATTTTATTTAAATAGCAATGTTCTTCATAAAGTTCGATCTTGGTTTGGCAATTATATTTTTCCGCTGCGCAATCTTGTTTTTGCAGTTTTATTCCCAACAGTTATCATCATCAAGCTAACCAAAGCCTACTTCCTCCTTTGGAAAGCTTGAATGGTACCTCACCGCAAAGGTCAACACCTTTTCGAGTAAGGGTGAAATAGAGGTTACAATTAGCGGTTATTGTCTCTAACCGTAACTATAGCCATAACCGTCTTAGGTAGCTATTATATTTTTATGACCGCAACCGCTCCGCCTTAATCAGTTAGCGGTTATAAAATAACTGCAGGTTATCAGTTATTTAAAGCTATAACCACACCGTGTAACCGCTTTTAAATTTGGGCAATTTAGATCAATAAAACAATGATTTGCTTGAATTTAAATTATGAGGGCTGAGAGGCTACAGGTGGCAGACACACAAGTTTAGAGAATGAAAGTTTTAGTGTTGAGTGTGTGCGGCGTGAGATGGTGAGAATAAATGAGAAGAGAAAAAAAGAAAAGAAAGAGGGCCGGAGGCATGTAAACCCTAAACCCAAAACGTTGCCTTTATATATAGAAAGGGTAGGCATCAGCGGTTATTAACCGCCTCCACTTAACCTTAAAACTGCTAACTGCACCGCCTTAGGTGGTTAGCGATTTTTTTCAACCGCCTACAAAAACAGTTATGCAATTAGCGGTTAGTTGGCGATTAATAACCTCCCGCTTTTAGAGCCCTATATTCAAATTTATTGATGGCAACACACTCCTCAAACCATCACCACCACTTCCTCAAACTATGCTTCTCAAAGGGCAGAGTAAGGCCGATCTTCATTTTGGTGCTTCTTCCACTTCACCGCATTCTCTTGAACTAGTATTTTCTGATGCATGGGACCATGCTCCAATTTCTTCTAATAATGATTACAAATGCTATGTATCTTTCTTAGAAAATTTTAGTAAATTCCTTGCGTGTTTCCTAGTTTATTGTTCATCATATCTCGTATCTCTTGTCCTCCTACACACCAGCAAAATGGAGCTGTCCAAAGAAAACAGAGCTAAAATTTGGGCTTTCTCTCTTGGCCCATGCATCCATGGCACAAAGGTTTTGGGCTAAGGCTTTTGAGACAGGATACTTCCTTATAAACCGCATGCCCACTCCATTAGTGCACAAAAAATCTCCTTTTGGAGGTCTTGTTCAATGTTCCTTCTAATGGGCCTGTACATAAACCAATGGACTTCTAATTCAATGGTCTACTTCCATGACACTACATGCCTATTTTAATGCGGATTGGGCTAGTTGTCCTGATGCTAGAAAATCTACAAGTGGTTTTTGTATTTTTCTAGGACCAAATCTAATATTTTGGAGTGCCCGCAAGCAATCTATTGTTTCTCGATCAAGCATTGACGCTGAATATAGGGCATTTTCAATACTACTGCATAACTTATTTGGCTTCAATCATTATTTCAAGAACCTGGGATTTTTCTTCCACACCGCCTGATTTACTTTGGTGACAATATTGGTGCAATGCATCTTTCAGCAAATCCCTGTTTTTCATGCTCGCACGAAACATATTGGAATCGATTTTCATTTTGTGCGGGACAAAGTAGCATTTGGTTCTTTCAAGGTTTGGTTTCTATCAATTAAGGATCAATTAACAGATATCTTCACAAACCTCTGTTGGCCACACATTTAGGATTGGTTCGATCCAACCTCAATGTACATGCTTTACGGTTGATTTTGAGGGGGAGTGATAAGGATAGTTCAACTGCATTTGAATGAAAATGATAAGGCCTTCTTAGCAACTCATAAAGATAAAAGATCATTCAAACAACTCAAGGACTCCTACAAGAAAACTCCACAACGAACTAAAGATAATTCTTGAAGAAATAACAACTTCTTTCTGATGTAATCTATACATTTGAACTGTAACATCATGATTAAAAATGAAATCATAACCCTCAACAGATTGACAAGAGCGAAACATATTCACTCAGAATTATATTCTCACAAAGCACAACATGGACAGAGTTGCTTCTTTAAGTAGCTCATATTGAATGTCATCATCTCCTGATTTTTTAAATATTTTTTGGTAAAATTACAACATAGAAATCTTACCAAAATATGTAATATCCTCTCTCTAAATCCGCTTAAAGGGTGCAACTTTTTCTTTGCCCATATGTCTTCTTTGTGTCCTAATCTTTTACACAGCCAGTTCGAAGCGGTAGGTTGGCAACCAAACTAAAAAATTACAAAGCCGGTCCCAAGCCCTTAATTGACAACCAACAATAAGCTTGGTGACAGAATAAAAAATATGTATCAAGAAATCTGAACCTCAGGCCTACCCATAACCACTACTTACCACCTGGGCGAAGGCTCTGGGATTATATCCAATGAAATAAGGCTTTCTTTAGTTTAGTGGCATACTATTCAGTTGGTTCCTTAATACTCACCTGGTCTCATTATCCAGCATGTTTGTGCTCTTTATATTGTTCTGGTGTTGGGTACGTGGTTTTCTTCTAGAAGAAGGGAGGGGAAAGAGAGAAGTGGGATTCTCTGTAAACAAATCCAGGGCTTGATTATCAAAAGTTTACTATGTACGAGTAGTTACAAGTTCTTCTCCTAAGATTGTTCTTATTAACCATATAAAGGCTGTATCTATGTAACAATTATAGAAGCTTTAAGTGGATTCTCTGTATCTTGTTACTTATAATTTCACCCATTGAATTTGTTGTTGTTTTGCTTGGAATAGCATCAATCCGTCCTCTTGCTTCAATAGCATCAATGACCTGTTTTGCATCACCCTCAACTAGTATATTTGGGATACCCCTTTCATGACAGTAGCTCACCCCATAGAAAACTGCCATTGTCAAAGCAGCAGCTGGTTCGACCAAGCCTACTTTGGGAACGCTTTTTGCTGCTCTCACCTTACCCTCTTAGTCACGAACTATGATACCAAAACCCATCCTGCCTGCCTTTGCATTGAGAGCAGCGTCAACATTCACCTTGCACCAGCCCACTGGAGGTCTCATCCATGTAGCAATTCTTTCTTCCTGCACTGGTTGAGCCCATCCGTCAGGTACTGAAACACGATGGAGTTCCTCGATTGCTCGGGTTGCGTCTTCTACAAGAGAAACAGGATGGAGAAAATCACCATCATGTACCCATGCATTGTGCCTAAACCATATCCTCCTCGCTATTTCCATAAACGAACAGAAGTCCTCCTTGCTACATTTTTGGGAAAAAACCTCTACTACTTCACGGAAATCAGGGCCATAGACTACACTCTTTTGGAACACCCAAGCACTTGCCAACCCCCCCCCCCCACACACACATCCTGAGCCGAAGGACACCCCCATAAAATAGGGTAAGTAGTTTTGACCTCCAAAACTGCAAATAGGATACATCGGGTCATTTACTACTCTCCTCTTCATGAGGTTCTCCTTTGTAGGCAAGAGATTTTGGCATGCTCTCCAAATGAAAATTTTCCCCGCATTTGTAATGGGCAAAGTCCAAATCTCCTTCCATAGAGTGCTATCCCCCGATCTAAGGGAACATTCAGGTTGCTTTAATTCCTCCATTTCTTTCACAAAATGGTATGCACTACTCATCGAGAAAATTCCATTCTGGGTCCCCCTCCACACTTGTACATCTGGTTGGTTGGTAAGGCTTATGGGGATAGCCTTGATAGCCCTGCAATCCGTCTGATTGAATATGGCCTCAATCAAAGGGATATTCCAACAATGTAAGTTCTGATCAATGATTTCCCTGACCTTAGCATTAGCCCCCAGGAATTTCGGTGGTGATTGGACTAAGTAAGTACTTAGTGTAGGGAGCCATTTATCTTCCCAAATCCTCACCTTTGCGCCATCGCCAATTCTCCAACTCAGCCCCTCACGTACAATATCCTTCGGACCATGTATGCTTTTTCAAGCAAAGGATGGCTTGGACCCCATATTGGCTTCCAGGATTGTGCTTGTAGGATAATACTTTGCATGCATAATCCTTGTCATCAAGCTGTCTTGTGACCTCCAAAGCCGCCAAGCTTGTTTAGCCAATAATGCTCTATTAAAGAAATGAAGATCCCATAAACCCATTCCTCCCCGAGCCTTCGCCACACCCAATCTTGCCCAACTCATCCAATGAATGTGTTTGCCATTAGTTTGGTTGCCCTACCAAAAAGTTTGCATCATGGGATTAAGTTCACTACATAATACTTTGGGTAGTAAAAACACACTCATGCTATAAGTGGGTATCGCCTGAATCACTGCTTTAAGTAGAATTTCTTTTCCCGCTTGGGAAAGGAATTTCGACTTCCAATCCTGCAACCGCTTCCACACCCTCATTTTGATATCCTGAAACGCAGTCATTCTTGATTTTCCAACTAAGGCAGGTAGACCCAAATAAGTATCAAACTGTTGTGAGGAAGGAATTCCTGAAACCTCAAGCAAATTTTGTTTGGTTTGTGCTTTAGTATTCCTGCTAAAGAAAATGGCAGTCTTTTCCTTATTCAATCTCTGCCCCGATGCCTTCTCATATGTACTCAATAATTTAGAGAGCCTGTTCCAATGCTGTAAATCCGCTCTACAGAATAAGAGACCATCATCAGCGAAGAAAAGGTGGTTTAGACGCAGTCCCTTCTTTGACGTGGGCACTCCCTGAATATACCCTATTTGTTTTGCCCTTATCAATAGGGAGCTGAGGGCTTCCGCACATAATTAAAATAAGTAGGGCGATATGGGATCTCCCTGTCGCAGACCACGAGAAGGATATATATGCCTTATTGGATTTCCATTCACCAGGATTGCATAGTTCGCTATACGAACACACATCATAATGAGATTAATCCATTTTTCAGTTAAGCCCATCCGCCTCATTACTGCTTCCAAGAATTGCCACTCCACCCTATCATATACTTTACTCATATCGAGCTTAATGGCCATGTACCCATCCTTACCCCACATACGGGTGTGCATCGTATGTAACGTCTCATAAGCTACAAGAATATTATCTGAAATCAAGCATCCCAGAATGAAGGCACTTTGATTCGGAGAAATTAATTCTGGGAGGACTTTCTGAATTAGAAGATGCCACATCATTTCTTCCACCGTATATCCCCTTGTCTCTTACGCGTCGACGGTTTGGGGAAGGGACTCTAAGCCATGGTCCAAACTGAGTAGTTTCCCCCTGGGTCCTCGAAACATTTCGCTTCAGACATCCTAGTCTTCCATGTCAGATACACCCACAGTGAAAACATATCTTAGGGAGTCATTCTTAATGGAAATCAATCCACACTGACTTCCCATTCAACCTCAGCTTTCTCCCACAAGCAATGGGTTTATTAAGATCGATTTTTATCCTCACTCGTAAATACTCCCCCCATCGTACTCCCTCTTCATCTGTATCAACTACCTCCACCTCCCCCACCGATGCACCAATCTGGGACCCTACTTCCGTCCCCATGCAGGCTAGAGGTAGGTTACACATACGGACCTAAAAGGCTACTTTCTCGAACTCGATCTCTGTCGGCAGTGTTAGCCCGTCAAAATCCTCCACTGAAAAAAGACTCCCTTCAAAAACCCATAGTCTTCCCTCCAACACCCGCAATTTATCCCATGACTTCTCAAACTCCATCAAGAACAGGTTTTCCCCCAAGAATTGAAAGACAAAGTGCCTGAGGGTCTCCATCCTCGGATTTGGGTTGATCTTATGATGTCCTTGCTCACCATTCGCTCCACTAGCAGTCTGCCGACCAAGCATGACCTTCCTCTATTCACAATTTCCGCCACAATCTGGTCCTTTATCTCCACCTCTACACTTTCTTCCTCCGTCAAAGAAAGGTTCCCCCACATCCTAGTAAGATCATCCACCATAGTACTCATCGAAATCCACAGCCGTCAGTAATCTGGTATCCTTTCCTTCACAGCCTATTGAGAGACTTGAAGCACGTTTTCTTTCTCCTCAAGGTTTTCAAGCCGAGAGAGAAAAACTTGCGATATGTAGATTTCAACTTAAGACCTATTTGATAGCTAACCTACTCCCTTACTACTAAAGCCAATGCACATGGCTGTTAATTTATCATTTTCATATAGATGGAAAAGGTGTACCATATCCTAGGAATTTTACTTTTTAATTTTTATATAAAGAAAATAGCTTCTTTATTACATATGTAGACTCTCAGATGGGATATTTCCATTTTTTTTTATTGATTAACAAGATTGGTTAGATTCGACAAGCTGCTAAGGAATGCCACATGGCTATGATTTAAGATTAAACAGAGCAGCTAGGGATCTAAAATGTCAAGCTTATGGCTCAACATATCATGGATATCAAAAGTTCCATCAAACGAAAATATAGGACCATTTGAATCCATCAAATTTTTATTACATTAAGGCAAGAAATAATCCAATTCGTGTACAAACTATTAATTGTTTTTAACAAGGGAACAAAGTAAGATCATCCACCACAAGCCTAGTATATGTGAAAACTTCTGGAACACAAAATTCATCTTTTTATCCAATCATTTCAAGAATTAGAATGTATGAACTGGGAGATAAATAGGAACTAGGAAAGTGGATGGACTCACATTGGCTAAATACTGCTAAGTAAGAGAAACAAGCATCCTCCCATTAATGGCCTTATTCCTGTTTACCTGCATCCAAATTTTCCATGCAAAGGGCATATTCAAATAAATGCAAGCAAATGCCGTTAAGAACAATTACAATGCTGCATTTGGTGGCATCGAAAGGGGGAATGTAGTGCCAGATTCATACTTTGGTCGCTTTCTAGTCTGATGGATTTGGATTTGAATCAGAATTCTCGCAAACAAAAACAGTTCCAGATACAAGCAGAAGTTTTGGAATTTATAGTACCGGAGTTCAAACCAACTCAAATTTTGCACGACCAAACACGGGCTATTGTTTATCTCCTAATTAAGATATAGAGAAAAAAAAAAAAAATTGGCAGATTAGGAAAAAACAAATTCTTCTATAGCATCAAAAGAAAACCCAGCACAGCTCAAGGTTAATCCTAGATAGAACTAAAACCAACATACAAACAGCTATATAATTCAATCCAGCTTGACATAACAAAATTCCCAATTTCGCTTATTCCTTTTTTTTTCACAACATTTATCGATTTTTTACAGCCAACATTTCTCCAGATAATTATCAATAGGAGCCAAATCAAGAATAGGAAAACTGTAACAATGAACGCAACAATCTGAAGATAGATTAGATAGTAGGCATATCAAACAATCAAATCAACCCCATTTTTCCATTGGGCTTGTTTTTCTTTTACGGATAAAGAAACCCGTATAATCAAACTAGAAGAAGAAGAAGAAGAAAATAAATGAAAAGAAAAAGCTTTATAAAGAAATAGCTACCGGAGATTAGAGACTCACAACGCAAAGAAAGAGCTATATCACCGTCGTTTCAAGCTATTGGACGTTCTTCCCCAAGCGAACTGGACTCAGAGACAAGCACCGAGCTATGTCAATCACAACGGTAAAATACGTTTAAACGGCACTAGTTTAACTACTTTATTTTTTTAAACATTGGTTTCGTATTGTATTGTAGATACTATCTCGAAAACGGCCAAAAACAGAGATGATACATTCATCCAATGTTCGTCCAAAAATTGACAAAAATTCATGTCAATGCCTTTCAAAATTCGACACTTGCCTCTATACCTCATTAAAAATTAAAAGATTATTAAAAAAAAAAAATTAAAAAAAATGGGTGGCTAAAGCCACCTTGACCGGTTTGGGGGTGGTACGGTCACTTCCATTTTGGAACCACTTCCAACAGCCTTGGGAGTGGTTCAACCACCCGTTTGGCATGGGGTAGTTTTGGTCATCCTAAAACAGCTAATCTGAGGGTGGTTTGGCCACCCCAATAATAACCCTAATTTTTTTTTTTTTCTTTGGCCTTTTAGAGGTGGCCACCACCCCTATAGGACTGATATTGGTGGCCAAACCACCCCATGGCCTGTGGATGTAGTTTAGCCACCCGTAAAAGGCCAAAAAAAAAGAATTAAAAAAATTTAAGGGTTACAATTGGGGGTGGCCAAAACCACCCAGGCCAAACGGGGTGGCTCAAAGTTGTTGGGAATAGTTTTGGCTACCCTCAATTTGCAAGTCGGGGGTGATGGAACCGCTAAAAAAAAAAAAATTAATTAATTAATTTTTTTTTTCAAATTTTTAATAATATCAGCTTTTTAATTTTTAATTTTTTAAATTTATGAGGTATAGAGACACATGTTAGATTTTGAATTTTTTTAATTATACATATATGCATACTGAAAAATATAAATGTACAATACTTAATCATGTAATTCATTGACAATTCATGTTAACATGAACTTCGTTGCTGACTCAACACATGCAAGCAATGCAGCACATGACAGCAAAGCCAAAGCAGCAATGCAGCACATGACAGCAAAGCTAGCAACACTGCCGCAACCCTATATTCCAGACTTAGAAATAACTATCATGCAGCTGTACATTGCATTGTCGGTGGAAGAAAATCAAAGGCAAATCAAGGTACCAAGATCCTTACTATATCAATTAAGGAAGGAGAATATATGTCCTGCAGAATTTCCAGCTACATATGTGATACCTATTGTGCTCAACAAGAAAAGACTATGAAGGAAAGAAGAACACTACAAGAAAGATCTTTGGAGCTAACAAGGAAAGATGTTCCTAATTCACAATTAAACAGAATATTCTCTATTAATGTAATAACGTGACACTCAAGAATTGTAGTTGTAGTTCTCATTGTATATAAGGCTGTACGTGTAGTTCTCATTGTAAACTCAAGCAATTATAATACAAGTTTTACAGAAATTTTCATGGTATCAGAATCAAAAGTCTTAAGATCGAACCTTGACTCTGTCAATTCACCCTCAATTTCAATTAAATATTCTACGTGTTGGGCCTCACCTATTAAAAAGAAGTTTGAGCCTACACGTGAGAGGGAGTGTTAAAGTAATGGTTAATTGATTAAATTTACCTCTTCCTATTAGCTTAAACTTTTAGGACAAGCGGTGATTTAACATGGTATCAAAACAACATTATCCGAAACAAATGGGTGTATAAGATAAAACATAAAGCTGATGGTTCTATTGAAAGGTTCAAAGCAAGGCTGGTGGCAAGGGATTTGATCAGCTCAGTGGGATAGACTACACTGAGACTTTTAACCCTGTCATTAAACCATTCACAATTTGAGTTATTTTGGTCTTTGCTGTTCACTTTGATTGGGAGATTAGACAAATAGATGTATCTAATGCATTCTTGCAGGGTTCCTTAGCTGAAGAAGTGTACATGGAGTAACCACAAGGTTTCATTGACAAGCAAAATTCTGGACTAGTTTGCCGCCTCCACAAAGCAATTTATGGCTTAAAACAAGCTCCTCGAGCTTGGTTTACCAGATTGTCATCCTTTTTGCTTGATCTTGGTTTCATTGCATCATTTGTGGATACTTCGTTGTTCATTTATAATCATGGACAAGCTCAGCTTTACATGTTAGTTTATGTAGATGACATTATCCTCACAGGGACTCATCCATCCCTAATTGCTGCTGTCATTGCCAAACTCCAACATGAATTCCCTTCGAAGGATTTGGGACCTTTGCATTATTTTCTTAGCATTCAGGTTACACGCCACAGCATAGCATAGCATTCATCTCTGCCAATAGAAATATATTTCAGAATTGCTTGTTAAAGCTCATATGGATGGAGCCAAACCTGCGAAGTCACCTTGCCCATCAGGATCTAAATTGTCTTGGCATGATGGTGAGCTTTTATCTGACCCTACTCCATATAGACAACTTGTTAGAGCCTTACAGTATTGTACACTCACAAGGCCAGAGATAGCTTATTCTGTCAACCAATTATGTCAACATTTGCACAATCCTTCTTCTACACATTGGACTGTAGCAAAAAGAGTCTTAAGGTATCTAAATGGTTCCTCTGATCATGGTCTTCAGTATACCAAGAGTCAGCTTCAACTCAATGCCTTTTGTGACTCTGACTGGGCAGGCTACTCTAATGACCGTCACTCCACTACTGGTTTTGTTATATTTTTAGGTGATTGTCTTATCTCATGGTCTGCTAAGAAACAATCGGTGGTCTCCCGGTCCAGTACTGAAGCTGAATACATGTCTCTTGCAATTACTACAGTTGAGGTATTCTGGTTGCGTATGCTTTTCAAGGAACTCAAAGTCTTTCTTCCTATGACTCCCATCCTTTGGTGTGATAATCTTAGTGCCCTTGCTCTAGCTTCTAATCCTGTGTTTCATGCTAGAACTAAACATATTGAAGTGGACTATCATTTTATTCGAGAAAAGGTTCTTAATCGTGATATCTTACTCCAATTCATCTCTACTGGGGATCAAGTGGTAGATATTTTTACCAAGGACTTATCTTCAGCTCGTTTCTTGTTTTTGAAATCCAAGCTGATGGTGCTTTCACCTCCTATCAGCTTGCGGGGGATGTTAACATGAACTTAGTTGCTAACTCAACACATGAAAGCAATGCAGCACATGACAGCAAAGCCAAAGCTAGCAATGCAGCACATGACAGCAAAGCTAGCAACACTGCCGCAACCCTACATTCCAGACTTGGAAATAACTCTCATGCAGCTGTACATTGCATTGTCGGTGGAAGAAAATCAAAAGCAAATCAAGGTACAAAGATCCTTACTATATCAAGGAAGGAGAATATATGTGCTGCAGAATTTCCAGCTACATATGATACCCTATTGTGCTCAACAAGAAAAGCCTATGAAGGAAAGAAGAACACTACAAGAAAGATCTTTGGAGCTAACAAGGAAAGATGTTCCTGATTCACAATTAAAGATAATATTCTCTATTAATGTAATAACGTGACACTCAAGAATTGTAGTTGTAGTTCTCATTGTATATAAGGCCGTGTAGTTGTCATTGTAAATTCAAGCAATTATAATACAAGTTTTACATAAATTTTCAATTCAAATACTTAATCAAGTTAATCATATTATTCATGTACAATGATAATGTATTTGTATAATATCAAATTAAGTAATTGGTATTGGATTAAACAATGTGTAACTTTTTTTTTTTGAGAAGAATAGAGCGACTTTTATAAATAGCTAAACAAACTTAAGCATAATACTCCACAGTAGGGCTGAAATAGCGGTTGCAGTTAGTGGCTAAAACCGCTAACCGCAACCGCCTAGGCGGTTAGTAAAAATTACTAACCGCCTCCGCTAACCGGATAGCGGTTAACCGCCCGGTTAGTGGTTAACCGCTTTGTGATAACCGTTTTTTCCTAACCCCTTTTTTTGGGCTTTTTTTTGGACTGGTTTTGGACCAATTTTGGACCTGTTTTGTGCCAATTTTGGCCCGATTTTGAGCTCACTTTAATCATTTTTTTTGCTCATTTTGAACCTTTTTGTTTTTGTTTTTGTTTTTGTTTTTTCCCTTTTCATGGCCATTTTAGCATTAAAAATTGCTATATACCAAAATCTTGTTGGCCACCTTCTACAAATCTACACATCATACAATATAATGATAAAATTACAACAAAATCATTACTTCACTTGTAGTCTTATACACAACATAGAATTAAAATAAAACACAAACAAGTTCATAAACTTACAAGCAACAAAAAAAACCAAGATGATTGAACTTAAGCTTGAGGTTCATTTCGATCAACCAAAAAAAATTCATCAAAATTCAATTAACCAAGACAGCCCATTTCAACTAACATTTTCAAAGAAATTCATGCCAATCCCCACCTGTGCAGAAATTGGAAAACATTAGCAAGTAGCATCTAGCATAAATAAATTAATAAGTAATGAAATAATAACCTTAATTACCATGACAATTCAATTAAATATTTATTCAATCAAAGGATGATTCGGTCATTGAACTTGAAGCTTGAGGCCCATCTACAATAGAATAAGTTAAATGAATTAATAAGTAATTAAAAGTAAATAAATTTGCAAATCACTAATTTAAAAAACATTTACCTATATCATCACAACTTTCCAAAAAATCCTCAAACTCATCATGGCTTATGCAGTCCAATAACCAGTTCTGTGTGCAAATCAAGGCCTCAACAGTAATTGGAGACAATGAACTCCTAAAGGAATCCAATACACGTCCACCGGTGCTAAATGCGGACTCAGATGCAACAAAGGAAATAGGAATGGCCAATACATCACGAGCTATCTCAGCAAGGATAGGGTAGTTGGATGCATAAATCTTCCACCAAGCCAAAATATCAAACTCTTTTGTTTCTACTACAGGCCCATCATGTAAATACCGATCCAACTCAGACCTACACTGCAAATCATTCACTTTCTCAACATGTTGGGAGAACATCTTTCTAAATTGCGCCTCACTATCTTCCAAGTTATCACAAGCAACATTATCATAAACATCATTTGAACTTGTGATATTCACATCAACAAACGACGACCCCATCTGAAATTTATTGTATTGGTCCATCAAACGTTTTAGAAGATCTTTCACAATCCCTTTACCTTTCCTGCCCACTCAGACCCATTGCATCTTTCCAACCAAAACTCCAATGCCATCATCTTAGAACGGGGGTCAAGAATAAAAGCAACATAGATCATGAAGTTGATGTTATCCATATTCTCTCAATACTTTTCGTACTTAAGTTTCATATTTATACTCACACCACTCAAGATAGGATCAAGACTAAGACACCCAACATTCAATGTATGCTGAATGATACAAAGTTGCATGAAATATGAGTTGGAGGTGACATGAGTTGAACCTAAAAAGTAATAAATAACTGAAATGAATTAATAAATAATGTAATGTAATTTGAATTTGCAAATAACTAATTTATCAACATTTACCTGAAAACTTCAACATGGCATCATAAAAAACCTTAAAAAATTTCACAAGTGCCCTAGCATTTTCCCAATAAGTAGAAGAAACAATAAACAGATGGCCATCATCTTCACCTAGTAAGTCAAAAGCTTTTTGGTACTTCTCAGCGGTGCTCAACATTAAATATGTAGAATTCCATCTAGTTGCAACATCAAGGCACACCATCGTCCCACATTTAATATTTTCCCGCACTATACAACTTTTAAACTTGGCGAGCTTTGACGGTGAAGACCTCACATATTTCATTGCATTCCTTATAATACCAACACAATCTTTCAAGTCATCTACGCCTTCCCTTACAACAATATTTAAAATATGGGCAGCACATCGCATGTGAATGAATTCGGCCTCCTAAAACAGCTTTAGGCTTTTTTTGCAGCCTACCCTTTATATGATCAATCCCCCACTTATTGGCCGAGGCATTATCAACTGTAATAGTGAAAAACACTCTCAATCCCTCACTCTAACAATGTAGCCTTCAACATTCTTCCAATAGATTCACCCTTATGATCGAAAATTTGACAAAACTTGATTATCTTTTTATGCATTTTCCAATCACTATCTATCAAGTGAGCGTTAACACACATGTAGCTCAAATTTTGAATAGATGTCCATGTGTCGGTAGTTAAGCAAACCCTTGTACCACTCAAAAAACCCTTCAACACAAGCTTTTCTTTTTGATACATTTTCAAGCAATCTTTTTGTAGAGTAATACGGCATGGTAATTTGAACCTAGGTTCAATTCCATTCATCAACTTTTTAAATGAAGGACTTTCAACATGCCTAAAAGGCCTCTCACTTTCAATGAAATACTCAGTCAACAAAGTCCTACATCTTTTTTGATCTAACTTCATAAATCCAACTTGGTTGCTAATAGTACCTTCTGCTGATTTCATAAGTGACATTTACAATAGAGATTGGCCTTTGGTCACTTTAGATTTTTTAAGTGGAGAGTTTTGACAACCGGAGGTAAGATGGGTCATCATGGATGACATTCCATTTCTCCTATAATGACACCTTATTAACCTTTGGCAGTAATTGCAAATAGCTTTAGGGTTCTCCTTGTCAATAGGTTCCACTTTCTTAAAATGTTTCCACACAATAGAATGATTTATAGGTGGTCTTTTGGTTTGTTGTTGTTCAAGGTTGAGGGAAGAAGATGATTGGGTTTCAACATTTTCAGTAGAATCTATCTGAAGATGAGGGGTACTTGTGTCCGTGGCCTTACTTGCATCACTCAAAGTATCATCCATCTGTTATTATATAGATAATAATGAGCAACAATAACATTTGCTTAATACATGGTAATTGTGTAAATGGTGTAAGCATACCAAAATCAAAATCATACAAAGTAGAAAATGGGAAAATGAAATGGCTTTGAAATTGAAAATTATTGGAAGAACAAGCCAAACAGAGGGTTTAGCCGTTGGAGAATGATAATAAAATCCAATGATTATGAGCTTAATTAGAGCTAATTAATTGTATCAAATTGCGGAAATTGTTGCAAACATAGTTCATAATAAGGTTGTATATTAAATCATATTAAATACCGTATAAAAGGGGTCTATATATACAAGCCAATAATACAGACATATATATAATCCATGCGTAACAAATACTGCATATAATCTAACAAATACAAAATAAGAGTATTCCTTGCAGCCTCATCAAAGAATTTGGAACTTTATATTATTTATCATTCCAATTTCTACAAAACATACTGAAATTTATTATTGGTAAGAAGTAATTGTACAAATTACATCCTCCAAAGAACACTAATCCTTAATTTGGTTGAAGTCTTCTTCGTCAACGTCGACATTTTGGTTTGGTGAAAGTGGGTGATAATATAATAAAATAAAATAAAATAAAAAAATTGAGAAAGATCCCAAACAGCCCCTACTTCCTCAAACACTAATGCATTGCTCCCCATTCCTTCTTCAATTCCCTTGTTTTTGTTTCAGCTCCCATTCCTTTCTCTTTCTTTTTCTCTCTCTCTCTCTCTCTCGGACAAAGAAGCAAACAGCCTTTAGGAATTGAATCTATCTCTCTGATTTATGACATTATATCATTAGACCCAACATTTTCTCTCTTAATAATTATTAATGGATTATGAATGGTTTTAAAAACTACACTCATAAAACTCTCACAACCCAAACCAGATCTTTTAGTATATAAGTATATTCAACCTAAACTCTCGATCGATCTCAGCTCACACACTTGAAACTCTCATAATCCCGAAATTCTGATACATCTAATGTTGCTTGCACATTGTAATAAACAAACTTTTGATTAACAGAAAAAAAATAAAAA
>NC_081542.1:11531459-11546192 GCF_901000735.1 Corylus avellana
TTATTAATGAATTATGAATGGTTTTAAAAACTACACTCATAAAACTCTCACAACCCAAACCAGATCTTTTGGTATATAAGTATATTCAACCTAAACTCTTGATCGATCTCAGCTCACACACTTGAAACTCTCATAATCCCAAAATTCTGATACATCTAATGTTGCTTGCACATTGTAATAAACAAACTTTCGATTAACAGAAAAATAAAAAATAAAAAATAAATAAAATACAATGTTTGGCCGAAACACTAGCTACTTGGGCCTAAGCCTTTAATAATCTTGTGTAAATGGTGTAAAAATCAAAATCAAGTTAATAACTTACCTTGCTTGGCGATGAGAGACGGCGAGTTGAGAGACGGCGAGTTGAGAGACGGAGCGACGGAGACGGCGAGTTGAGAGACGGAGCGACGGAGATAGCGAGTTAAGAGAGGGAGCAACAGAGAGTCGGAGATAGTGAGTTGAGAGAGAGAGAGAGAGAGCGATGAGAGACGGAGACGAAGTTGTGAGAGTGAGGCAGGCTTGAGATGAGAGGCACTGAGGCAGAGCCGATCGCAGATGCAGGGAGGGAGAAGGAGCTTCGAATTTTAGGGTTAGAAAATAGGGAATATATAGAAGTGCAAAACGACGTCGTTTTGCACTTCTATATAATAAAAAATTAATAACAATAAAACTGATGTTACGGGGAATCGAACCCCGGTACATTTGTTGACAAACTCGCACATGTACCACTACGCTGCAACGCCTCATTGCAATTTATTATATGAAATATATATATAATATAAATATATATTATATTTAAAAAAAGCGGTTAGCGGTTAGCGGGTTTCAAAACCCGCTAACCGCAACCACCTAGGCGGTTAGCGGTTAGCAGTTGCGGTTAGGCGGTTTTAAATTTCAGGCCTACTCCACAGAGATAATATCCGAAATATAATATGGGATTTCCTCAATAGAATCTTGCTCCACGGTACGGGAAAGCGCTTCTTTTGTAAGGCGATGGGTTGCTTCATTAATTGTCGTTTAACATAATTAACCCCCCAACTTTGAAGGCCATTTAAGACCCCTCGAGCTTCCTCAATAAGATGACCATACCAACTCCAACTCCTTCCATCTTTCTTGAGAGCCTGCACCACTTGGAGAGCATTGCCTTCCATAACCACCCTATGGAATTCTAGCTCACGACAAAAATGGGCAGCCCTCAAAGCCGCAATTGCCTCCGCTATATCTAGCTTGATGATGTAAAACCTTGGTGATGACAGAGTCGCCAATACCTCTCCCATCCCATCTCTTATGATCACCCCGACCCCCATCTTCTTTCTATTCATGTCTACTGCGGCATCCCAATTAACTTTAACAAAGTTATTTTTAGGGGCTTCCCAACGGAGATCTTGTATATTTCTCCTTTTGGCTATTTCATTCTTCCGAGAATTTGCTTCTTGATTAGCCTCAAGAGACTCTGCAGCACTCCAGACCACATTGATAGACGGGCTTATCTTGTTCCCATGTATTAAGGCGTTCCGACGTAACCATATTTGTCATGCAACCACCGCCATTAATTCCATGTCCTCTATGTTCAAGCATCGAAGAAGCTCCTCCTATATGAACATAAATTCCTCCTAATTGACACTACTTTTTCTAAAGTTGGCTATTGCACCTACTCCATATGTAGAGGTGGCATAACGGGTCGACCCGTTTACGACCCGTAATGACACATGACCCGTTTAGGGTAAACCCAAACATGACCTGTTTAGCTAACGGGTCGACCCCACCAAACCCGGATATGACACAACAATTTCACGGGTCACCCGACACGACTCGCTTAACCCGTTTAGCTTAAAATTTTTTATTTTTTATTTGAAAAATGAAAGTGATGAGTCGGGTCATAAATGGGTCATTTGACCCGTTTATTTTGATAAACGGGTCATAAACAGGTAAACCAAAATAAATAAAAAATAAATAAACATGTATGGCGGGTCACCCACGGGTGACTCGTGGGTTGACATGCCAAGAGCAAAAATAAACGGGTCAACCGGTTTATGACCTAAACCTGTTAGGGATAAATCCAAACCTGGTAATTTCGTGTCGTGTTCGTGTCAAGTTCACGGTTCGTGTTAAATTGCCAGCCCTATCCATATGTCCTTAGCTGCCGGACAGCTCCATAGTACATGCCTCGTAGTTTCTGCCTTAATACCACAAACATGACATAAACAATGTGTTACTTTATAACCATAATTGAAGTATTAATGTATTATCATTATAATTTATATGATTATATCACATGATCAATTAATGGTTATATAATAACAAATTATACATATATAATATGACATAAGTCATAAGTATACAAATTCATACTAATATAATAATTAAGTATATTTAGAGACTTAGTTCCAATGTATGTTATAAGTTCATATATGTTATAAATTATAATTATACATGTATCCATATTCCATACTATAAATGTATAAGATCAATACTTAATCATATTATTCATGTACAATGATAATGTGATTCTTATAATATCAAATTAAGTAATTGATATTGGATTAAACAATGTGTTACTTATAACCATTGTAGATTATCATTTTTTGAATTGTCATGATAATTAATGTTATCTTATTTATGCTAGTTGGTAATGTTTTCACATTTCTGCACACAGGTGGGTAGGGGTGTTCAAGCATAACTGATCCACCAACCAATAACCAATTATAACCGCAAACCCATAACTGCTAACCGACTAGGACAGTTGTGGTTAGCAGTTTTAGGGGTAAGAAAAGGTGGTTATAACCGATAACCACCTTTATATATATATCGGTTAGCAGTTATCAGTTATGGGTTTGCGGTTATAATTGGTTATTGGTTGATATATATATATATATAAATATTTATTATATTTATATTTGCTTTGCTTCCATTTGGTTTGTATTTTGTAATATGTATCCAGATTTGGGATTTGTCTTTTTAATTTTTTTTCATTTGAATTTGGATTAATGGATTTGGGCTATGTGTTTTTAGCCATATTTTTGGGCTAGAATTTATTTGGCCATTTTTCTTCATCTTTTTTGGAACATTTTGGCCTTAAACCCTTAAAATAAGACAAAAAAAAATAGCAAATTAAAGGCTCAAAACACTTAAAAAGCCCAAAAAAGCCCTTTTTTTTTTTTTTAATAACCACGGTTATTGGATTGAATAACCCCTAACTGTTGGTTATAAAATAACCAATAACCGCCTAGGCGGTTGCGGTTATTAAAAAACCAATAATCGCCCAAGTCAGTTGTAGTTGCAGTTATAGCCACTAACCGTTTGAACACCCCTACAGGTAGGGACTGGCATGAATTTTCTTGGCTGAAATCCACTTAGAGTGGAAATGAGACCAAATGGTGATGAAAGTAGAAGTGAATATGTTTATGTTTGTGTTTGTGTTGGGTTTCTTTGGTTGATTGAATTTTCATTTATATGCTGAATGTGAGTTTATGGATTTATATACTGAATGTGTGTTTATGGATTATGGTTATTATCTTCAATTGTGAACTTTTTTATTTGCTTTATTTGAATGTTGTGTACAAGTGAAATGATGATTTACAAGAGTTGTTGTAATTTTACTTGTATTATATGTTGTATAGAATGTGACCTAAAAGGATTTTGAAAATTTTATTTGTATATTGTGTTTAATTCCTTGTTTAAAATATTGGTAAATGTTGATTCTTAACAAGTTATGAAATGCATTTAAGGACTTTTTTTTAGTACAAGTAAATGTAAATTAATGTAAATTTGTGGTCAAATATTTTAGATTTTTCAATATGGGCTCTTTTTATACTAATTCAACCCAATTTGAGGTATATAGCAAATTTTGATGCTAAAACGGCCACGAAAAGGCAAAAAAAAAAAAATAATAATAAGGTGGGGGGAAACGATTAAAGTGAGCCCAAAAAAAGCCCTAACTCTCAAAATTGGCCCAACTTGTAAAAGCGGTTAGTGGAGGCGGTTATTTATTTAATAACCGCTAACCCGCCTAGCGGTTAGCGGTTGTGGTTAGTAAATTTTACTAACCGCTTAGGCGGTTACAGTTAGCGGTTTTAACTACAATTTGCTAACCGTAACCGCCTTTTCACCCCAAATTGCTAGCCATAATGTGGCTCCGCCACTAATTTGGAATGATCCCTATTAAATTTTAATCAAATAGTAATTTTAAGATGTACATCACCTTTGAGGAGATAAAAGAGGGACAAAAGTCATACTTCTATAGTACCATATTATTTATATTTAAACCTCACTTATAACACAAAATATATGCCAAGTCAATAATAAAAATAAAACTCTTTCAACACCTCATGGGTGCAAACAATTCTTTGGTGCCACATCCTTTGGTGAAAAGCCAGCGATTTAACTAGTTCCGTGTAGGAAAACTTCCAAGAGTGCGGTACACGGGACTGGAGTTCCCTCTGCAGGGGTGAGTCCAAAGGACCCTACCTTGAAGAGATTCCCCGACATAAAAAAAATAAAATAAAATAAAACTCTTTGGATTTCGTGGACATAGGTTTTTAGAACCAAATCACCTTAAACTTTTATCGTTTATATTTCTTTTATCTTCATCTTTATTTTATTTTATTTTGTTGTTGCCGTATTTCAAATTTTAACAAAACTATACGTCTATTATCAAAATAGTAGACAAATAAATTAAAAGAAATTATTTGTATTTATTTATTTGTACATCATGAGATAATTAGCTTCATGACCATCGGCCAAACTGGAAGTCAGAAAAATATACATGATCGTCAGCAAACATGTAAAAGATTTCTTGACATCAAATTGAATGGCTTCATTGTTTTCTCCATTTGAGATGAACCTGCTAAAACCTGCAAATAAATTCTTTTTTATTTTTTTTTTCTGAGCAGTGTAAATTATGAATTCATATATATATATATATATATATATATATATATATACCGCTATCACTTTCACCACAATTTTTGTTAAAATATTTTATATTATTGTCTTTTTTATTAGGATTTATTCCTTACATAAAGTTTCTTGCTTATCACTCATAACCTCTCTATATATAGAGGCTTATGTAATCACACATCAATCAGACTCAATACATTGTAGTCTCTTGTTTCCTTTCGCTCTCTCTCTTCTCTCTCTCATTCTTCCGCTCTACAATATAGTCAACAATATATTTAACATGGTATCAGAGCCACTTTTTGTGGCCTCCAATAAATGTCTTTGACGTTTCCCGGCGCTCTCTCTGGCGACCTCCCTTTTCCAGTTGTCCGCACGCTGCCAAGCGGTCATTTGTTGAAAATCTCTTCCACGCCTTCATTGCAGCCTCATCTGGGAAAATTTATCCCAAATTCATGCTTGCGAGGCACAGATCTACATATCTGTGGAAGATTCGTCGTCATCGGCCCTCCAACGCACTGCCACGCGCCTCCGCCAGTTTCTGTCTGTGCCTCCACGCGCCGCCACTGCCATTTCTAGAACTACACGCTCCACTCCAGACGACAAATCAGACGCCTCCAAGTCCAGATCCGAAGAGATCTCAGCCGTCCAAGCTTCCACGCTCCTCCAGAAGGATTTTTTCGTCAGTCACGCACCTCCATGGTGTTCCACATACCTCCACACGCCAAAAGGGTCTTTCCACGCACCTCTATGCGCCGGCAGCATCTCCCATGAGCGGCCACGCGCTGGACACCTTCTGGCGCATGTGGTCCATGCGCCTCACATGCAACAAACCCTATCTAGGGTTTGGCGCGTGCAGTGCACACGCCTCATTCTGCCGTAGCACCTAGCGCGTGCACCACACGCACCAGGCTCTTCTTTTCTTCTCATGCTATCACGTGTCCCTCAGAGAGCCTACCACGTCATCCCTAGCCTCTGCCACGTGTTAGATCCAAAAAATAATAATAATAATAATGATAATAATTCATCGAGATCCAAGCTTTTTAAATCCGATTCAACGAGTTAGAACCAGATCATCTCATTCGGGCCAGACCGACCCAATCAACGGTCTGCAGGTTTTGGCCATTTTGGCCCAATTAAACCGCCCCACTTGTTAATTTCGGTTATGTTTCACAGCCCGGAGTGGCACATAATCCAAAGCAGGCAATCCGATCCGTTAACTCGACCAAGCAGGTCTCATTTCGGTTCGGTTTCACAACCCGGAGCGGCCCAATATTTGTTTCTAACCGGTCCAGTAAGTCAACCTGACCGACAGGTTAGACCCAATTCATTCAAATCCAAAACAAATCGGATCCTACCCGTTTCAACCGAATAGGCCAACCAGGCAAATTCCTACAACCCGGTCTAAATAGTCAACCCGATTCATCGGGTTAGACCTGAGTCAAATCGTTTTCAAGCTTGACCATATTCAATGGTCCATGGGTTTTGGCCTATTTTGACCTAATCAAACCCGCTCAATCAAGCCTATCCTATAAGGCTCCATTCCAAGTCTCAAGTCCATCCAATTGGCCCAAGTCCTCCAGCAGTCAATATCGGCAGCCAACAATTGTCGTCCTCCTCCTTCGGCCTCCACATTCCGGCCACCACTCCAGCGACCAAATATATATATATATTCCTTTATTTTTCCCAACCTCAATTTTATACATTGAGTTTGAGGGAGGATGTTAGAATATTTTATATTATTGTCTTTCCTATTAGGGTTTATTCCTTACCTAGGGTTCCTTGCTTATCACTTATAACCTCTCTATATATAGAGGCATTTGTAATCACACATCAATCAAACTCAATACAATGTAGTCCATTGTTTCCTTTTGCTCTCTCTCCTCTCTCTCATTCTTTTGCTTTACAATATATTCAACAATTTCATTTGATCATAAAACATATGTCATATATATAATATTTTTCAAGTTATGATCTCATAAATAACTTAGTGTGACACTTAAATTTGAACTTCAAACCTTGAAAAATTGGCACTAAAGATTTCTGAGTTCATAATCTATATGCAGCCCAGAAAACGAACTTAATTGACATGCGTGTGGATGTATATATATTTAAGGAAAATTTTACTTACCACTTCTCATATTTTTTCACTTTCGTAATCATATCCTTAATTAAACTTTCAAAAATATCATGTTAGTGTATCAATCTTTTAATTTTTTTTTTGAATTTCATGAATTTGTTAGGAGTTTTTGTTAAATCCTATAAAAATTTCCAAAATACCTCACTTTTTTTTTTCAATAAAAAAAATATTATTTTTTTTTCAAAAATTCAAGCCTAGGTATTTTTGCGAATTTTGTTAAATTTTAACCAATGCCTAAATTCTTGCAATTCTTATGAATTTGCCTAACGAGATGTTGAAATTAAAAATAAAAATAAAAATAAAAATGAATACACAAAATTTACATTTTTTTAAATTTAAGGAAATGATTACAAAAGCGGTGAAAGATTAGGAATGGCAAGTAAAGTTTTTCATATATATATATATATATATATATATATATTGATTTATACATACAAAAAAACTCGGACACTAATAAGCCAAAGCTTTTGAAGCCAGATTATGCCAAAAGCCATCGTTGTCACTAGTGAGCCTTATAGCTGAGACTACATGCACCTAATTAATTGAAAACTAAACCAGTAATGACGCAGCAAGCTAGGGCCGGCGGCCAACTATTTGAGACTCTGAATACTACATCAAATAATTGCTAAAGCAGATAGATCGATTTCTAGTACTACTTCTTTTCCCAACCACTCCAAGAATTAATTAGCAATAGTTGTTATAATTAAGTTTGGTAGACAGAGGTCATTTCAATCACAAAAATCTTGATAATCTTAAGCTTTAATTTCCACATCTATAAAGGAAAAATGGGAAAGAAACACTTTAATTTTCCACTAAGTTGTGGAAATATTGTTACATGGGGAAAATATACTTTACCCCATGAACTATTTACTCATTTTCATTTTGACGTCCAATGTTTAAAAAGTGACACTTGACTCCCACAAAGTTTCAGACATTAACAAAAAAACTATCTGTTTATTTTGGCCGTCACTTTAGACAGAAACCAAGTCATATGTGTGGCACGTGACACTTTTCAACCAAAAAGTTTGAAAATGCCCTCGGGGGTATAGTGTAAACATAAATTATTTCAGGGGGTAAGGTGTAAACATAAATTACTTCATAGGGTAAGATGTGAACATAAATTACTTTGGGGGTAAAGTGTAAACATAAAAAAATAAATAAAAAATAAAAACTTTATTTAATTTTAAAATAAAAGTTTATCTAAAAAAAAAAAAAAATTAAACTAAAACAAAAAACTCTGGTTAATTACCTTTTTAGTACCAAGGTTCTCACTTTTTTTATTTTTTCTCACCTAGGCTACAAATTGTATCACAGATGGTGCATGAGATATGGGAAAAGACCAACTTGGTACTTCTGTTACATTATGTTAGACCAAACTAACGGACTGCCATGTGTCTCCCCCAAAAAAATGCCACTTGTCCTTAAAAAAACTGATTTAATAACTGGCTGAGCCACCCCTAAGACGGTTTGGGGGTGGCTGGCCACCCCATAATTTCTTCAATTTTTTAAGGGCTTTTCTTTTTGATTGTTTTTTTAATTATTTTTATTTTTTAGGACATGTGGCATTTTTTGGGGGTGACACGTGACAGTCCGTTAGTTTAGGCTAACAGAATGTAACAAAAGTACTAGCTAGGTTGGTCTTTTCACATAAGTCATGTATGATTTGTTATACGATTTGTAATTTAAGTAAGAAAAAGAAAAAGAGAGAACCTTAGTACTAAAAAGGTAATTAACCCAAGTTTTTTTTTGTTTTTTTGTGTTTTTTTTTTTGTTTTTTTTGTTTTAAGAAAAAAGCTTTTTTTAATTTTTAATTTTTATGTTTACACTTTATCCTCGAAGTAATTTATGTTTACAAAGATTTTTTTAATTTTTAATTTTTATGTTTACACTTTACCCTCGAAGTAATTTATGTTTACAAAGCCTTTTTTTAATTTTTTAATTTTTTAATTTTTTTAATTATTATTTTTTTTTTACCCCCCGAAGTAATTTATGTTTACACTTTACCTCCAGATGGCATTTTCAAACTTTTTGGTTAAAAAGTGTCATGTGCCACACATGTGACTTGGTTTCCGTTCAAAGTGACGGCCAAAATAAATGGATGAGATTTTTTTGTTAACGGTTGAAACTTTATGGGAGTCAAGTATCACTTTTTAAACATTAGACGTCAAAACGAAAATTGATAGATACTTCATGGGGGTAAATTGTATTTTTCCCTTCTTATTTTCATGTAATATTCTTAAAAAAATTTTATATCTTAAGCTTTGTTTCCACATCTATAAATAGGGGCGGACCTAAGTGTAAGGGTGGGAACATTCATCCCCCCAATTTTTTTACAATTCTTTATAAATTATACATATTTTATGAACTCATTCCCCAAAAATGATATACTTGTCCTTCAAAATTAACATAATATGCGATATTTCGTTTACATTCTTTTTCTTTTAGTCATCTTCCCCACATCTCGTTTTTCCTTACATTTATTTTTGTTTTTTTGTCAAACATGTGGAATATGATGAAAATATTTGTTTTTATTTATTTTTTGAGTGATTATTCTGCAATCTTATTTACAATATTTATTTTTTGTACCATTTTTCTTGAACTCTATAGATTGTGTTTAGTTTATTGTGCTAATTATTTATATTATTGTGTATTTGTGATGCTATGAGAATAAATTTGAAAATTCTATGTTTTTCTTTTATATAAATAAACACAAACACATATAGGCAAATTATATTTATTTATGTGCTTTTGTATTTATATAAGTCAAAATGTTCCTAACTTAACAAAAAATAAAATAAAAAAAATCCATCCTCCCACATAAAGGGTAAAAAAGGAAGGAAAGAAACACTTCAATTTTTCACCAAGTTGCGGAAATATTCTCATGTTCATGTAATATTCTTACAGGTTCTCAGGTTCGACTCACTCCTATGATCATCAATTTTGATATATATATATATGAGCACTTTCATGATTCCAATGATTAAACAAAAATATCATTAGACTTGCAATCCAAAACAAACATTATTGTACTTAGAAGCTTTATAATACTGCAGGCCACAAAAGTAATCAATAGCTTTTCCCCTTTCTTTCTGCTTTTTATTAATTTTATATTTCCATGGTAGATGCCGAGACTTCACCAAAACCAATAACCAATACACATTAATCGATTTAAAATTGTGGATGCTCAGCCTTAATGACAGTTGTCACAGATTACCCATCAAGAGCAATGAAAAAAAGGCTTTTACATGGGAGATAATTAAGATGGGATCTCAAAAGCACCAACCATGTTTAGACATGAGAAATTCTGTCGCTCAAAACCCTAACACTCATATCTCCCTACTGGCAAGATTCCCCTGCATGATTCGACAAATCAAAGTAAACGCGAATATACCCTCCCATTGTTTTCCTATGCCTCAAGATTCTCATAAATGTAGCACACAATAACAAGGCAAAGGGCAGAAATATATAAGAAAATGTTGTAACAATTTGAGATGTACATACACAGACATATATGTGTTATGAAATCAAAAATTTTAATTGGATACCAAAAAAGATAGAAATTTGAACAGTACCAAACCTTATTCTATGTTTTGCACTAGAATAACCAGATGGGCAGATTATGTGTTGAAAGGATGGGAAACAAGTGAAGAAAACAATCAGGGTTTTCCGTGATTCCAACACCAGGTGAAGCTGCCACATGATCTGATCTTTCCTTGACAGATCGAGAGGGAAGTTTAGATCATGCTGGCAGCTTCAACTGCTAGTGGTGCACGACAAGCGGGTAAGGCAGCCAGGGAGAGAGAGAGAGAGAGAGAGAGAGAGAGAGAGATGAAGGGTGTTTCTTGGATTAAGGATGCTGTGGAAGAGCAATGGAGGGTGGAGGATATAAATAGAGGCCAAGAATGTGTCATCTCATGGATCCCTCTTTTGGTGTTTAGTCTTATAGTGGTTGTTAAGAGAGGCATTATAAGGATAATAAATTGAATTAATTATGAAATAGAAACAGATGGCAGTGGTCCAAAGTAAGACAAATTGAATATTATCATACCCACGCCACCACCATGCAGACAAGGCATTGAGCAGTTCTAAAATTGACATAGAGCCTTTATTCACTTTAATGTGGGTCTCTCTATCTCTTTCTCTCTCTCTCTCTGCATCATATCAACAAAAAAAGAGTGAAAAACACAACTAGTTTATGGGGGACCATTTGCATGGCTTCTTGGCAAATGCAAGAGAAAGGAAAGTTGTAAGCATCTCAGCCTAACAAATTCATGTGAGTCTCTCTCTCTCTCTCTCATTCATGCACCATTTTCATTCCTTTTAAGTATCTTTCCTTTGTTCTATTGAACAAGGCTTTTTTTATCTTTATAAACATGGAGTGCCACTTGTCAGAGGCTGGCTTCTCTTGCATCTAATTGGTGTCACCTACACATTAAAAGTAATCTTTAAAAGACATTGCAATGGTTCAAGCAACGTTTTGGGGAGTCTAATCTGTAAAGTTAGTGATCTGATGATACAGGCAATTAAGAAACTGACAAAACATATTCCAATAAAGTGATGTATGATTTTGACATTCTGTTTCTTTCATGTTGTTTGATCCCTTTGTTAGGTTTAAGAGATGGAACCAATAGACGCATGCAGAGTCATCCCCATATATATCAAAGCATCAAAAAGTTGAAAAACATAATATTCCAAAGAAAAAGTTCCCCACATATTGGCTTGAATTGAGTTTTAATAAACCCTCACTTATAACTACTTCATATTATAATAAGATTCTCAAACGACTTTTCCTATAAGCTTACAAATTTTAAATAATTTTGCGCTACACTTGTAGAACACATTGAATTTGATTGGTTCAGTTGTTAGATCGCCATAGGACCCTGTGTTTTAGTTGGATATATACCATTGCATAGTTAATTAAGGATCTTCCCAGCTGGGTTCTATGATTCTATCTATTCTTAAATTTGTGGAGTTATTGTTATCAGGGTTATGCTTTTTGCACCCTTAATGGGGTACACCACAAAAAAACACAAGGTTTAGCGACATGGTTATTTGGGACATTTTTGGCCAAAAAAACGTCCCTATTGATTTCACAACGCTTGATTCAGGGCACTTGGGACACGTCGGTTTTTATGGCGACTAGAATTTAAGATTGAGACGCTTTTTTACTAAAAAGCGCATCGAAAAGGGGACATTTGGAACAAAGCGCCCCATTTTTTAAAAGGGGGCGCTTAGTTGTAAAAAATGCCCCTTTTTTTTAAATAAGGACGCTTCCTAGGCAAGCGCCTCCTTTTTTAAATGAGGGCGCTTCCTAGGCAAGCGCCCCCGTTTTGAAATGGGGGCACTTCCTAGGCAAGCACCCCCATTTAAAAAAGGGGGTGCTTTCTAATCAAGCGCCCATTTTTTAAAAGGGGGGGCTCAGGTGGGCAAGCGCCCCCTTTCATAAAAGGGGGCGCTTGCGTGTAAAGGACCCCTATTTCTATATGGGTGCACTTCACGCCGCGAAGCGCCTCCAATAATTAATATATAGAGAAAATATTTTTCTCATGCAATCCATATATATTTTTTATTTTCTCCTGATATACAATACGCAATACAATATTGTATTGCGTATTTTCTCCATTCATTAATCTCATACAATCTTATACATATATATCTCACAATACATATTTAATCCATATATACAATCTCATATCTCATAAGACATCTAAATCCAGAATGATAATATCATAAACACAAAGTGTACCACATCTTAAAGAGTTACAAAAATTGTACCATACATATGAAATAAAATATCCAAAATGATATCATAAACACAAAGTGTACTACCTCTTAAAAGAGTTCACAAAAATTGTATATCGCATATGAAATAAAATATATCAACGAGTTCGCTTAGCATTTGGCGTCAAATACGTATCCAACCTAACAGGTTAAGTATACGTACGTCACTTAACGATTACCTGCAAATGATAAAACCAAAAAAAAAAAAATTAAATTAAATTACAAACATATATCTAACTATTTTGAAAGTGCAAACCTATATATAATTAGATTATATTACAAGTGACTAAGATATGAAGATCTACACATACTTTGTGATGATCCACAATGGTGGCCTTCTGCATCAGCTGCATGCTCATCTTCATTTGTTAATTCATTCTCACCTATATATAAATAGATGCAAATGTATATTATGCAATCATATATATGTTCTTAAGTAACATTTTTAATCATGAAAATGTAAATATAACTAATATAATGTAAAGTATTTTCTCCTAATGAAAATATTATTTGATCTCAAATTTCTAGCTAGTATGTGTGAAAAGATTTTTATTAGTTGAAAGTGGCACCTTAATTATCATGAGAAAATACTTTAAAACTTTTTTTTTTTTTTCAAAAATCAGATGATTGACTAATAATTTCCTGATGATAAGATAAATTTTCTAGCAAAGATAAGATCTATCTGGTGGATCATCAAGGTTACAAACATCATATAAAACCTGCCAAATACTAGAATTAAGAAATGCCCGACGACTTCTCCACATAATCTGTTGCCTACTCCAAATGCCTTTCTTTCTGTTTTGCCAATTAATTTTTTTAATTTTCTGCTATTAATTAATTATCATGTTAATCAACTTACAATTAATGTTTCTTATACTCTTTCTTACTTACTGATTATTATTTGAGACACCTTTTCCTTAGATTGCAAGATTGATGATTAGCTAAGAGTTAAGATTTGCCTTATTTGGTTTTGACTCTAAAATAAATTTTCTTTACCGTTTTACCTAGTGCCCATAAACAAATTTCAAAATGATACAATAGTCAAAATTTAGCAGTAGAAAGGGACTTCAATGGAGTAGATCACTATTGATGATGCTATATATTTTTCTACCATTTCAACACATCCATGCAAAGTATTTTCTCCTAATGAAAATATTATTTGATCTCAAATTTCTAGCTAGTATATGTGAAAAGATTTTTATTAGTTGAAAGTGGCACCTTAATTATCATGAGAAAAATACTTTAAAACTTATTTTTTTTTCGAAAATCAGATGATTGACTAATAATTTCCTGATGATAAGATAAATTTTTTGGCAAAGATAAGATCTATCTAGTGGTATACAACTTTTCCAGGTATATTCCGGACTCCAGAAGATCATTATGTTTCTTCCACAATGGTATACAACTTTTCTAAAGAACTTACATATGACAATTAAAATTCAAAAAAACAGCACCAATCTCGTCGAGTAATTTTGGATAGTATAGCAAACTATTCTGGCACTACCAATGAAGAGGAAAAACAAAGGAACATGCTAATAAAGGATAAGGAAAAACAATTAAATTAAAAAAAAAAAAAAAACTGAATTATGAACGAAATGTTAATATGAACGAACTGCACAGTGAAATCAGTACTAAATGTTAATATGAACGAACTGCACAGTGAAATCAAAACTGAATTAAATCTGAAAGAACACTCCAGGACAACCACGGAGATTCTTCAAAATTGTGATTGCTGCATTCAACAAGCCAACTACACCCTAAAAGCAGAGAAAACTTTGCTGAATTTAAAATCCCTAATTCTCGTAAAAATCATAATACATAAAAAAAATCTGACTATTAGAATCCCAAATCGACAACTTAAAGAGACAGCAGAGACAAAGAAAACAGAGAGAGAGAGAGAGAGAGAGAGAGAGAGA
>NC_081542.1:11546292-11548472 GCF_901000735.1 Corylus avellana
ACCCTTTTTTAAATGGGGGCGCTTCCTAGGCAAGCGCTCCTTTTTTTAATGGGGGCACTTCCTAGGCAAGCGCCCCCTTTTTTAAATGGGGGCGCTTTCTAGGCAAGCGCCCCTGTTTTTAAATGGGGGCGCTTCCTAGGCAAACGCCCCCATTTAAAAAAGTGGGCGCTTCCTAATCAAGCGCCTCAATTTTAGAATGAGGGCGCTTCCTAGGCAAGCGCCCCCTTTTTTAAAAGGGGTCGCTTGCCTAGGAAGCGCCCCTTTTTTAAATGGGGACGCTTGCCTAGGAAGCGCCCTCATTATAAAAATGGAGCGCTCAGGTGGGCAAGAAAGGGGGCGCTTACGTGTAAAGGGCCCATATTTCTATATGGGAGCACTTCCACGCTGCAAAGCGCCTTCAATAATTAATATATAGAGAAAATATTTTCCCATGCAATCCATATATATTTTTTATATTCTCCTGATATACAATACGCAATACAATATTGTATTGCGTATTTTCTCCATAAATATTGAATTAATCCATAAATATTTTCTCCATTCATCAATCTCATACAATCTTATATATATATATATATATATATATATATATATCTCACAATACATATCTAATCCATATATACAATCTCATATCTCATAAGACATCTAAATCCAAAATGATGATGTCATAAACACAAAGTGTACCACATCTTAAAGAGTTAACAAAAATTGTACCATACATATGAAATAAAATATCCAAAACGATATCATAAACACAAAGTGTACCACCTCTTAAAAGAGTTCACAAAAATTGTTTATTACATATGAAATAAAATATATCAACGAGTTCGCTTAGCATTTGGTGTCAAATACGTACTCAACCTAACAGGTCAAGTATACGTACGTCACTTAACGATTACCTGCAAATGATAAAACCAAAAAAATATATATATATTAAATTACAAACTTATATCTAACTATTTTGAAAGTTCAAACCTATATATAATTAGATTATATTACAATTGACTAAGATATGAAGATCTACACATACTTTGTGATGATCCACAATGGTCGCCTTCTGCATCAGCTGCATGCTCATCTTCATTTGTTAATTCATTCTCACCTATATATAAATAGATGCAAATGTATATTATGCAATCATATATATGTTCTTAAGTAACATTTTTAATCATGAAAATGTAAATATAACTAATATAATGTAAAGTATTTTCTCCTAATGAAAATATTATTTGATCTCAAATTTCTAGCTAGTATATGTGAAAAGATTTTTATTAGTTGAAAGTGGCACCTTAATTATCATGAGAAAAATACTTTAAAACTTATTTTTTTTTCGAAAATCAGATGATTGACTAATAATTTCCTGATGATAAGATAAATTTTTTGGCAAAGATAAGATCTATCTAGTGGTATACAACTTTTCCAGGTATATTCCGGACTCCAGAAGATCATTATGTTTCTTCCACAATGGTATACAACTTTTCTAAAGAACTTACATATGACAATTAAAATTCAAAAAAACAGCACCAATCTCGTCGAGTAATTTTGGATAGTATAGCAAACTATTCTGGCACTACCAATGAAGAGGAAAAACAAAGGAACATGCTAATAAAGGATAAGGAAAAACAATTAAATTAAAAAAAAAAAAAAAACTGAATTATGAACGAAATGTTAATATGAACGAACTGCACAGTGAAATCAGTACTAAATGTTAATATGAACGAACTGCACAGTGAAATCAAAACTGAATTAAATCTGAAAGAACACTCCAGGACAACCACGGAGATTCTTCAAAATTGTGATTGCTGCATTCAACAAGCCAACTACACCCTAAAAGCAGAGAAAACTTTGCTGAATTTAAAATCCCTAATTCTCGTAAAAATCATAATACATAAAAAAAATCTGACTATTAGAATCCCAAATCGACAACTTAAAGAGACAGCAGAGACAAAGAAAACAGAGAGAGAGAGAGAGAGAGAGAGAGAGAGACTCACTAGTACAGGAACGTAGAGAGAGGCAGGCTGGTTTCGATTGGAGAAGATGGCCGGTGGCTTGGCCAACCGTGCGGGTGACAGGGCGCCGGAGAGAGAGATAGGAAAATCGAGATTGAGAGAGGGGTGACTGGCGCCGTAGAGAGATATGGATCGATATATATTGAGGGAGAGGGGAGAGGCTAGGGATCG
>NC_081542.1:11548686-11548941 GCF_901000735.1 Corylus avellana
TTTATAAAAATAAAAAGTAAATACTAAAAATTAAAAAACATTTAAAAGAGACTTAAAATAAAAAATATATAAAAATGCAAAAGCAGTTAATGTGGTTGTCTAGATTAAAAATTCATCTATGTGATATAAAAACAAATTAAGGGCGCTTAGCTCGCAGGCGCCCCAAATTAAGGGCGCTTGGATAGCAGGCGTCTCGAATTAAGAGCGCTTACAAGCCAGGCTGCCTTAATTAGGGGCGCTTGCCAGCCAAGCGCA
>NC_081542.1:11549133-11552013 GCF_901000735.1 Corylus avellana
CCCTTAATTAGGGACGCTTGCTAGCCAAGCGCACTTAATTAAGGGCGCCTGGATAGCAGAAGTCCCAAATTAAGGGTGCTTCCCAGCCAGGCACCCTTAATTAGGGGCGCTTGCCAGCCAGGCGCACTTAATTAGGGGCGCCTAGCTAGCAGTCGCCCCTAATTAAGGGCGTCTGGATAGCAGGCGTCCCGAATTAAGGGCGCTTGCCAGCCAGACACCCTTAATTAGGGGCGCTTGCCAGTCAGGCACACTTAATTAGGGGCGCCTAGCTGGCAGGCGCCCCTAACTAAGGGCGCCTAGATAACAGGCGTCTCGAATTAAGGATGCTTGCCAGCCAAACACACTTAATTAACTAAATTTGGGCATGTCCTATTGGAATGTCTCGAATTAAGGGGACGTTTTTCTGCACTAACGCTGCTAATTTTATTTTGTGTCGTTTACACAATAAAACGTCCCTATAAGGGGATGTTTTATTAAAGCGCCTCTATTCCAAGCGTTACTAAACCTTGTTTTTTTTGTTGTGGTAGAGGGGTGGGCCGGGTTGAATTTGAGTGAATCTTATGTGTTAGCCACTATAAGAAAAATGGTATTTAGCCACGACTCAAAAGGCCTTACTTTCGTCACTAATAATAATTAGTGACGACCGCAAAATTTCGTTGTTGATAAGTATTATTAATGACGACTTTTTGGGTAGTCGCTAAAAAATTGGTTGCCAAAGACCATTTTCCTGTAGTGTTATAAGTTTGGAAGTGTCTAGCTAGTTAAGACAAAAATTATCAATAATAAATTTACGATTTGCAATAGAACGAATCATTGTAGCATAGAGTTATATTGGGGTGTCGAACCTCAAGACTGCACTGGCATTGTTATTAAGGTTTTCAAGATTGAGAATAACTCAATTCAAAAAGATTGTTTGTTTTTGTTTTTAAACTAAATGCATAAAAGTAAAAGTAAGATAAATTGCAATGGGGGAAAAAATAGGAGGTTGACTTCACCACTAACCACATAACAATGGTTAATCGTAAATTAACAAGGAAAATTCATTATATGCATGATAAGGCTCGTGTCACTCGAGTAGTCAAGAAAATACCATTATTAAGAAATAAATATATAAAATCCATTTTTGGTTGGCACGAACCGTCTGCTTAATCTCTAGATGCGGTACGGTCTGCCATCCCTACGTTTGGGCCCTTAAATCTCTTAATTAGTTACACGCAATCAAGGAAAAAGTATAACTCATCTTTAGTTAGTACAAATCGTATACCTAAATTACATTAAACTAGGGTGTAAAACGATTCGTCTTCCCTAGGCATAGCCTATCAAACCCTCTTGAACATGTGTTAGTTAAAGCCATTGTATAACCATGTGAAGTGCTAAAATATTCATATTTTTATCCCTTAACTTGCATGTTTTAATCCTTTGGTTTTAGTTAATTAGGTCATTTTAATTCCTTTTTGTGCTTTCCATACTTTTGTAGGCTTTTGGAAGAAAATGAAGTAAATCTAGAAGATTTGCGCTCAAAGAGAGAAGATGGGAAAAATGGGAGCCCCTGATACTGCGATCGATCACAAGTTACCTACAATCGAGCGCGGTACCAGAGAAGACACAGCACGAAGCAGACAATCAGCGTTCGAGCGCAGAACAGAAGAGGCTCGATCGCACCTGCGCGCAAGTGCCATATCAGCTGCGGCCAAGACCCCCATGCCTTCTATATTAGGGTTTTCCAACTCCCACTTGTAACAGGAGTAAAACCCTATGAATTTCCTAGGTTTACTAGTTTGTCAAGGACTTCTAAAGCCTATAAATAGACCTCTTAACCTCTAGGAATAGGTGGAGAGAAAAGAGGCACAAGCTCTAGAAATGAACTGAAGGCTGAATCAAGAGGAGTTTGTGTTTTTCTTGTCTTCCACCTTTTATCTTTATTATGTAGTTTATATTTTATTTAGGGCTAGATTGAAACCCTAGTTATGTTTAATGAATATTTCAATATTGGTGCCTTTGTGATGATCTTGTTATGCTATTTAACTTGATTAATACCTGCTTTCATGAATTCCTCATATGTGTCTGTCTGGCCAACATATGCATGTGGTATGGACTAGTTAGTTAAATCAATTTGGATGACCGAGTCCTGGGTTTAACATAAGTAACAAAAGAAATCCACACTGCAATTCTTGGGTTAATCAACATGGGGAACCGGGAGTAGACACCCATGTGTTTGTCGATTTTCACAGTTTTATGCTTTATTAAAGAACAACTTAGTAGACATCCATGTTAAATCCTTTAAGAAATAAAAGAATTAGAGTAGACACCCATGCCTAATTCGTTGCTTAGGAAAATTAATAGCTTAAGGAGTAGACACCCATGCCCTTAGGTTGACAAACATTAGATATGCATAACATGATCAAAGCATTGGCATATTGTTATATTAGCTGAATATAATTAGTGGTGGATATCAAATCCCTAATTCTTTTTATTTGTGTTTATCTTTTATTTTATTTCTTTTTATTAAATTCAATCGTGACAATTGAATTATGTTTAATTAAATAGGAAATTACTTCTAAACATAATTTACCAATCCTCGTGGGAATGATCTTGTATTTACTTGCTATACTATCGTTTGATCTTGTGCACTTGCGAGTAAAACCTACCAAGTATTTGCCTATTAATTTAGGTGGGTATTTGGCACAACAAACCATCATTCTTATAATCACAGAAAATAAGAGTGATTGCGTTCAATCAAGATAAAAAAATTTCTAAGATAAGATAAGAATTCTATCAAGATTGAATATAAACATTAAAATCAATTTTCTTAGTTATACAATCATCATGGACATAGAAAAACCCTAAATTAAAATACAATCAAATCATGTTACTTGGAAA
>NC_081542.1:11552033-11634223 GCF_901000735.1 Corylus avellana
GCCATGATCATCTTCTCTCCAACTCTTCAAGCCTCAAAGAAGATATTTATTTGAAATTTCTCTATGCTCAGTGCCCCTTTCTATTAAGAGGTTTATGACATATTTATAGGGTCTAAAATAAACTCAAGGAGCCCTTGGAGTTCCAGAAATGCCATAATTCCATCTCCTAGTTGAATTAGGAGACCTAAACTTGTTTCTATATCAATTCTACATTTCTGTCTAGCAAGTCGGTGCGAGTGCACTCGAGCTCACTTGCATTCGAGCTCATGTGCCCTTGAGCGCACTTCTAATGCACTCGAGTCTAAGGATACTGCGCTCATGTGCAATTTTTTGTGCTCAAGCCCATTTTTTCAGCATCTCGAAAAGTCATGTTTTAAGCCCAAAATTAATGTAATTTGGTTGCATCTTCATTTAGAATATGAAAACACCAAAAACATACAAAATCAAACAGATAACAACGCTAAAGAGTTAACATATGCAAGTTAAGAGGCTTGAATGTGTAACATTCGGCGCTTATCAGTAGCGATTTTATTTTTGAATTTCGCAAGATTTTTGAATAATCTTTATTTTTATTTACAATTTTATTTTATGAATAATTAGATTTCTATCTTTTATGGCAAAGAGTTGGTTTGCTTTAGCTATTTAAGCCCACAAGTGAGCTTAGTTCTTTATTCCGATTTTGAATAATATTTTAGCAATATCAGTTTTATTCTCTCGCTTCTATGGGCGGCTAGGGTCTTTTCTCAATCCTAATTGTTATTTTCCCCTTTCCCGAATCACCTTCACAGCTTCAAATCCTTAGTTTTTGTTTACTATCCTATGTTGTCAGAACAATCCAAGTTTTGTTTGGATTCAATTAGTATTCAAGCCCAGTGTTTTATTGGGATCATTTTTCTTCAATTTTTGTGGTTGGTGGTTGTGGTTGACGTGGACCGATTCCAAATGAGAAAGTCTCGTACCATGAATGCAATGTGCAAGACATGATGATAGAGGACTTACAGAGACAAGTTGCAGAGTAAACATAGCGCCTAGTGTTGCAAAACATAGACGACTATAAAATGAGTGATCGCCATTCATAATCTAGTTTTGAAAACCCATATCACAATCCTGTTTTGGGTCGGGAACAACCTGGTCAGGATGAGTGGCATGGAGACTTAGGCTTCAAAGTTTAGCTTCAATAATTTCCTGGCACTTTGTAGGCCGAAGGATTCATTGATTAGTTGTACGAAGCAGAGTAGCTCTTCGACTACAAGGAGATTCTAGATCGTATGAAGGTGAAGCTTGTCGGCATCAAGTTGAAGGATTAGGCATCCACTTGGTGTAAGCAGTTGAAGCGATCGCAAGACAAATAAGGCAAGCCCATGATTTGCGATTGGGAAAAGATGAAGAGTCACCTATTACCTTTTGGATATACTCAAACGTTGTTCCAGTGGCTTCACACGATAAGGCAAGATGCGAGTTCTGTCGATTATTATATAGAAGAATTCTACCAATTAGTTGCCTAAAACAATCTGTTTGAGGCAGAGGAGCAGTTTGTGGCGTCTTACTTGTGTCATTTGCGGCAATCTCTGTAACACGTCCTCTAGATGGTTTTAGTAGCTTTTCAACAAGCTTTAGAAAAGGACTGTTAGAATATATGAAAAATATATAATATTTTTCGTATATTCCATAATTAGGTTGATATTGAAATATTCTCTATTTATGGGTTGATTGTATTCAAATATTGGGATTGTAATCAAATCAAAGGGATTTGATTACTATACTTGTATTTAGACACTATCATAAAAATAGTGACATTTGTATTGTAGACAAATAAATTTAATGAGCACAATATAGCCCTTAGGGTTATTCCTAGTGGTGGACATAGATGTCTAACACCAAATCACCTGTAAGTTCTTTGTGTTCATTCTCTCTTTTGCTTCCGCTCAATATTCCGCATAATCATTATTTCAACATGGTATCAAGTCCAAGTTTACCAACAAGTCTCAGCCCGACAGTCCACGAGAGAAACGGGTTGTCGCTGCTCCGACCTAGGGCCCGATGTGTGAGGGGGAGATTGTTGGGGTTATCCCACATTGGTTGTAGAAGGGGTTGGTGGTCAGTTTATAAGTGTGAGGGAAAGTCTCACCTCTTCAGTTAACTTTTGGGGTTGAGATAGGCCCAAAACCAACCAACACTAGTATCAGAGCCCTGGCTCGTCGGCATCTTTTTGGATTTTGGCCCGTCGTCGACCTCTTTTATTTTTGGCTCATTGTCAGCCCTGGCCCATTGTCGGCTCCTTTTGAAGTTTGGCTCATTGTCAGCCTTGGCCCGTTGTTAGCCCCTTTTGAAGTTTGGCTCATTGTCAGCCCTAACTCGTTGTCGGCCCCTCTTTGGAGTTTGGCCCGTTGTCGACCTATGCCACCGCCATCATCATTGTTTCGGATTTCAATCTCAAGGTTCCAGAATATTCCACCATGAGTTTGAGGGGGGATGTTAGAATATATGAAAAATATATAATATTTTTCGTATATTCCATAATTAGGTTGATATTAAAATATTCTCTATTTATGGGTTGATTGTAATCAAGTATTGAGATTGTAATCAAATCAAGGGGATTTGATTACTATACTTGTATTTAGACACTACCTTATAAATATGTACCTTTGTATTATAGACAAATAAAGTTAATGCACAATGTAGCTCTTAAGGGTATTCCTAGTGGTGGACATAGGTGTCTAACACCGAACCACCCGTAAGTTCTTTGTGTTCATTCTCTCTCTTGCTTCTGCTCAATATGCCGCACCATCATTATTTCAACATGGTATTAGAGCTATTTCAACAAGGACAAATAGAAAGCTAAGAGCAATACAAGATCTGCACCACGGGGAGGCTAAAATACAAGAGGGGACCATCCTTAGAAGCCTCATCCTACCCCTCACCCCACACAAGGCTAATGTTCCAATTCCAACATCTTCTATTTTAGATAAGGGGAGCACGGTCTTCGATCGACAGATTTTCAGAAGCCTACTAGTCGAATAAGAAAGAATATTTTGATTAAGGATGAAGTTGTAAAGGAGGGAATTGACATTGGAGTGTCTATCTATGATGAAAGCAATGATGGGGAAATTTTATAAAAACATGGAAACGAGACATTTGTAGTCAGAAAATCTTACTAGCCCTAATGATCATGATTCTAGAGAAAATTGGTTGAGAACCAATATCTTCCATACCATGTAAACAATCGCGGAGCAGGTTTGCAAAGGTATCATTGACAATAGTAGCTATGAGAATGTGGTGTCCGAGGAGGCAATAAAGAGGCTTCAGTTAAAGACTGATCGTCATCCAAAGCCATAATGTAATATTTCACATTAAATTACGATTAAGAACAATTAGTGTAAGACCCCAAAAATAAAATCCTTTTACAAATACACTCTTTTAAAAGTATAGTGACTTTTAAAACAAAGTCTATTTTTTGTAATAATCTTGTGTTGGGATTATGCCTATAATCCCAATGATTTTATAATCCTTGAAGACATTCCATGTTTGTAATGAATATGATGTTTATTCATTAAAGGAGAAACTTCATTTACCCCCCATGAACTTTCGCGCCTTTTGCAAACACCCCCCCAACGTTCAAAATCTCCCATTTTGGTGTAGCAAACTTTGATATCCTTCCACTTTCCCCATCTGTAGGATTTTCTGTTAATCCTAACGGAGGGGTGTGAAATTCCTAAAAAACCCTTAGTTTTTATTAAAAAATAATTATTTTAAAAAACTCTTGACTGTGGGTTCACCGATGGATCTAACCCACCCGTATTGTGACCCACGGGTCATAATTAAAAAAAATAATAATAAAAAAAAGAAGAAGACGGTGGGTGGGTGGGTCACTCTTGACCCACGATGGGTCACGAAGTGACCCAATAGGCAGTCACTTATGACCCGCCGGTGGGTCACTTGTGAGCTTATTTTTTTTAATATAATAATTATAATAATAATTTTTTATTTATAAATATGGGTACATTTGGAACTTTTAAAAATTTTAGGGATATAAAGGTCTTTTATTTATTTCATTGCTTGATTTAACTGCAATATCTAACGGTAAGGGGTATTTGGAATGAAACGAAAGTTCGATACACCAAAGTTAGAGATTTTGAACATTGGGGGTGTTTGCAAAAGGTGGGAAAGTTCATTGGGGGGGGGGGGGGTAATTGAAGTTTCCCCTTCATTAAATTATTTTTGAGCTATGACATATATTATCTTTTACATGCCTATTACCTAATCTTCATCATGCATGTGAAAGGTCCTAGGATTACATTGAATATGGATAAGGGTGTGAGTAACATTATTATTACACAAGATCTTAGTCCATAAATCCTTGTATCCCTAAAGGTTTAAAATTCGGAGTCAGTAAATGGAACTGGACATTCCATTTTGATAAGACTGTTATACATCAAATCTTGGTGATCTACCTCGATCGATCAAAACGGTGTCTTCAGGATTGATGCGTAGTATGCTAAGTCCCTAAAGCACTGAACATACCAAGGAGTTGTATTTTCATGAAACATACTGTATATTGAGAAAAGACAATAAATTCCTCTAAAGGCTTCTTTGGATTTTGGTTCTAAATTCTGAAAAGTTTGTGGACCCCAATGTGAAAATGTTGATTACTTGGATGTGTTTAAGAGTGAGACCTATTGTCAGTTAATAGAACTCAGTACATTGCGTAATCACATTTGAACATTTTGGGAACACAGACTTAAAGATGAAAACCAAATCTTTTGTGAGGCAGACAAAGAGATAAGAAATTTCCCCTTAGATAGATTTTATGGATATTGTTCTCAAGTCTCTGGCCAAATCATTTTGGTTGGTATATGTTAAGTGCTAAAATATTCATATTTTCAGCCCTTAACTTACATGTTTTAATCCTTTGGTTTTAGTTAATTAGGTTATTTTAATTCATTTTTGTGTTTTCCATACTTTTGTAGGCTTTTGGAAGAAAATGAAGTAAATCTGGAAGATTTGGGCTCAAAGAGAGAAGATGGAAAAAATGGGAGCCCTTGTCACTACGATCGATCACAGGTTCCCTGTGATTGAGCGCAGTACTAGAGAGAAGACACAGCATGAAGCAGGCCATGAGCAATCAAGCGCATAACACGGGTTGCGATCGATCGCACCCGTGCGCAGGTGACATATCAAGTGGCGGCCAGATTGCCATTCTTTCCATATTAGGGTTTTCCAACTCCCAATTGTAATAGGTTTTGAAACCCTACGAAATTTCTAGGTTTACTAGTTTGTAAAGGACTTCTAAAGCCTATAAATAGACCCTTAAGCCTCTAGAGTAAATATGCTTTGTAAGGAGAAGAATTGGAGCTCTTCAAGTTCAAGTTCCGGGTTTGTTCTTTTCTTTTCTTTTCTTTTCTTTTATGAAGATGTTTAACATCAACTCTATGTGTAACTAATTTATTTAGTAGGGCTAGATTGAAGCCCTAGTTATATTTGTTAATATTCAATATTGGTGCCTTTGTGATAATCTTGTTATGATGTCTAACTTGATTAATACCTAGTTTCATGAATTCCTCATATGTGTGTGCCTGATCAATATGTGCATGTGGTATGGACTAGTTAGTTAACATAAGTAACAAGAGATATCCACACCGGATTCTTGGGTTAATCAACATGGGGAACCGGGAGTAGACACCCATGCCCTAGGCCTCATGTGTTTGTCAATTTCCACAGTTTTATGCTTTCTTAAAGAATAACTTAGTAGACACCCATGCTAAATCTTTTAAGAATGAAAATAATTAGAGTAGACACCCATGCCTAATTCGTTGCTTAGGGAAATCAATAGCTTAAGGAGTAGACACCAATGCCCTTAGGTTGACAAATATTTGATATTCATAACATGATCAAAACATTGGCATATTGATATATTAGATAAATATAATTAGTAGTGGATATCAAAGCCCTACCTTTTTATTATTATCAATTTAAATCCAATCTCTTGTTTTATTTCACTTTGGGAATTAATTTTAGACAAGATTTAGCAATCCTCGTGGGAATGACCCCGTATTTGCTCACTATACTACTATGTTGACCTCATGCACTTGCGGGTAAAACATCCAGTTATTTACCTATTAATTTAGGTGGGTAATTGTGGAACAACAGTATACCAAAATATACATATATGTGTGATTTTCACATTATGAGAATATCGTAAAATCGGTGACTTAAGGAAAAGAGGTAGAGAATGAAGTGGCAGTAGCCTTAATTCTGCTACGAAAGATTTCATGGAAGACTCACAAGTCATTATTGAGTCAAAGGAATTAATTGTTTTAAGCAAAAATATTTATTGGGGTGCAATCACAATTATTGAGTGAAATTAATTGTGATTAAAATATTATCTCGTAAAGAATGTTAGGAGACACGATTATGGAAATATTTAAGCCAATAATTTTTTTTTTTTCCTTTAGGTCCCTCACCAAGCTGATATATAGGTTAATCATATAAAAGGGTCTCTTTTTATGTTTGGGCTAAGTGTTTTATTTAATTAAAACATGGCTAGAGAACATATTTAAACTTGGGCTTGGTATAAAACCCGTGGACTTTAAATAAAGCATGAAAGCATAAGGCCAGGAATTTATTCCTAGCCCTATCCGTTGGGTTGCAAGAGAAAAGGGCAAGGGATTAAATCTCAGGCCCAAGCTCCTTTGCTCAGGGAGATTTTCTCCCTGGACATGCGGCAATGTGGTGGAAGGCTAGGGGAAACCCTAGGCGTCCACCACTATCTCCTTGTCCCATTTGGAATCTTCTTTTGCTCTTTGTCCCACATTGCTAAGATTTGAAAATTCCCTCCCCAGCTATGCCTATAAATAAAGAGGAGTATAGGGCTCCCAAATCATTCAATCAAGTTATCTTGATAAATAGTTTTTAGAAACTCTCTGAAAATTATATTAGTTCTTTGTGTTAACTCACGATCAAGAACAAAAGTTTAAGATTTGAGGAGCCAAGCATGAGCCCAAACTCTCTTGGTTATATCAGTCATTGGTGAGAAGATCTAGAGGTTACAATCTTTCGTTTTCGTGAAGAACAAAAGAAATGTTCTTTTGTCAAAAGCCAAGAAGTGCTCATTGATCTTCAAAGCAAGTTGTTCTTGCTCTTGTTATTTTTAAATAGCAATACGTATGTTCTTCATAAAGGTTTTCTTGGGCATGGGAATACGATTCCTTTCCACTGCGCAATTTTTTTATTTGCATACGTGTTCCCAACAATTGGTATCATAGCCATCTTTATTGAAAACATGATGAAGAACAAACGTTTTTTCTTCTTTTATTTTTGGAATTCGGAATTTATCCGAGACCTTCCAAAAATTGAAAAATTCCTTTATGAACTAGAGCATGTTAGGATTTAAACTGGAAAATTTCAAGTCGTTTGGAGTTCACTTGCTATTTTTAATTGAATTTAGCAAACAGAACAGAATTGCAATTTTTGCTGCAATGCCTGTAGGGATTACAATGTTTCTCTAGTGTTCATGGGCAAGTCATACAAATTATTTAAGACTTGTTCCTACATGAAAAATTTGTCGTTGACGCGATGGTTCAAACAGATCTTGGTTTCGTGGTTGGGCCGGCCTCCCCAAGTGAACAGAAGAAGGTTGGGGAAAGGAAGTAATGGTAGTACCCAACTGACTCCAGAGGAAATCCCTCATATCCTCAAGAACTCTAGTCTTCTTCAAGGGCTCCTCCATTAAGTCCTTACCCTTGTCAGCCTTGTGTTTTGCATCCACAACCTCGGGAGCATCAACCAAGGCCGGAGCGTGCGAAAAATCACTGGAGGGAGACCCAAAAGCCATTTGAGCATTGTGTCCTGGAAAAGCAAAAACTTCAGGCATTGGGCGGACCTCCACAGAAGACTCAGCTGTGATATGTAGCTCCGGGTGAGAACCTGAATTTGCAGAAATCTCGGTATCAAGAGTCCTAGGTGAAAGGGTCCCAGAGACAGGATCCTCAAGGGCCTTGTTTGCAGCAAACGTGTAAGCGATAGTCGCGGGAACCCCTGGTTTAGAAGCCCCAGTTGTAGAAATTCCGGAGGGAGTAGAAGCTTCGATAGCAAGATCATCAGAAGCGGAAGTTATGGCAGCTTTCTTTACCTGCGTTTTCCTATCTTTTGTTCTTTTCGCATACGATTCCTTTGAGGAACCAAGAGCCGCGACGCTAACAGTAGGAGGGGGTCCTTCCTTAGAGGGTTTCTTCGGTGTCCCACTCTTACTCAAAGAGCACCTTATCATCGAGAATAGGATAATTGCAGTATGATGTGGTATTTTTGTGTGCAAAAATATCAATAATAAAAATACTACTCGTAATAGTACTAATCCTTGTAGGATAGAGCTATATTGAGGGTGTCGAACCTCAAGGACTGCGTGAGTGTTATTATCAAGGACTTCAAAATTAAATATAACTTAATTTAAAAGATGATTGATTTGTTTTGTTTTTAAACTAAATGCATAAAAGTAAGTAAAAATAAATAGTATGAGAGATAGATTAGGGGTTGATTTCACCACTAACCGTATAACAATGGTCAATCATAAATTAATCAAGAAAATTCATAATATGCATGATATAGGGCTCATCTCACTCGAGTAGTCAAGAAATTACTATCATTAAGAAATAAGTATAATACATCTTCGTTGGCACAGACCGTCCACCTAACCACTAAGATGTAGTACGATCCGTCTTCCCTAGGTATGGATTATCTAATTCTTTAATAGGCTACACACAATCAATGAATAAGCATAACCAATCTTCGGTTGGCACGAACTGTCTACCTAAATTACACTAAACTAGAGTCTATAATCCGTCTTCCCTAGGCATGGCCTATCAAATCCTATTGATCATGTGACAGTTAAAACCGTTGTATAACAATCATTTATATAATCACAAAAAATATGAAGGATTGAGTTCAATCAATATAAAAGACTTTTTAAGACAAGAGAAAAATTTCATAATGATTGAATATAAACATTAAGATCAAATTCTCATAGTTATACAACCATTATGCATATAGAAAAACCCAAAATTAAAATACAATTAAACCATTGTTACTTGCAAGGGCTACATCAACGCACTATTACATAATTAGTTGCTCATCTTGGTGCTGGGATGGCCTCCTGCCATGATCCTCTTCTCTTCAACTCTCAAAGCCTCCAAAAAGATATTTTATGTCTAAAACTAAGCACACCTATCTTCAAGGCTTCGAGACCTATTTATAAGGTGTAAAACAAACCCTAGAAGCCTTAAGAATCCTAGAAAAACCATAATTCAATCTCCAGTTGGATTGGGAGACCTAAAAAAGCATTCCTTATCAATTTCAGCATTCCTTATGCACGTGGCTAATTTGCGCTTTTATCTTGCAGGATGATTTTGGCATAGAAAATGTCCAAATTAGGAAATTTGTATCACAATGATTTGTATTATTTGGAGCTATCTTTCCACTGCCACTAATTTCACCTCAATCTGATACCCAAGTAGAAAGTTAAGATCAAAATACCGAGACGTGTGCTAGGTCTTTTCAAAGTGTGCTTTAAGCCCAAAATCAATGGTATTCCTTGTATCTTTATTAAACACCTGAAAACACTAAATCAACACAAAATCAAATAAATAAAAATGCTAAGAAATTAACATATGCGACTTAAGAGGTTGAACGTGCAACATTCGCCACTTATCAATAATGAGGGCTGAGAAGTCAATCCACGGGGCATTCTCCTTAACTTCGGAAAATTCCAAGATCCTGTCTACCCATCTCTGCTGGACAGGATGCAGAATGTGACTACTCTCCCTTGTTTTTCCAAGAAAAGACGCAATTAATAGTGTACACAAGAACGATAACAATTCTTCCAAAACAGAGGAAAGGGATTCTTTTTTCATGGGTCCCCACACCCAGGGAACCCTCTGGTCTTCGCGAAGAATCTTTGAGGGAGATGCCTCCCAACCACTCGAGATAAAAAGGAATTGCTCGTTCCACTGTTTTTTGTTAGAAAAAGTAGATGTCAAAGTGATGAAATGATTCATCCTCCTAGCCTTGAGTCTAGAGGTTAGTTGCCCAACTCTTTGAATTCAGAGGTTAGTTGTCTTTCACTCAACCTCAACCTATTGTTTATTTGGATTTAGTTCGTGAATTTTACTCCAATATTCGCGGCTATTGTGCACTCACCTCTTCCTTCACAACTCGTGTTCGAGGGAAAGGCATTTCGTAAACCCCTGAGTCTTTAACTCAAATTTTGAATATTCCTTATGTGCCTGATAGTCAATATCCCTATCCCCCTGACATTGCTCCCACTAGAGAAGAGTTAGGTGAATTGTTTGGTAAAACTCCTTGGCCGTTTGCTTTATCCTCTTTCCTGTGAAATCCATTAGATTGCCTAAATGTATGCTTGCTCTTCTGATTATGAGCAATTTATTGCTTGTTCTTAGAAAAACTGATTTTACTCATGATAGGGCTCAATTTTTATATGCATTGCTAAAAAATCATCGCATTAATTTAGCTGCATGCATCATTGACCTTATAGCCTCTATCAAGACTTCAAAATCCAAAAAATTGGCCCTTCCCTATGGTGGTATCATCAGTAAAGTCTTGACCCATTTTTCAGTTGTTCCTTGTTCATTTGAACACATAACTCCATAGTCTGGTCCTTGTGATCAAACTACAGTTCTTAAATCAGATTTTGCAGAAAGGAAAAGGTCAAGTGACCCTGTTTCTGCTCCTTCCTCTTCCACGTCTGTTCCTTCTCTCCCTCCCTTCTTTCCTTCTTAGGCGTTTGATAGTCTTGAGACAAAGGATATGGTCCAAAAACATCAGGAAGTTGCTGCCCTCAAAGGGTCATTCACTCAGGTAGAGATAGCATTGTCAACTCTACTTAAGTGAACAAATGGGCAGAGCCTGCCAGGAGATAAGCCTGAGGCATAGGTGGGTGATGTGGTCGTAAAGGAAGAAGGTGATGGTGCAGAGGCTGAGGATACAGAACCAGCTACGAGGCCCAGATCTTTTGGGAGTTTTGACATAGACTTCTTGGATCCAGAGAATGATCAATTCTGCACTGACCTTTTCATAGATAATCAAAACCTTCTTCAGGCCACTACTGATGCCACAACTTCAACTCCTCCAAATACACTGATTGATCCCATGCAACATGATGATGATGACTCTGAGGATTCTAAGTAATCCTATCTTTTTATGTTCTTGTTTTTTCTTCCTTTTTGTCCATTATGACAAAAAAGGGGGAGAATGGTTTAGGTTTATCAAACAGTATTTCATTTCCTTGTGAATTGTTTATATTTCATCTTGTGACAATGGTTTAAATTTATGCAAATTCTGAATGTCTAGCTCTTCATTGAAGTATTGAATATGGTGCAGTAATGCCTTTTGTGTGTGAAACGCCATAAGTTCTACAAGTAGAGCGATTGGGAGTAATTATAACAAATTCTTATTAAAAGTGTTAATCTTCTACCACATGTTCACCACAATAACATAAAATCACTAGAGCGCTATAAACTTCTTTGATTATGAAATCACAATCTCCTAATGTGCTAGTATTCAATAACCTCATAAGCAATAAAGATACTAAACAAACTTCAGAATCATACGACCTTAAAACTTAAAACAGTACATACTATAATTCTTTCTTTACAACTCAAGAACTACAAGATCTTAATCCTTATGTTATAATAAATACCATATCACCCATGCTGAAAATATAAGCCACAAACCAAATAGGTGAAAGCTTTACACCTAAGAGTCCAACCACTCGAAATTATACAACTTGCTAAAATATAAAATACAATGAACAATAACTCCAAATCTCAAACCTTGAAAACCTTTATTCTTACTTCCTTGTTGCATCATGTCAATCTCTTGGCTTTGTCATGGTATTTTCTAATCACTGCACTCTCTGTAAATGCGATTTGTAAATTAATGCATATTGCATTTATAGGTAGAAGTGGGTAAGTCTACGACTTAGTAAGTAAAGTAAGGTTAACATTGTGTGCATGTAAGCCTTTATTAAGTTCTCGAACATAACATCTTAAGGAATTCTTTTGAAGTTTTATTAATAATGGAAGTAGAATTGGAAAAAACATCTTCTTTACTACCTATAACTTTAGTTGTAAATGGATATATACACTTCATGTCCCATACCATCAAGTGTATGCATACAAGTACATCTGAAACAATGATGATTTTGAAAAAAAAAAGTAAATAACTTAAGACTTCCTCCCCATTTATTTTTCTTTTCACACCTGTGTTTTATCCTTTGACATAACTCCACAAATTTAAACCTTGAGCGGTGCATGTTGGCCACCCGGCAGATAGCATACACCTTCTCGTAATCGTCCTTCGATGTGTTTGCCATGCTACCCATGCAATCCGGTGCTGGTCGTGACTATGTTAGTGCCTCGGGGTTAAACATTTATAAACATGAATGCACATATAATATTTTATATAACATTTAGAGCCCATTCCATTCATAATCATAACATGTATCAATCATAGTATAAATCTTTCCATACTTTCCATAATCATAGCATGAGAATTTATCATGAATAAGACACAAAATATGGAAGGATGTATAACTTAAAGGAAAACACGAGTCATAAAATTTCCGACCTTTTTAAAAGTTTAATAGATAATTTGTGTTGGGGTTTTTGGGTATTTCACTTGTTCTTATTTCATGAAAGATATAATTTCTTTATTTCATAAAAAATAAGGCATCACCGCACACAAATAAAATAAATGTCTCCTTCAAGAAAATATCATTATACTTTAGTTTATAAAGAGAGATTAGATTTTTTTTTTTTTTTGAAAAATCTTTTCTTTTCCTTTCATCGAGACTATTTAACTTAACCCACTTACTTGGCGTCACATGCTCTTATTTGGAATCCGTATCTAACATATAATTCCCTACAATAGAGATAAAAAGTCCTTAGTCATCATTTCACTTACAAGTTTCAATCATGCATCACTTAGTTGCTTAGGATCTTAGCTCAAATCTTTATCCCACCATCGTCTATCCTTTGCCAAAAACATTACAGTGACATCAAACCCCACCATGCTTGATTTATATGCCTCCTATAAAATTCTAATAATCAATAAAATCCTACATGCAAGACTATATAATACCTCCCCAATTCCATATTGGTCCTCACACTCAAACCATCAAAGAGCTTAATTGGCAAAGTTAATAGCAAAATCAACAACAATATTATTACTTTGCCACAAACTGTTTTACTATCCTCATTCTAGAGTAACAAAAACAGCATCCAAAGGACCCATCTATGATTGTAATCTGGTTGACTATATAAAATTAGAATACCAAATCAATTCATCTACCAATTCTCTCATGGAATAACGAAGCCCATGACAATTACTCAATTAGTTAACAAACCAAAATAGTATTACCAAAAATTTGAAATCAAAATATGTTACCTATATTTCAACAAAATCAACTAAGCTCATCCGAAATTTCTTCAAAATCAATCACAAGGCTTGAGATTAAGAAATTACCTTGCAAACCCTTGTGTGTTTCTCTATCCTTCCTCTTTCTCTTCTTCCTCTTCTTTCTTTTCTTTCTTTTCTTCCTTTCTCTCCTTTCTTTCTCTTCTTTTCTCCAGTAGACTCTCTTGGATCTCTCCCTCATCTCACGCTCACTTGAGCTATGAGCAATTAAGGGGAATTACTCCCCATGAGAGTTTGCCACATGTGAGACAAATGTCCCACATGCACTCAACTCCTGCTGTACAACAATACAAGTGTCAAGTATGTCGTATAAAAATGACACCTTAGACCCAAGTGTCCACCGAGAAAACAAGAGAAGCATGTTGAGTAACATCTGTAACTTTAGGTGTCAATCAAATGTGTTTATTAGGCAGGTCGTGCTTACATCTTAGCACTTGGGTGTCTTGGCATGAACCTATCAAGATGTAGTCATAAAACTTTATAATTAATCCTCAATAAACATAAATATTTTGACTACCACGTACCTAAAAATCATGGTCTACTAGGGTCATTAACCCATCCAATTAATTCCTCAAATTACAGGTATTGTAACTATTTGACAGCTTGACTTATTAAACTTGGAAAAATTATAACTCTTCCAATTAAACTCCTAATGACACGAAATTTGGCTTAAAATTTTTCTCATTCAAAAACTCATAACAAATCCAAAATTGATAGCAACCCATAAATTTTTGATACCTCAAACGTCCCTCGAAATTCTGTGTCTCTATTTGACTAAAATTTCTGTTTTGACACTTGCAACTACTAAAAATCATAACTCCTTCTACAAGTGTCCAAAAATTATGAAACAACTCTTAAAATCTTCCTTTCTCATTATTCTATAAGGTCTTAAAACAGTTTTATTTATGGTTGCTTATCCAATCTTTAGCACCCAAAACAATGTGACTTTTCTTTCTTTAACTCACTATACTTTTAACTAGCTATTTCCATCATTTACCACATTAAGTCCATTTACCCAACTCCATGACTTTCAATAAAATTGAAGATCCTCCTTATCTTTGATATTGAGATCACCTTTATTTTAAGAGATAAATTTCAAGGTATTACAATGTGAAATGTTTCCGAATCAGGACAGTGTGTGGTCTTGATACTTTTTACCTTGATTTTGGATTAGTGCAACGATGGTGTGTTCCATGAACTAGCACTTTGGTACGGCACATGGTTTGCTCTTCGTGTTTAGTTGGATATTTGTTTGCGTAAAGTTTTAAACCTTGTTTAGGGTTTTGTCATTGAATGGCCAAAAGGAGCGATTGTTAGGTTGTTAGTTTGGCATAGTTCAATGATATTTCTTGTAATTCTGTTGTGTTTAAAACTTTGGGAAATAACACTTAGGTTTTCAGGGGTTTTGGAAGAGCTTTATGTTTTCCTCGTCAAGAGTTCCGTAATGACCGGACATGTAATGGGAAGTTACTATTTCCTCGCCAGGAGTTGCGTCAGGACAGGGATGTAACGAGATTGAAGCTAAAGCTACTGTTTCCTCGTCAGCAGTTGCGTCAGGACGGGGATGTAATGGGATTGAAGATGAAGCTATTGTTTCCTCCTCAGGAACCTCATCAGGACGGGACATATAACAGGACCAATGTTGGACTCCCTATTTTCTCTTTAGATGGAGCATTAGGACGGGACATGTGATGAGAAGGTGTCATTTGTTCTTCCTATTATGATAGAATTGCTTAAGACCTGGATTTTTTAGATCTATTACTTTGTTCATCCCGTATTAGGGAGAAATGAATCCCGTTAGGACGTGAGTAGTAAAATGTCTTTCCAATAAAAGGATTTTACTGTCACTATTCACTGCAAACTTTTTGAGAGGATTTTTCTCTGTGCATTCTCAATAGTCCTCTTCGAGCACTGTGTCTCAAGAGTATTTATTCAAGAGAGGACGTGATAAAGCTTCGGGCTGTCCTTTGCTCTTGTTTGGCGGTTTGCCTATTCATTTTTCTACACAAAGATCACTGAGTTGTTTACTTGAAGAAAGAAATCTACCAAAGGGTTGGTGAGGAAATGCACTTCGTTAAGATGGTCAGGATGGAGACAAGCTGGGAAGCTTGTTGTTCTTACTGAGTCTAGAGGTCCTCCAAGTAGTGAATATCGTCTAGTCTGTAACTCTGAATCTTCATTTAGTGATTTTTCAGGTTTGGCTGTCCTAGAGTGGTTTTTACCTTTGATTAATTCAAAGGGTTTTCCACTTCGTAAAAGAAACTTTGTATTGTGGTTGTGTTGTTGTTTTAATTCAGCTATGCATGATTTACTTTATTAAATGGCTTAATTTTATGTTTTGATTATTTGGTGATTAGAGGTAAAACAAGATCCTAGTACATTTTCAACTTTGTATGAGTGGCAAAATGACTAAATGGAACATGAATCCCATTAAATCCATCAAATTCAAATTGAAACTAAGAAATGTCCAGATTGTTGGGATCGTTTACGTAAATTTCCAAAAAATTTCTTTTTATGCAGCAAAATAAAACACGATCCCCAAGACCTTTTACCATTGAGGCAAACATGTTTAGATATAAGGCAAACACATAAGTTAGATTACTTACATTTAGTTTCGACCTCTCCTAGGCATTGGGGCGTAGGAGTGTACATCCGTTCTTCCCATGGTGTTGGACTGAGTAGTTAAAGTTCTAACAAACTTGAAAACTTCAAACATGTGTCCATACTCATCTCATCTTCATCGTGTTCATTGCATTCTTCGTGTTCTTCATGAACTTCAAGAACATCTTTATGTTCTTCATTGTATTCATAAAGAACCTCTTGAAAACTTGGGAGTTTATCAAGGTCTTCAAGATCTTCAAACAATTAGGGAGAAGATTGCTCCATTAGATATTCTCTTTGATGACTGAATATAGCTGCGTAATTTATATAATCATATGATCTCATTAAATTGAGTAATTCTAGAAGTCACTCTTGTGTCATTGTAAGAATGGGGTGGCTTTTCCCCTGAGATTGGGGGAGAATCTTGGAAATTAACTGGATTCTATGGGCATCCGCAGGCTAGTAAAAGAAAGGAGGCTTGGAATTTGCTATGTCACTTAAAATCCTTTTCACCAAAGCCATGGCTTTGTGTGGGAGATTTTAATGAAATAGTGGGGGATTCCCAAAAAGTTGGAGGATCAAGGCGAGCTCCAGGATTGATGGAGGACTTTAAAGAGTCCCTATTTTTCTGTGAGCTAGTAGACCTGGGAGCTAATGGCCCTTTCTTTACATGGAATAACGGTCAAGAAAGGCAGTTTTTCACTCAAGAACGGTTGGACAGGGCTGTCGCCTCCTCGGAATGGTGCATTTTATTTCCTGATGCAGAAGTGTCCATTGAAGCTTCTCTGTCGTCAGACCATGCCCCTGTTTTGGTGAGTTCTAAACGAAGTCTCAATAGAAGGAGCAAGAGAGTGAGTTTTAAATATGAAGCCAAATGGGCGCTGGAAGAGGAAAGCAAAAATATCATCAAACGGGTATGGAAACAAAAATCAGCTTCAGGAGATAAATGGGTGGGCCTAACCCATAAGCTGGAACGGTGCAAAGGTCATCTCTTGAGGTGGAATCGTGGCAAGCAGGGAAGAATAGAAGAGGAAATAAAAGGCAAAACAGAAAAAATTGCTGAGTTGCAGTCAGTAGAGGGCCTCCCAGAGGCAGCCTTGGTTCGTAATTTACAAGCTGAAATTCATTCACTTCTAGCCCAAGAGGAACTTCAATGGAGACAGAGATCGAAGGAGTTATGGCTTAAAAATGGCGACAGAAACACACGGTATTTCCACGAAAGTGCAAAACAGAAGAGGAAGAGAAACACTATAGAAAGAATTCAAGATGCTGATGGCGTGTTGAGAACCAGCCAAGTCGAAGTGGAAGAAGCTTTTGTTAATTACTTTGACTCTCTGTTCAGGTCAGAAAATGGGGATGCAAGTGCAATAAATCTACAAGGAATAGAAGGAAAGGTGACAGCAGAGATGAATTCAGAGTTAATTAAGGAATTCTCCAGAGAAGAAATAAACGTAGCAATAAATCAAATGTCACCCCTTAAAGCTCCCGGCCCGGATGGCTTGTCGGCGGGTTTTTTCCTAGACAATTGGGAGACGGTGGGAGAGGAGGTTTGTCAAGCTGTACTTTATTCTTTAAACTCTGGATTTATCAATGAGGATTTGAATTTTTCTTATATTGCTTTAATTCCGAAAATTGCCCAACCATCTAGTGTATCGGAATTTCGCCCAATTAGTCTATGCAACGTTATATATAAGATCATATCTAAGGTCCTTGCTAATAGACTAAAGATAATTCTGCCCCATATAATATCCCCTTATCAGAGTGCTTTCATTCCTGGGAGACTCATAACTGACAATGTTCTAGCCACTTATGAAACCCTTCACACCATGCATTCTCGGATGTACGGTAAGAAGGGTTATATGGCAGTGAAATTAGATATGAGCAAAGCCTATGACCGGGTGGAATGGAATTTTTTGGAGGATGTCATGAGGAGGATGGGGTTTGCGGATCAATGGGTGAATCTTATCATGATGTGTGTGCGTACGGTGAAGTATGCGGTGCTTGTGAATGGGAACCCGGTGGGTAGTATTTCCCCCTCAAGGGGGATCCGTCAAGGGGACCCCATCTCTCCTTATCTGTTCTTGATCTGTGCGGAGGTTCTCAGTTCTCTATTGATACAGGCAGATCGGGATGGCACTATGGAAGGAGTCCCCACTTCAAGAAGGGGACCTCGATTAAATCACTTATTTTTCGCAGATGACAGTTTACTTTTTTGCAGGGCCAGTCTAGAGCATTGGAAAAGGCTATCTGATATATTGCAAATCTATGAAACAGCCTCAGGCCAACGTCTCAACCGTTCCAAAACGGCCATATTTTTCAGCCGCAACACATCTAGAGAAATAAAGGAGCAAATTTTGGCGGTTTCGGGACTACCCTCATCACAGCGATATGACACCTATCTTGGATTGCCTGCTCTCATTGGAAAATCAAGGATCGGTTCTTTTCAAAATATAAAGGAGAGGGTATGGAGAAGGCTTCAAGACTGGAAATTAAAGTTTCTTTCCCAAGCAGGAAAAGAGATACTACTGAAGGCTGTCATCCAGGCAATACCGACCTATAGTATGGGAGTATTTCTTCTCCCCAAAGCACTTTGCTCAGAGATTAATTCTTTAATGCTCAAATTTTGGTGGGGCCAACATAACAAGGATTCCGGGATCCCTTGGATGAGCTGGAGTCGAATGGGTTTTCCAAAGGGAAAAGGAGGTATGGGCTTCCGTGATCTCCATTGCTTCAATTTGGCTCTTCTTGCCAAACAGGTATGGCGATTGTGGAAAATGGAAGATAACCTAACATCGAGAATCTTGAAGGCTAAATATTTCCCTGGTGTTTCAATTTTTGATGCAAAGGTGGGAAATAAACCATCCTACGCTTGGCGAAGCATATCCAAAGCAAGAGAGTTGGTGTTGGAGGGACTGTTGTGGAGAATTGGTAATGGAGAAAGTACTCCTATCTGGGGGGCTAAGTGGATTCCCTGTCCATCTACTTATTGTGTGCAATCTCCCCAAGGAGTTTTGGCGGAAAATGCTGTGGTTAGAGATCTCATTGACCAAGACTCTATGTGGTGGAATCAACCTCTTCTAGAGGAAATATTCACTAGGGATGAAATCCAGGCAATCAATTCAATACCAATTAGTGCAACCAATCAGCCGGATACTCAGATTTGGAGGGGAACCTCGCAAGGAATTTTTTCGGTTCGCAGCGCTTATCACTTGGCTAAAGAAATTGAGTCTCGCGGCCAAGCTGAAAGCTCTAAAAGGGAAGCAGAAAGCAACATTTGGGCAGGGATATGGAAGTCAGCTCTTCCTAATACAGTGAAGAATTTTCTGTGGAGGGCCTGTCAAAATATACTTCCCACAAAGGAAAATTTATGCAGGAGAAAGATTTCGAAGGATCCTTGGTGTCCTATATGCAACTTAGAAGTGGAGACCATAACCCATATTCTGTGGAGCTGTAATTCTGCCCAAGATGTTTGGGGAGTCAGTGACCGCATATTCCAGAAGAAATGTAGTATGGAAGGGGATTTTCGTGATCTGGCCGAATATTTCTTGCAAAGTAAAGTGGACAATGCTTTTGAAACTTTTGCGTTGATAGCCAGGAACATCTGGTTCAGGCGCAATGAGTGGGTTCACGAGGGCCTCTTCACCCACCCAACTGATCTGGTAAGCCGTGCATCACGTTTTCTGCAGGAGTTCAAAGATGCGAATGTTAGAGACGGCTGTGGTGAATTGCGTGGTCAAGAACAAGGTCTGCAATGGGAGAAACCGAATGAAGGCTTTTTGAAAGTCAATTGCGATGCTTCAGTGGACAGAATTAATGGGAGACTGGGGTTGGGTGTCATCATCAGAGATCACACGGGGTCTGTAATAGCTGCAAGGAGTATTACCAAGAGAGGATTTTTGGACCCCACATCAGCTGAAATTTTAGCCATGCTTCAAGGAGCAATGCTGTGCAAGGAGCTGGGTTTACAACAAGTTATAATGGAAGGAGATGCCTAAGTGGTTGTTACGGCTTTACAGAATGAAGATACGTCGAACTGCAGATGGGGTCACCTTATTGCAGATGTGCGTTCTACACTCCAATACGCCCAGAGTTGGAGCGTCCGGCATGTACGTAGGCAACGAAACGAAGCGGCACACGGTCTAGCTAAAACAGCTACCCACGATGTTATAGATAAAATTTGGATGAGAACCATTCCAGAATGTATTTGTAACATTGTTTTGACAGAGCTTAGCCTCTAGTCTTGTTATCATTCTATAAGATAATCTCAGATTTTTGCCAAAAAAAAAAAGAATGGGGTGGCTTTTAAATTCACTATTTAATTAAAAATCAATAATAATCAAGCACAAGATCAATTGTGATTTTAGAAGCCACATCATTCTTGAAGTGACACAAGAGGGACACAAAAGTGACTTGTAGCATTACTCCATTAATTTAGATAATATGATTAATGATTTAAATTATTATCATATTAACTTTTTCTTTTTTTTGAATTGAACTTATTATTTAGGGTAATGTTCTCTTAACCCCCTCAAACTACCAACCCAATGACAATATGCCCCCCAAACTATCAATTGTGACAATTTACCCCCTAAACTACCAAAACAATGACAATGTACTCCTCAATGTTAGTAAAATGACTAAATTGCCCATATAAAATTTTCAATAAGACAAAAATACCCCTAAAGTTTTGAAAAAAAAATATATATATATATTTAAAAATTAAAAAGGTTTGGGGGTGGCTTGACCACCCCCACTTGGGCCAAGCATGACTTCATCAGCAACTAAAAATGCCTACTTGGTAGGGGAAGAAGTCTGGCAAGAGCAAAGAACAAAACCCACTTTGTGCGCCCACCTCTATCCTTCCGAATCCTCAGTCAAGAATGACAGGGTTAAGGCCAAGGACAAGGAAAAGGCTAGCAGCTTTGACGAGGCATTCTCCCGGAATTTGCCATGTACCAGCAAGGATTTTAGCGACTCCTCTGGCTTTTCAAGTTTCGATTCCGATGGTGGCGACAATGCCAACAAGGTAGGCCATCCACTACCTCGGTCGTTGATTTTCTCCGGGAACGATCATATCCACGAAGTCGTGGCCGGCCACCCCTGGTGGGTGGCCAGACCATCCCCAGTTACCTAGGTGTGGTCCGGCACCCCTGTTTTAAATAAATTAAATTTTTATTATTATTTTTTTTATAAGTTTTAGTATTTTTGTTTTTATTTTAATAAGGGTTTGTCATTTTATTAACAAATGGGTTACATTGTCATTGTTTTGGTAGTTTGGGGGGTAAATTGTCACAATTGATAGTTTGGATGAGAGATTGTCATTAGAGTGGCAATTTGAGGGGTTAAGAGGACTTTACCCTATTATCTAATAGTATTTTTTTCTAATATTTTGGACAGCAATAAATTTATTGCCAATTGGATTGCATAAGCATGGGTTCTTCAACATTCAACCCTAATTATGTTACACATGTTCAAATGTAAAAAAAATCTAGAATTTATTCCAGCTTTCAAAATATAGGAATTATGTTACACTAAAGATTGTGTTCAACGTTTAAAATAATGCTAGAATTAAAAAATAAATGCTAGAAGATGGAAAGTTTTAAAAATATTTTATTCAATTACAAACTCATGTCTTTATAAATTTCCATTTTTCTCTCTATATCCCTATTCAAGCCTTATTCAAATTTGAATTCTTCTCCATAATTTCGTAACTTCGTTATATGCCAGCAACTCAGTATTTAAGTTATTAAAATCCTTCTATAGATTAGTAATTTAGTATCATTAGTTAATAACTGATAGGCGATAAAAAAGGTTAGTTACCAAAAACTCAACCAATCACTTTCATTATTAGTTTTTGTTTGACATTTTAAAAATATTTTATATCGAGCCAGCACTCCATGATTTATATAATCATATAATCTCATTAAATTAGATCATATGATTAATGATTTAAATTAATATCATATTAACTTATTAGCTTTTTTTTTTTTGAATTGAACTTATTATCTAATAGTATTAGGTTTTATCTAAAATTTTGGGCAGCAATAAATTTATTGCCAAATGAATGGTTTGCGTGAGCATGGGTTGCTTCAACATTCTACCCTAATTATCTTACACATGTCCAAATGTAGAAAAAAATTAGAATTTATTCTAACTTTTAAAATATAGGAATTTTGTTATACTAAAGATTGTGTTCAACATTTAAAATAAAATGGAAAAAATAAATAAACAAATGCTAGAAGATGGAAAGTTATTAAAATATTGTATTCAATTACAAACTCATGTATTTAAAAAATTCCATTTTTCTCTCTATATCATATTCAAGCCTTACTCAAATTTGAATTCTTCTCCATAATTTCGTAACTTCGTTATATGCCAGCAACTCAGTCTGTAAGTTATTAAAATCCTTCCATAGATTAGTAATTTAGTATCATTAGATGATAACTGATAAGCGATAGAAAAGGTTAGTTACCAAAAACTAAACCAATCACTTTCATTATTAGTTTTTATTTGACTTTTTGTCAATATTTTATATCGACCTGGCGCTCCGTGATTTATATAATCATATGATCTCATTAAATTAGATCGTATGATTAATGATTTAAATTATTATCATATTAACATATTATCTTCTTCTTCTTCTTCTTTTTGAATTGAACTTATTATCTAATAGTACTAGTTTTTATTTGATTTTTGAAAATATTTTATATCGAGCCGGCCGTATATAATCATATGATCTCATTAAATTATATTATATGATTAATGATTTAAATTTATTATCATATTAAATTATTATCTTTTTTTTTAATTGAACTTATTATCTGATGGTAATGCTCAAACTCCTAAGTTCTAAATTCTTAATGGTCTAATGGTCATACACTCATACTTCAATTATATGATCATATTAGCTCACAATTTATATTAACATTATCTTAGATCTAAGATCATGTGATATACGTTTTCTTAGTATAAAGTATCTAATAATGCTTTGATTAAATGGCACAATAACATATATAGTTATACCATATGATTATATCATATAATATAATGATTGGTGATTATATCAAATATTTCTTATTATTTACTATATATATATTTTATATTTCTTATATGTGTTTATATATATATACACACACACAAATGACAGATATATAAATAACAAAATAAAAATAAGTTATATAGTATATTAGTATATTTGTTATTATTGAGTAATATATTGACTATATATTGTTATTTGTTACTTAATAAAAATATACGAGTCGAGCCTAATCGACTCAAGCTGAGCTTATTTCATTTAATATTCGAGTCAGTATTTGTGTTCACGAAACCACTTATTTAATAATCAAGTCGAGCTTATACGAGCTTACCCGAGTTCACTTGCTTACACCCCTACCTGCTACATAAACTAAAATTTTTCGAATTTTACATAATCGATCCCAACACCCTAAACCTTCTCCTCAATTCTTAGGTTTTTCCACTTTATTTTTCTAATATATTTCTAACATTTATAAGAATATAGCAATGGTTTTTTGCTCAATAGGTTCAAGGACATGATATGGTATATTTGTTAATGTGTTTTGTTAGTGTTTTTTTTTTTTAAAGAAAAAAAAAATTGTGTTTTGATGTTACGTAAATGTGAAAATATGCTTTTGTTTTTACTTTAAATTAATGAGATCATTGTTTTATGATCAAGCTACAATATGGCATGAGAAAATTTTCAGGATGTAGACATGATAAGAAGAAATTTGTATTTATTTAATTGGAGAAACTTTTAGAGAAGAAATTTGTATTTATTTAATTGGAGAAACTTTTAGTCTCCTTGTCTGTTGACATAGGATATAGTTTGATCAACAAAGACAATGACAAAAATGATTTGGTGCTGGCCTGTTGAAAACCTTGCATTGACCTCCTTTGGAACAATCATTCTGCAGGCAAAGTTCGTCGCACCGTGAATCACCCTGCCCAGGTACGCAACTGCCAATGTGGTTGTCTTTGCAACATTTTATTGCCTCTTCACTCACCGCTTGCTTACATCCTAAGAATAATATTATGGCGACCACGATAAAGAAAAGTGGCTGAAATCTCACTTTCGCCATCATTCAACTTTAGGAATGTGCTTAGGGTAATATTTTGTTGGAACTATCCATTGATGCTATGCCATATAAATAATATCAATTTTAGATCATAATTAATTGCTTGATTTGTTATGATTTTATTATTTAATGTTATATATGGTTGCAACTATAATTGTGTGAATTGCTTGATTTGGTATTATTTATTATTCTTAGATAATAATTATATATATGGTTGAAACTGTAATTTCAAAAATTAAGCGGAGTGCCTCCACCCATTTTAAATGGTCTAGTTTTCTTTTGTTTCTATATGTTAGAGAGTTATCAACTGATAACTCTCTCCATGTTATCAAGAATTCAAACAACCATTCAATTGAAGATAAGGATAGAATTAGTTGAGATAAACCATTTGTAATTTGAATTTGTATTTGTAATCTCTATGTTATCTCTTGTAACAGTTCTATTTATATATACAAAGCCTTAACCACAATTGATGGTAAGGCAGTACAACCCAAACACTAGAGTTACCAAATTATCACATGGTATCAGAGCTTTCCTAGACTAACGTCGTTTTTAAGTTTTTTTTTCTGTTTCTATGGCTGCCTCATCCTCTTCCGCAAATCCCATCACCTACACTGTTCCCTCTTCTTTTCCTCACAAACTCATTGATACCAACTCTCTAGTTTGGAAACTTGCAATCTTGCCCATCATCAAAAGCCAAGATCTTCAAGGCCATATTCATGGTTCCATTAAAAGTCCTCCTTCAACCCTCAAGTCCAAAACAGATGACGTTGACATTGTGTCCACAAATCCAGATTGGCTTAAATGGCACATGCGTGATCAGCTGGTGCTTAGCATTTTGGTCTCATCTCTCACCGTCGACGTTGTAGTTCATGTCGTTAAATGTGTCACTGCACGAGACTTCTGGCTCACGTTGGAAACTATATTTGTTTCCAAAGCCCGTGCTCGCTCAATGCAACTTCGCCTTCAACTTACCATTCTCAAGACGGGAAGCATGTCAATTTCGGAATATTTTCAGAAATTCACCAAGTTGGTTGATACCTTGGCTGCCATTGATAAGCCATTGGATAAAGATGATATTCAGTCCTTTCTCCTTGGAGGACTCAACAGTGAATATGACTCATTTGTCACCTCAGTTACAACCCGAGTGGATCCAATCTCCATTGATGACCTTTATAGTCATCTCCTTGCTCATGAAGCTCGTCTTGAGCATAATCATGCCTCTAATGATCTCTCTGTTTCAGGTGTTCACTTTGCATCCAGAGGCTCTTCTATCCGTGGGGGACGTGGTGGACGTCACTCCTACTCTAGCCGTGGTTCTTACTCCACTGACAATGGCAACCAGATCACCAACAATGGTGGCTCTTTCTCACACAGCCCCAACTATCGTGGTCGTGGACGTGGCCGTGGCGCCTCTTCTTTCAATCGAGCCCCTCGCCCAATCTCTCAGATTTGCAACCGTATTGGGCACCTTGCAACCACCTGTTATCAACGTTTTGAGCACTCCCGCCCACAAGAGTCTTCCCCTACGATGCAAGCCTATCATGCGGCTTCTCAGACTCAATCTGATTCCACTTGGCATCCGGATTCTGGAGCCACACATCACCTAACGTCTGAGCTTGCCAATCTCAACGTCCATGCCAACAACTACACAGGCACAGATGAAATTAAAATTGGTAATGGGTCTGGGCTTTCCGTTAAGCACATTGGCACCTCACAACTTCATACTCCTTCCCTTGCTTTTAAATTGTTTAATGTCCTTCATGTGCCTAATATATGCAAAAATCTGATTTCTGTTTAGAAATTTACACAAGACACTAACACATTTTTTGAATTCCATCCCACTTACTTTCTTTTGAAGGACAGTGCTACGGGGAAGCTTCTACATCGAGGCCCGAGTAATCATGGTTTATATTCTTTTTTTTCTGTTTCCAATAATTCCCCCGCTCCCTCTGCACTTATGGGTGAACGTGCGTCCGTGTCTGCATGGCATTCTCGGCTTGGTCATCCTGCCTTGAAGGTCGTTCGTCAAGTCCTTAGTTCATTTCAGCTCCCTATCACCACAAATAAAAGTTATTCTCCATGCTCAGCTTGCTTAGGATCCAAGAGTACCCAATTGCCTTTTACAACTTCTACAACACGTGTAACAGCTCCTCTTCATTTGATATTTTCTAATGTTTGGGGACCTGCTCCGGTGTATTCTAGAAATGGTTTTAGGTATTATGTATCTTTTCTTGATGCCTTTAGTCGCTATACATGGGTTTATCCCATCTCTTGTAAAAGTGATGTATTTCCAGTTTTTAAAAAATTTCAGATCTACGTTGAGCGTTATTTTGAGTCCAAAATTAAAATTGTGCAATCTGATTGGGGTGGGGAGTATCGCTCTCTAAATAAATATTTAACTGAACAAGGCATCAATCACCGTCTTTCATGCCCCCATACTCATCAACAAAACGGTGCTATTGAATGTAAGCATCGCCATATTGTCGAAACAGGACTTGCACTTCTTTCTCATGCTCATCTTCCCAATTTATTTTGGGATGATGCTTTTATCACTGCTGCTTATTTAATCAATCGCTTGCCTACAAAAGTACTTAAAAGCAAAACTCCATTTGAAGTCCTTTTTCAGTCTCTCCCTGACTATTCCTCTTTACGTGTATTTGGATGTGCTTGTTGGCCAAATCTTCGTCCATACAATTCAAATAAACTCATGCCACGTTCTAAGGAGTGTATATTTCTTGGTTACAGTCCTTCTCATAAAGGATACAAATGCCTTCATGTCTCTTCCTCTCACATATATATTTCAAGAGACGTTATTTTCAATAAACGTCACTTTCCTTATGCTGTAGTGTCTCAGTCTTCCTTTCACCCTACACATCCTACATCTGATACAATCACGTGTCCTCCTATCATGATTGCCAAGTCTCTTTCTGAAGCTTCAACGTTGGCACCATCCACATCACAAGTAAGTACTCATTTATCTTCTACTACTTTATCTTCTCCTACTTTATCTTCTCCTACTTTATCTTCAACTACTTTGGCTTTTCCTACTTTATCACAAAACCATACATTTGAAAATCATGCACCCCCCACCTTCTCTCCTACTTTATCTCCAACACCCACGCCTAACCCAACCCTCTGTCCTACTTTATCTCCAACACCCACACCTAACCCCACCTTTTCTCCTACTTTATCTCAAATACCTACAAACCATACATCTGCCAACCTAGAAGCCCCATCCTCTTTTGAATCCGTAGAAGACCAAGAAACCCAACCTGCAGCAACCCATGTGGACCCCCCAGTAACATCTCATCACCCCATGATAACTAGATCCAAAAATAATATATCCACCCCCAAAATTTCAAATAATGGCACAGTCAAACACCCAATATCCCACGCCCTTCTTGCCACTGTGCTTCCGGAAATTTCAGAACCCACATGCTACACCATGGCTGTCAAGGATGAAAACTGGAGAAAAGCTATGAATCTTGAGTTTGATGCTTTGCTCAAAAACCAGACATGGCGTTTGGTACCTTCTACTTCAGCTCAGAATGTTATAGGTTGTAAATGGGTCTTTCGATTAAAAAGGAAAGCAGATGGTTCTATTGAAAGATACAAAGCTCGATTAGTTGCAAAGGGGTTTCACCAACAGCCCGGCATTGATTTTGGAGAGACTTATAGCCCTGTTATCAAGCCTACTACGGTACGCTTAGTTCTATCTATTGCTATATCTGCTAATTGGCCTGTACATCAGATTGATATCCATAATGCATTCCTCCATGGCCACTTATCTGAGGAGGTTTTCATGTCACAACCTCCTGGTTTTGCACATCCTCAACATCCAAATCATGTCTGCAAGCTCCTAAAGGCCTTATACGGATTAAAACAAGCCCCAAGAGCTTGGTTTTCAAGGCTAAGCACGAAACTTATCACTCTTGGTTTTCATGGCTCCTTATCAGATATGTCATTATTTATTCTCAAAACTGCTGCATTTACTATGTATATTTTGATATATGTTGATGACATTCTCATAACATGTTCAAGACCATCAGAGATACCCAAATTGATAAATGAGTTAAATGCCGAGTTTGCTGTGAAAGATCTCGGCCCTCTTAATTTTTTTCTCGGGATTCAAGTACTAAAATGCTCCACGGGTGTGTTTCTCTCTCAACAACGTTACATGATTGATATTCTTAAACGTGCTAATATGCTTGATGCCAAGCCAGTAGGCACTCCTATGGCCTCCTCAACTCAGTTATCAGCATATGAGGGTGAATTATTTTTAGATCCAACATTATTTCGTAGCACTTTGGGTGCCTTGCAGTATTTATGTATTACAAGACCTGATATCTCATTCTCAGTAAATAAGTTATCTCAATTTATGCATCAGCCACGTCTCTCACATTGGCAGGGGGTCAAACGCTTACTTCGGTATCTCAAATAGACACTTCACTATGGGTTACATATTCATAAATCTTTAAACCTTCATCTTCAAGCATTTTCTGATGCTGACTGGGCAGGTGACAGGGATGATCGTCGCTCCATTAGTGGTTATTGTATTTTTTTGGGTAATAATTTAATTTCTTGGAGTTGTCGCAAACAACCTACTGTAGCTCGTTCTAGTACAGAAGCCGAATACAAAGCACTTGCAAATGCAGCAGCTGAAATTATCTAGATTAAATCAGTGCTCACTGAACTTGGATTGCAACCCTCCAAACCTCCCATTCTTTGGTGTGACAACATTGGGGCCACTTATTTGTCTTCTAATCCTGTTTATCATGCTAGGACAAAACATGTTGAAATTGATTTCAATTTTGTTCGTGACATGGTACGCCACAAGACACTTGACATTCGCTTTATTTCAAGTAAAGATCAAGTTGCAGATATATTCACCAAACCCCTCTCATCTTCACGGTTTGCCTTTTTACGTGACAAGCTCACCATCGATCCTCTACCGTTGAGCTTGCGGGGGCGTGTTAGAGAGTTATCAACTGATAACTCTCTCCATGTTATCAAGAATTCAAACAACCATTCAATTGAAGATAAGGATAGAATTAGTTGAGATAAACCATTTGTAATTTGAATTTGTATTTGTAATCTCTATGTTATCTCTTGTAACAGTTCTATTTATATATACAAAGCCTTAACCATAATTGATGGTAAGGCAGTACAACCCAAACACTAGAGTTACCAAATTATCACACTATACATGAAAGAAAGTGTATTTGTGAGAATCCAAATGTACAATTTTTTACTACTCTTTATTAGTAAAGCAAAAAACCCTATTAATAACATTATATTGGTACAACCTTGAAAAGAAATACCAAAGTGATATATATGTCTCTGATGCCCTGCCAACTAGTTGATGAAATTGTTATAACAAACCTCCTCTCATAGAATAACATTGGATCTACCTCTTTATCTAGTTTGGCACCCAAGCTTGATTCACCAAGTCAACACAAAGGCAATACCAAAAAATGCTATAACAATCTATACGACCACTTTGGAGCCATAAAGATTGATAAAACATGAGGATCATATTCTACCCTCAACCACCAACTAAAACAAAAGATAATACAAACACAGAATAATCATGCATAACAGAAATTAAAACATCACAAGAAGAACACCAAAACTTATTGATGAAGTGGAAAACCCGTTGAACCAATCAAAGGAAAAAACCACTCTGGGGCAGCCATACCCGGGAAATCATTATACGAAGATTCAAATTACAGATAGTAGAAAATACTCACAAACCCTTGTGAATCTCTAGACTTTTTAAGAACAACAAGCTCACTTGCTTGTTTCCTACAATGAGTTTTGTTAGGACGTGAAGAGTAGACTGTCTTCTCTATAAAAGGTTTTACTGTAACTTTTCACTGTAGACTTTTTGGGAGGATTTTTGTCTGTGCAGTCTCAATAGTTCTCTTCGAGCACTATGTCTCGGGAGTGTTTATTCAAGAGAGGATGTGATAAAGCTTCAGGCTCTCCTTTGCTCTTGTTTTGGCATGTTGCTTGTTTGTTCACTTACACAAAGATTATTGCCTTGGTTGTTTGAAGAAAGAAGTCTACCGAAGGGTCGGTGAGGAAATGCACTCCGTGAAGATGGTTAGGATGGAGACAAGCTAGGAAGCTTGTTGTTCTTACTATGTCTAAAGGTCCTCCAGGTTGTGAGTATCGTCTTCTCTGTAACTCTGAATCTTCATTTAATGATTTCCCTGATTTGGTTGCCCCAGAGTGGTTTTTACCTTTGATTGGTTCAAAAGGTTTTCCACTTTGCAAACAAACTTGTGTTGTGTTTGTGATGTTGTTTTAATCTCACTGTGCATGTTTTATTTTGTTCTATGGCTTAGTTTCATACTTTGATTGTTTGGCGATTAGAAGTAGAACACGTTCCTAGTACGTTTTCAATAATACAAACACAGAATAATCAAGCACAGCAGAAATTAAAACATCACAACCACAACACCAAAACTTATTGATGAAGTGGAAAACCCTTTGAACCAATCAAAGGGAAAAACCACTCTATGGCAGCCAAACTCGGGAAATCACTATACGAAGATTCAAATTACAAATAGTAAAAAATACTCGCAAACGCTTGTGAATCTCTAGACTTTGTAAAAACAACAACCTCACTTGCTTGTTTCCTAACCGACCATCTTCGTGGATCGCAATTCCTTACCGACCCTTCGGTAGACTCCTACACAGTTGTAGAACAAGCACAGTTGCAGATTGTGAAATGATGATCAACAAATCAAGAGGGAGTAGAACTCGAAGTTTTCACCACGTCCTCTCTTAGAAACCAACTCACGAGAACTCATTGCTCGGAGGAAAACTTTTAAGACTATTGAGAGAACAAAAAAAAAAAACAATTACCATAGTCACACACAAAACAAAAACCAACACATGGCAAACTAAGGCCATATCTTATGAAAACCACACGATAACCAACATCAGTCACAAATGGTATACCAAAACCACATGGTGTTTAGTGTTGTGCAAATTTATATTAACTCGCAAGTGCACGAATCGTTTATAGTTTAATGGGTTGCAAGTGCAAGGTCGATCCCACAGAGAATTGTGTTTTTGAAAAGCAAATTTAAATCTAAACTAATTAAATCCTAACCTAGTTCCTAAAGAGATTTGAATTTAAGGTTTTTAAAATAAAAGACAAAACATAAAATAAAATAAACTAAACAATAGATAAAGGTACTAAGGATGTGGAATCCACACTCGCTAAATTATACAACATACTTCATGTTCATCAATATTAATCCGAAGTTCTCACAATTAAAATCATATGTATGTTTTACTATGTTTCAAAAAATTAATCAAAACCATCCCATGTATCCATTCATTGCACAAATCACAAAAGGAATCCAAATTTAATTGAAACACCAAATGTATCCGAAGAACAAATTACAAGGAATATCCAATTTTTAGGCATATAAAACTAAGCAATCAATTATGTGAAGTTATCTTAAATCATCAAGTGTATCTTTGAATCACAACAAGATATCCAAGAATTATCTCACACATTGAAAAGAAGTAAAACAATAGAAATCAAGCTCAATAAAATCGGAATAATAAAAACTTACATAAAAGCAACGTTGTTCTTCATCGGTGAGGCTTCATCCCCAACTTTAGTTGGGAATTTAGCTTCACATAAAATTAAAACCTAAACCTAAACCTAAACTAAACTAAAGAGAAAAACTGTGGAATTTTGTTCTCTGAGATTGTATATCTTTCTTGACTGGAAAAAGGTCTATTTATAGGCTTAAGAAAGTCCTAGAAGCCCATAGATAATTCGGAGGTCTGTCTTCCAGTCAAAATAGAAGTCTGAAATTGGAATAGGATTCATCCAGATTTGTGTTCTTTTATTGCGGAACAATTTTGGCATAGTAAACGTCCGAATTAGGAAAATCATATTTCACAATGAATTGTATTATTTTGAGCTAGCTTTCCAATGCGCTAGTTTTACCTCAATCTGATATTTGAGAAAAAAAAGTTATGGTCAAAATACTAAGACATATTCAAAATCTGAATTTGAATTTAATCCGATTTTGACTCCAATTAAAGAAATTTCACTTTAATCCTTTTCTTGATTGGGTTAAACTTAACCACATCATCTAGATCTTCTCAAAGTGTGCTTTCTTCCAAACTTTGCATTTTTTTCCTTTAAAGATGCAGTTTCTCTTTAAAAACCTACAAAACACTAAAAACACAAAACAAAAACAAAACATTAGATAACGACACAACTAAAGAATTAACTAATGTAAATTAAGAGGTCAAAATATGCAATATTTGGCACTTATCATTTAGACACGTCATAAACATTGTCCTGTTTCTGAAACACTCATACAAGAAACATTACTTCCATCACATCCAAAACTCAAAAAGTAATGTAAGAGATTGAATCAATTTATCAAAAATCAAGATAAATAGGATGTCAAAATACAATACAGAAATGCATAATAAATAGGATGTCACAATACATAATAAAGATTGATTGTTTTGGAATATCTCCTCCTTTTTTGTCACAATGGACAAAGAGGTAAAAAAAAAAAATCACTTGGATTCCAAGGAATTCTCATCATCATTGTTGTGCAAATTTATTTAACTAGCAAGTGCACGAATCATTTGTAATTTAATGAATTGCAAGTGCGAGGTCGAACTCACAAAGAATTGTATTTTTGAATGATCAACTTATATCTAAACTAATTTTACCCTAACCTAGTTCCAAAAGGGTTTTGATTTTGATTTTGAAAATTAAAAGACTAAACATAAACTAAATAAACTAAGTAAATCAATAGATAAAGGCACTAAGGATGCGGAATCTACACTCACCAAATCATAACAACATATTTTATATTCATCAATATTAAACCGAAGCTCTCACAATTTAAATCTTATGTATGTTTTACTATTTTCAAAGAATTAATCAAAAATCATCACATGTATCCATTCATTGACCAAATCACAAAAGGAATCCAAATTTAATTGAAACACCAGATGCATCCGTAGAACAAATCAAAAGGGATATCCAATTTTTATGAGTTAAAAACCAAGCAATCAATTATGTAAAATTATTCTAAATCATCAAGTGTATCCTTAAATCACAACAAGATATCCAAGAATCATGCCACATATTGAAAAGAAGTAAAACAATTGAAATAATAAACCAATAAAATCAGAATAATAAAAACTTACAATAAAGCGATGTTGTTCTTCATCGGTGAGGCTTTATCCCCAACCTTAGTTGAGAATTTAGCTCCACATGACTATGAAACTAAAATTTAAACCTAAACCTAAATCTAAAGAAAACCTAAACTAAAAAGAGAAAAACTGTAGAATTTTGCTCTCTGGAATTCTATATATTTTCTTGAAGGAAAGAAGTCTATTTATAGGCTAAGGGAAGTCCTAGAAGCCCTATTAAACCTAGATAATTCGGAGGTTTGTCTCCCAGTCAAAATAGAAGTGTGAAATCAGAATAGGATTCGTCCAGATTTGTGATATTTTATTGCGGGGCAATTTTGGCAAATTAGGAAAATTATATTTCACAACGAATTGTAGTATTTTGAGTTTGCTTTCCAATTCCGCTTGAATCATTTTAATATAATATTTGAGCAGAAAGTTATGGTCAAAATACTAAGATGTGTACATAATCTAAATTTGAATCCAATCCGAAATCTTATCCAATCTGGTCTTTAATCCGATTTAATCTTTTTCTTGGATTTGGTTAAACTTAACCACATCATCTAGGTCTTCTCAAAGTATGCCTTCTTCCAAACTTTGCATTTTTCCCTTTAAAACTATAGTTTTTCTTCAATGACCTACAAAACACTAAAAACACAAAATATTAAATAACGACACAACTAAAGGATTAACTAATGTAAATAAAATGGTCCAAATATGCAATATTTGGCACTTATCAATCATCATCATATCTGACAGGATCAATTGGGTCAGCCAAAGGAACTGGATCAATAGGACCAGTAGGAGCAGCTGCACTCACTAGTGGATTCTAAACATCTCTGAAAAGGTCAGTGAAAATGAGGTCGCTCTCAGGATCTAGGTACTCCATGTGGATCATCCCAAAAGTGCTGGTGTTCTCAAAAGGTACGTCATCCTCTAGCTCTACCTTATCACCATCATCATCCAGAGCTGCATCTCCTTCAACATTTGCCTCAACTTCATTTATCTCAATGCTCTTATCCTTTATTCTCTTGAGAAGAGTGGTCAAGGCCGCTTCTACTTTGGAAACAGAACCCTTTAGCTTAGCAACTTCCATCTTTAGGTCCCTGACTTGACTAAGGACAATTTCCCTGGTTTCCTCAAACAATTTCTCTAAACGATTTAAAACATCAAAGGGTAGGGGAATAGGAAGAGAAGAAACAGTGCAAGAGGAAGGAGTATTAAAAGAAGAATTGACCTCTTTCTTTTAAGAGACTCTAATTTAGCAATAGTGGTTTGATCACAGGGACCAAACTGCGAAGCTAAGTGATCAAAGGAAAGACTGAGAAGTGGGTCAACACTTTGCTAATAACACCACCAAACGTAAGGGCAAACTTTTTAGATTTAAAAAGCTTAATTGAGGCAATAAGATCAATAATGCAGGATTCTAGGTCAATGCGATGATTTCTAAGCATAGAGAAATTGAGCCATATTAAAACGCCCCAAGTTCTAACGGTAGAGCGATTGGGAGCAACATATTCTTATTAAAATTGTTATTATTCTACCACATGTTCACCACAGTAACATAAAATCACCAGAGCGCTATAAACTTCTTTGATTATGAAATCACAAGCTCCTAATGTGCTAGTATTCAATAACCTCATAGCAATAAAGTTACTAAAACAAACTTCAGAATCATACAACCTTAAAACGTTAAAACAATACATACTATAATTCTTTCCTTACAACTCAAGAACTACAAGATCTTAATCCTTAAGTTATAGTAAATGTCCTATTACCCTTGTTGAAAATATGAGCCACAAATCAAATGGGTGAAAGCTTTACACATAAGAGTCCAACCTCTCGAAATTATACAACTTTACTAAAATATAGAGTACAATGAATAATAACTCCAAAGATCAAAACTTGAAAACCTTTATCCTTCATTCCTTGTTGCATCATGTGAACCTCTTGGCATGGGTATTTCTTAAAGTTGTGCCATAGTCACTGCACTCTCTGTAAATGCAATTTGTAAATTAATACATATTGCATTTACAGGTAGAAGTGGTAAGTCTATGACTTAGTAAGCAAAGTAAGATTAAACATTGTGTGCATGTAAGCCTTTATTAAAATCTCTAACATAACCTCTTAAGGAATTCTTTTGAAGTTTCCTTAATAATGAAAGTAAAATTGGAAAAAATAAAAAAAATAAAAAAATAAAAGAATCTTCATTACTACCTATAACTTTAGCTGTAAATGGATATATACACTTCATGTCTCATACCATCAAATGTATACATACATGTACGTCTGAGGCAATGGTGATTTTGTTTTTTAAAAAAATAATTAACTTAAGGCTTCCTTCCCATTTATTCATTTTTTTTTTTACAAACTGTGTTTTACCCTTTGACATAACTCCGCAAATTTAAACCGTGAGCGGCGCACATTGGCTTGTCCAGAACGACCTATAGGCTCATCTTGTCATCACAGGAAAGAGCTACCGGGTTGGGAACTTCCCTAGGTGAAGGTCACCCGGCCGATAGCACACACCTTCTCGGAACCGTCCTTCAGTGTGTTTGCCATGCTACCTATCCAATCAAGTACCAGTCGTGACTATAGTAGTGCCTCGGAGTTAAACATTTATAAACATGAATGCACATGTAACATTTTATATAGCATTTAGAGCTCATTCCATTCATAATCATAACATGTTCCAATCATAGTATAAATCTTTCTATACTTTCCATAATCATAGCATGAGAATTTATCATGAATAAGACACAAAATATGGAAGGAAGCATAACTTTAAAAATAATAATAATAATAATAATAAAAGAGTCATAAAATCCCCGACCTTTTTAAGAGTTTAATAGATAATTTGTGTCGGGGTTTTTCTGGGGTATTTTCACTTGCTCTTATTTCATGAAAGATACATTTTCTTTATTTCATAAAACATAAGGCATCACTACACACAGTAAAATAAATGTCTCATCTAAGAAAATATCATTATACTTTAGTTTATAAAGAGAGATTAGTGTTTTTTTTCTCTTTTTTTTTGAAAAATGTTTTATTTTCCTTTTATCGATACTATTTAACCTTAACCCACTTACCTTGCATCGCATGCCCTTATTATGATTCTGCATCCAACTCACAATTCCTACAATAGAGGTAAAGAGTCCCTTCGTCATCAATTCTTTTACAAGTTTAAATCATGCATCACTTTAGTTGTTAAGGATCATATCTCTAATCTCTATCCCACCATCGTCTATCCTTAGTCAAAACATAAATCCATCATCAAATCATCATTTCTCTCCAGCCAAGCCATCCGTTGACTTAGAAATCAGTAAAATCAAAACATCAAGATAGAATTAATCGCACATAGGCATAATCACATTTTCTCATAGGTCAACCAACACCAATTTTCATGCTTATAACTTTAATTGATAATTTGAAATCTAACATGCAAGGTCTTGCATAGGTTACCTAATGTGTCTTAATCATCATCTATTTACCTAATTTCATAACCAAAACATGATCAATACATTAATTCAAACATATGGGGTCAATTTGCAAAAAGGTCAAAAACAAAATTTCAAACTAGATATGCATGAGACACTGGAAGAAAAAGTGTATCCTAGTCTTGAAACTTGTGTTTTATGGGAAATGCCTTAGAAAGGTTGACAACCAAAAGACTTACTCAAGAATCACTTCAAATGGAGGCATTTAGAACACTTGTGTTCACATTGTAACAAATTTAGCAAAAGAACATCTTACTTCATCACAGGGAAAATCAAAACAAAAGACAAGGAGAGAGAATGATATCTAAACAGTTGAACTAGTTCAAACAGAAACTAAATGCAAACAGAAAGAGAAAAACAAAAATGCAACACTCAAAACATGGGCTAGAACAAAAAATAGCACAATTAACAAGAAGAACTAGCCATGTACCTAATCCCAACCTAGAAATGATCCTAATTACCTTCAAGTTTGTCCAACCTAAAGGTAATATCTTTCAACTAAGATATGATTTGGATAAAGGAGTCATTTTTAGTCTCATTCTCATAATAATTGGAGTTTCAATAGGAGTTTTATGAGAGGGTTGGTTGCAGTGTGATCGGATATGACCTCTTTTACCATAGAAATGACAAGTGGGAATTTTCCTTTGAAAATGAGTTCTCCTTAAAGTAGGAGAAAATTGTCCACTGGACCTTCTCATCCTAAAATAAAAGGGGGTTTATCAAACAATCTACCCTTCCCTTTGTCATTTTTATCAAAGCTATTTGACACAACATGTGAGGCATGTAAAGCAGGAACAAAATTTGTCAATTTTTCCGAAGCTACCTCATTTTTTGTAGATGAGGCATTCTGATCATATCCAATTCCATTTTTGTCACCAAACGGCTTTTGCATGCTCAGTATGGTATTCAACTTGGATGAAGGGGATTTATCAGGGAAGCACTCTTTCTGAACCTCTTCAGAGTCCTTAATCCCATCCACTTTGTTCACCCCAAATTGATTTTCATCCTACAAACTCACACAAAGTTTGTTAGCATCAAACAATTTGGTCATTAATGAATTATTCTCTACCTTCAAAGATTACTCAGTTTTGTAGGCCGAGTCCAACAGATTTTGAAGAAATATGTTTTGCTCTTCAGCTGCAACCAGTTGCTTCATGAGATCTTTGCACTTCTTCCTAGCATCTGTGCAATTTCGGACAAGAGTGTCATGAGACACAATAGGACTACTGCTTTTCACTAAACCTTCATCCAAATTTTCATCATACGAGTTACCATCTACCTCAGCTGACCCAAAATCACTAGAACCTTGAATGGTAGCAGGGAATTCTATGCAAGCAACTTTTTTCCCGTTGTGGTCATCGGAGTCATTTGATTCTGATTCCTCACTCAAAGATACATTCATTGCATTTTCTTTTGCATTCTTTAGGTTTCCACAGTTAAATCTGATGTAACCATATCCCTGACACTCATAGCATTGAGGAAAACGAGATTTCTAGTCTCTGTAGGATCTATCTCTTGGATCCTTCTAAGATTCTTCTTTGACTGGCCACTCCGATGTTTTGCTTTCAGTCCGTTTAACATTCTTCAGATACATCTGGAAGTTCCTGGTCAGTATAGCTATTGGTTTAGAGTCAAAGGACTCATCATCACCCGATTCTTCATGGACCACTTCCTTCTCCTTCTTAGTAGTTTTAAATGTTATGCTCTTAGCCTTGGGAGATAATCTCTTGCTCTCATAGGTTATGAGAGAACCTACCAATTCATCAACATCTAGTAGCTCTACATCCTTGTTTTCTTCAACCGCAGTTATCTTGGGGTCAAAACATGTAGGAAGTGATCTCAAAATTTTTCCAATCACTCTTACTTTAAGGACTTTCTCACCAAGCCCTCGCATAAAGTTCACAATCTTACTTAATTTGGTGTAGAAATCATCAAACATTTCATCTTCCTTTATGTTCAGTCTCAAAGCGAGATGTCAACATTTGAAGTTTGCCCTTTCTCGCCCCCTTTGAACCTTCATGGGTCTTCTCAAGAATATCCCACGATTCCTTTCAAGTCTCACATAGAGTAATCCGTCGAAACTCATCCAACAATATACAGTTGAAGATGCAACTTAACCCTTGGTTATTCCAATTGTTCTTCACTGTATCTTCCATGCTCCATTTGTCAAAATCACCATCTGGTTTTTCAAAACCCTTCTCAACAATAACCCATATGTTATGATTAAGCCCTTTTAATTAAGCTTTCATACGTACTTTCCAATGGGTATAATCATTCCCATTAAAAATGGGAGGAGCATTAGAGAATGAAGACAAAGAAGTATTTCGCTCCATATATAAGAGGTCAACAAACACACTCAAGACGTTAATCAAAAACCGAGCGACTGTTATGACAAATACCCACCTAAATTAATAGGTGAATATTTGCTACGTTTTACTCGCAAATGCACAAGATCAAAACGATAGTATAGCAGGCAAATACAAAATCATTCCCCCGAGAATTGGTAAATTATGCTTAGAATTGAATTTCCTAATTAATTAATAGAATTAAACTAAATGTCACAGATTTAATTTAATTAAAAAGATAAAATAATAGATTAACTAAAAATATTAGACTAAAAAGGATTAGGGTTTTGAAATCCACCGCTAACTATACTCAAATAAGATAAACAATATACAATCATTTCAATTATATCAAGATACCCAATGTTTGCCAACCTAAGGGCATGGTATCTACTCCTTAAGCTATTGATTTCCCAAAGCAACGAACTAGGCATGGTATCGACTCTAATTCTTTTCTTTTTCAAAGAATTTAGCATCACACCAAGTTGTTATTTAAGAAAGCATAAATCTATGGAAATCGGCAACCACATGAAGCCTAAGGCATGGTATCTACTCTTGGTTCCCCATGTTGATTAATCCAAGAACCTGTGATGAGATTCTTTTGTCACTCTATTATGCCTAGGATTCGGTCATCCAAATTGACACAAATAACAAATCCAAACACATGCATATATTTGTCAAGCACATTCATATCAAGAATTCGATTAAATAGGAAATAATCAAGTTAAATATCAAAAATATAATTGTAGCAAAAGTGTCAATATTGCAATTCTACATAGACATGATTAGGGCTTCAAACTAGTCCTAATTAAAATATTAACTACATAATAAAATAAATTGGGGAAGAGAAGAAAAACTCAAAAACTCTTCTTGATCTCGCCTTCAGTTCTTTATCCCAACCTTGTGTCTGATTCTCCTCCTTCTCCCCCTTCACAAAAAAAAAAAAAAAAAATGCATATCTTGCCTTGGTTGTTTTATTTGATAGGGATTCCAACGAATTTTGAGGTATGTATCTTGTGAGTAAATTGAAGCCTCATGATTGTATGTTAATTTCACCTTGCACCTATCAGAACATATGATGTCTCAATTGTCCATTTATGAGTTCTTTGATATTGGATTCCCTAATGATTGTGATGATAGTGTTTGTCTTGTTAAGCATGCTTATGAATGAGATCCATGGTTTGTGTGAAACTTTATTCTTTTCAATAACATAGCATTGACAATGTTTGTGGGTATCATTCATGTTAAACCCTCACAAGACTTCACGCGTTCACTAAGGATACCTAGGGGTTTAAAAGGCTTGTTGCATATACTAAATGCAATCGTCTCTCCCACGACAACGAATTTATGTTTCTTGCTTTCAGTTTGTTTTTCGTTTTGTTTTGCTAAGGGACAACCAAAATGTAAGTTTGGGGGTATTTGATGAGTGCCAAATATTACATATTTGAGTCCCTTAATATACATCTATTAATCTTTTAGCAGTGTCTTAATCTAACGTTTCGTGTTAGTTTTGGTATTTTAGTGTTTTGCAGGTTGTTAAGGGAAAACTGCGGCTTTAAAATGAAAATTGCAGATTTTGGAAGAAGGTTGGAAAAACAGCCATTTGAGGAACTAGGATCGAGCGCACACTCCTAAGCTCAAGCGCATATGCGCTCGATCGCAGAAGTTTTATGCTCGAGCGCATACACGCCCACAAGCAATCCACCAGTGCGTGAGCGCTATGCCGCAGGAGAAGTCAAGCATGCTCGAGTGCGATTGAGCGCACCTAGTGTGCGATCGAGCACACTCGTCCGACCTGGAAGCGCTGAAACCCTAAATTAGGGTTATAAATACCATATTTTTCTAGGGAAAAGTACAGAGGCGTGCCAAGGGGGCGCTGTTCATTGTAATTTTTCGATTTTTTAATATTTTTGAGCTTTGAACTCGATTCCCTTTGTAAGTTTTTTACTTTTCATGAATTCAATCCATTGTTATGATGTTGTTTAAAGTCATGAGAGGCTAAAATCTTCAACTAAGGTTGTAGATGAAGCATCACCATTGATTAGCTTTATATTTCTCATGTATGTTCGTACAATTCCGACATTTATATATATATATATGATGTTCTATTTCAATTCAGTTATTAGATTAAACTCTTTTAATTGATTGCTTGATTATTGGTTTGATTAAACTTTGGATATTCGATGTGTTTCATCCGACGGATACATCGAATCTTTCGATTGAAATTGGATATCCATTGTTTTTTGTAATTCAAACGGATACATTGGATGTTTTGGTCTCAATTAGATATTCGTTGTGATTTGTAATTAGGATGGATTCATTGAGTGTTTCAATAGATTAATTTTATAAAAATAATAGAACTTGCATAGGATTTAATTCCTTGTCGGATATATGAACAAAAACATGAGAATGTGTGCTTTAATTTGGTAAGGTGAATTTTGAAACCTTAGTGCTTTTTATCATTTGATTTACTCAATTTTATTTAATTCATAATTTTGCAAGAAAATTCACATCAAATTTGGAACTAAGTTAATATAGAATTGATTTAGATAGAAATTAGCTTTCACGACACAATTCCCTGTGGATTCGACCTCGCACTTGCATAAACTATATTGCAAACGACTCGTGTATTTGCGAGTACTTTAAAACTCACAACAAAATACACCCCTAAGGACTTATTAACTCGAGTCAAAAATGTTACAAAGCTAAGCTAGCTATGCTATTAATCAAACTAAACTTCACTTTTTGACGCGAACACTCACTGCTTAATGAGGTTTATATACATATGGTGTGTGTGTGTGTGTTTGCTAATTTTTATTTTTATTTTTCTATCTTCAAATTGGCCCGATGAATAAGGGTAATGGCCGAGCATAAGGAGTAGTAGACTCAAAGTGCCACCGAACAACCCACCTGCGATGGTGAGAATCTATTGTGGTCACAATGGAAAATTGGGCAATTCAATTTGTCTATTGTGTTCATGAGTCTTCTTTGGTTTGAAAGTCTACAGTTCAGCAACTACTCATCATCAACTCAGAGCATAAAGAGAAGTAGATCCAAAGCATGACAGCCTGCAATGGAGAGGTTTTGTTGTGATCACAGTAGGAAGATTGTGAGACTCAATTTATCTATTGTGTTCGTGCGTCTTCTTTGGTTTGAAAGTCTTCAGCTCGTGTTTCACCTTCTAAACTCAAGGACGAGTTTTTTCAAAGAAGGTGAGAATGATGTAGAATGAAGAAAGAATATTAGTATTTAGACTTTAGGATTCGGCTTACCTGCAGTAGTTTTGTCTACCGGCCAGGATGTCTTCTAAGGGTTTTTTTAATGGACAAAGTTTTCATCCAAACTAGGTTGGAGAAATTTTCTTCAACCTAGTCTATATAAGAGACATGTGTCCCTTAATATGTGAAATGCACATGTTTTCTTTAATAGAAGTGACAAAGTTGGAATACATTTTAGGAGAAACTTCACTTTGGCCCCCTGAACTTCCACTTGATTTTACAAACCCCCCTGAACTTCCAAATCTCTCGTTTTGGACCCCTAAACTTTGACTTACTTTCAATGTAGACCCCTCTGTCGGATTTTAAACGTTACATGACATTTATACCCCTGACTTTTGTATAAAATTTCAACTTCCAAAACGTTTTTTTATTTTTTAAAAAAATGAAAATCAATGACATTTTGGTGTTTTTTTGTATTTTTAACGGCTAAAATTAACGGAATGATTCTAATTGAGAGTAATTAAAAGTTCAAGAGTCCAAAATAAGAGATTTGGAAGTTCAAAGGGAGTTTGTAAAATCGAGTGGAAGTTCAGAAGGTCAAAGTGAAGTTTCTCCTAAATTTTATTAAAAGTGACATGTATCCCTCAAAAGAAAACTACCGTGAATTAAAATAAAATAAAAAATAAAAAAACTATCGTGAATTAAAATAAACTACCGTTAAGTCTCTTTGTTTTTTTTCTTCTCTATTTTTGCTGTGAACTCACATTCTCTTCTTCTTTTTGGGACCAAAACGACTCCAAGCCGGCCGGTAGACAAATAATTCTCCTCTTCTTCTGAATCTGTTTCCTAAACGACTCCAAATAATTCTCTTTTAGCCGTTCTTCTTTTTCTGAATCTGTTTCTTTCTCTTGAAATTCTGAATCTATTTCTTTAATTTCCTCTTACCGAAATTCTTCTTTTTCTTGGCAAGTTTCAAGAGGAAAGTACAGAGACGTAGAGACCAAAGCTCTCTCTTTCTCAAAGGCTGAATTTTGTACTCCCAAAGCCACCCATGCCGTCTAGCTAGAAAAATAAAAAATAAAAACCAAAACAAAACAAAACACATGACTCTATCATAATATCAACATATCTAAAATGTTTTGGAGTTTGATAATATAAAAAATCTGCTTGGAGTCGTTTTGGTCCCAAAAAGAAGAAAGAGAATTATTTGTTTGAGAGAGAAGAAAAAAAAAAACAAGCAGACTAATTAACCGTAGTTTATTTTAATTCACGGTAGTTTTTTTTTTTTTTTTTTTAATTAATTCACGGTAATTTTCTTCTAAGGGTTAAAAAACCCTTAGAAGACATCCTGGCGGTCGACAAAACTACCGCATAAGCATGCAAGCCTGTCCCTAGACTTTAAAGTTATTATTATTTTATAATCGTTTTTAATATTTAAGAGCATGTATTTAATAATGGGCTTGACTCAAAAGTCAGTCATATTAGGGTTAGGGTTTACTGTTTTAGTCTATTTAAGCATAAGTTTCAATTGTATTTGAGAGACTATGATTGAGAAATAAACAGTTATTTTGCTCTTTGAGAATTGTGATTGCTCTTTTATGTGGTAATTAAAACTCTACGTTTCCTGGTGAGACGCCAAATTTATCCAATTTGTGAGACATCAATCTTTTAACTTTATTTTATTTTTCATCTATACTGCGTCAGGAGCTGAGGTGTCGTTGCTGAAGCCAAAAAGGTGCGTGCTGACCCCGCAAGTACGGCAAAATTTGTGCTTTCCATAGTAAGTAATTTTCTTTTGTTAACTTCACCATAAAATGATGTTGAAGATTAATGAGAGGTGGGTTCGGGTTGATTTGAAACTCAGTTGTGTTGGTTGAAGATGAAGAAGAGTGGGTCATGGTTGATGTGAGAGTTTGTTGTAAAGAGACGCACAACAAGTCTTCGTCAAAATGTTTGTGCCACACGAATCACGATTAGTAGATCTGTTTGGTTTTGAATTGGCATGCTCTCTGTCAAGACTAGCCTTATCCCTTGATTATTGATTTTCAGGTTCAACACCATCATCTGATCCAATAGGACCAATACACCAAAGCCACAAACACCAATCTAGTTATTATCCTAGAAAGAACTAAACTCTAACCTTGACCCAGAGCATATAACCACATTACAAACAATGGTAGCTCCTTTGATTTTGCTCTAAACAATTTGAGGATTCGTCTCCTGTCAAATGCCATACACCACAACCACAAACATAAATGAAAGGTACCTTCCCAGCTAAACATAATGGGAGGAGTTTTACTCTTTGCATTTAAAAAACAAATAACTAGAAAAATAAGAAGGCACATATCATCCAGGAAGCATTTAGAAAGTGACCATAAATACTTAACAATACCTTAATTAGTAAGAAGGCGACTCCAAAAAGCCAACCAAATAAGAAAGCAATGGTGGGGTGTATCAATTCTTTGTACTAATAATATGTTTTTCCCCGAAATAGAGGTTCTAATCAATTTTAGCTGCAATTTCTCTATTTGTAATAAAAATACAAATTGTCAGATAAACATGAATGCTGGAGATGAAGTATATCTCTGACTTCTAGAAATGAATCTTAAATTACCTTAAATCTTCTCCCTCACACGTTGTCTTAAATAATTAAATTATTTTTAATCTTTGTCTCACTCGACAAATATCATTTTTACCTTCTCTTGATTTACTTTTCTTTTTGAACAAAGATGCCTTTGAGACCGGATACCTCTCTTAATGATATTCTCTAATAATATGTTTGACTGTAGTGCCTTTCTCACTTGATATTCTTTTCATTGTATATATTATTTTCTTGATTAAACTCTAATTTAATTAAGATATGTTATGTTCTAACCTTATGAAGTAATTAATTAGATTTTACCTGTCATCATTAATTAAAAGTTACAATTTTTTTAGGGGTTTTTATTTCTTAAAAAGGGGTCTTTTAATGCATTTTTTAGGGCACTTAATTTCTTAAGACTTCGATGCTACTTGATAAGGGCCTTTATTTCTTGGGTTGGTTCTTCCACTTCGATCTTTGACTATTCAAGTTTCCTCTTATGCCTTTGACTCATACATACTAAGAACTGAACAAGTTAATTTTATGCTTAAAATGTTCTACCAGAATAACAAAAGCTAAAAATGACCAGATAAGAAAAAAATTTATGAAGTTGCAACAATCAAGGACTAAAAATTGTGAAAGAGACAAATTCTATCTGTCTTCTTGCCACATCGTTTAACAGTTTCAAGAAGTGTAGTAGAGAGTAGTAGTGTTCTTTAGTAGGTAATGTATCAATTTTAGAACATGCCATAGTTTTTCCTTTCACTCTTTTTTTGTTTTTAATGGACAATCCTTCAAAAACAAAGTCACTTTGTTTACCCATTTTTAAAAGGCAAATTCTGAAGGCACCCCCTCACACAAAATGAGGCGCCCCCCTCACACAAAATGAGTACAACTCGACTTTGCCCCAACGTAACCCTAAAAAATTGTTTAAATACAAAGAAACTTAAACCTTTTTTTTTTTTTTTTTTTGTGAGTAAAGAAACTCAAACCTTAAACATGATAGAGATACCACTTAGTCTAAAACTTTTATTTTTAATTTTTTTATATGACGGGAAACCTCGACAAGGTAAGACCCTTCAAACCAACCCTTGTAGAGTAAACTTCAGACCTGTGCACCATTGTGTGGCCCCAAGGGGGAGCTTGCTAGATACTCTCTAAGAGTACTAGCAGCAGATGCCCTATATGTCATTCCCTTCCTTATGTTTAGGAAAAATTTAAAAAAAAAAAAACACAAAAACCTACTCACATCAAATTCCTTACATTTAAAAAATCCTCAATGATTGGTACAGTGTTTTCCAATTTGTAGGAAACCAAAAGTAGTTTCCTATACACTATTTTAATATAAACATTTCTTTTTCATCTTTCATCTTTCATCTTTCCTCTTTTTGTCTTTCATCGAAAATTATGTTGAAATTTTGTAAAAAATGTGAAGGAAAATAAGAAACTTATATTTTGTAAAGAAATAATATTTTACTGTATAGGAAAAGGAAATAGAAGTTTTTGTGAATTACATTTTAACATGGAAGCAAAAAGTAATTTTGTTTCCAAAACTTAGAAAAAATCAAAGGAAAGCTGACCATAAGCATCAACCACTAGGCCAACCCTTTGAGGTTACTAAGTTTGCTGCATGCTTACTAAGAGCTTGTTTGAAATTACATTTGAAAAATAAAACTTTTAAGAAAAAAATGTTTTTAAACAAAAACTTTATTTTTAAGATTTTGCCTAAAGCACGTTTTAATAATTTTTAGGCTTTTTAAACCCTTAAAAGCACTTTTAATTTTTCAATGGGTTAAATACCTTATCCACCCCTAGGATTTTACAACTTTCTTTTGGTCCTTAAGATTTACTTTTGATTACAAGAGGTACTTTCTTTTGGTCCTTAAGATTTACTTTTGATTACAAGAGGTCCTTGTGGTTTGCTTAAAGACCAAAATAGTCCTTCCGTCCATCTGCCGTTAGTAGACTTCATAAAAATCCACGTCACTGACTTAAGGACCAATTACATTTTGATACAGGTCCTAATTGCCAAATCATCAAATATGACTAGATTTTCACACTAGATTCACACTGAAAGTTAGTTCCTAAGTCAGTAACGTGAATTTTCGTTAAATCTACTAACAGCATATAAATGAAAGGACCATATTGGTTTTTAGGCAAACCACATAAACCTCTTTGATCAAAAATAAACCCAAAAAGTTTAGAATAAAAAATTGTGAAACCCCAAAAGTAAAAAAAGTATTTAACCTTTCTTTTATCAAACAAATATTTTTTTCTTCAAAAAAAATTTAAAAGTACTTTTAAATCCTTCAAACGCAAAGCCACTCCTCAATTCTAAAACTTTTTACTGCTTAAGCCAACTCTTGTGGTTTATCGGACAAAATTCTAGCATTAACCTATGCCAGAATTAACCTATGCCATTACAGTACCAAGTACCGCTAGAATAATTTGTTGTGTAGGTGCAATGCAATGATTACAAGCATAACAAACAGGGCTGCCACTACCATTAAATCATAACAAAGAAAAGTGTTTGTTGCACACTACACACGGCAAAAAACGTCAAATACGTGGATAGGAAGGCAACAAAGTACATGAGGATTATTAACTACTACATTAAATGTTGTCAAATTTAGTTCTGACCATTTCCAACTGTGATTTTGTCCCATACGGACGTGTAGTGTATTCTTCGCACGAAAGAAACATTATCACTCACAACCCAAACATGAGATAAGTTATACCGAGCATGATTTCATTTTGAAGGGAGAAAACCAAGGATGAGAGGAAAAATTTAAAAAAAAGGCTTTAAAAAACAAAGCATTTGTCATTAAGCATGGAGTAAAGCTTTTCAATGGTCCCAAATATAGAAGGCTCACACATGACACAACCATATTACATTACATTACATTCATTTTTACTTTTGAAGCATCCCTTCTCAAGAATACTTTATTATTTCACGCATGCGCCTGATCATCATTTAAATAATACAAATAATAATAAAAACTGGTGGTGGTTTGCATAACCTCTACAGCAACATAAGCGAAATCCAAGCATTTCGTAAATCTGAAATAGTCTGGAAAAATGCCAAAAAGAAGGGTTCACCATTCTCCCAGATCTGTTGTCTTCCTTTTCTATGAGCACAACTTTTCAGTGTGAAAATGGAACTCGCTAATAACAAACACGTCGATTATAGAATAATCATGCTACTTTTATTTTGTGTACCATCGAATTATAATTCTTCTAAATCGAATTAAACAAGAGAATGGTATCCACTTTGGTATTTGGAAGAAAAAGAAAATGGTATGTAGCATTACACATATACATGCTATAGACGTAATATCCTCACTCTCCTGACTAAGTGGTAGGGTTCTGATATGACACTGACACAACACGATTTTAATCGGCAGGAAGAAAAGATGTCACAGAACATATATTATATAAAATGCATAATTAAAAATGGATACATCGATCTGATAGAAACATGCACACACGTGTATGTTGATTTTTCTAGTCTTTTCTGGTTCCAAAAATAGACATGTTAGGGTTATGATGAAGTCCAAGATACCATGTACACAGCAGCAGGATGTCTTATTCAGATCAGCAGCTAGCTAATGAGTTTGTAATATATACACAAATAAGTGATCAAGGAAAACTAGTGTTAAAAATTACGACCAAAATCCAGAAACAAGGAATATCCTTTTAAGGAGCTTCATGTCACCACATCTGTCCGTCCATCCATCCAAGGCCACCCCAATGGCGTTAGCAAAAGAGAAAGGCAAAAGGCAAGCAGTGCTGATGTTAAGCAGGTAACATATTACAGAAAAAACATAAAGGAGAAGAGAGAGAGAGAGAAATGGGGGGGGGGGAGAGGGACAAACAAATGAAAGAAAGTAAAGGTAGAAGAAAAGAAAAAGTAAGAAGGAACGCATGCCAGGAATAACAGAAACTAAGAGAAATATACTATACTTACAGTGATTTCTCATGCTTACCTTTTGCTTTTTCTCCATGAGATTTGAAGGGTGTTTCGAATCTCTATTGGGTCCCCAATTAGGAAGGAGTGAGGCTGTCAGAGCATGACCTAGTTAGGGTTAGTATATATATATATCCCTAACCAAAGCTAGATCATGCTGGCAGCTTCACTTTTTCCTTTGGGAACATCTCTTGCATGCTTCTACAAAAAGAATAGGTCAACTCCCTCTCCCACCAGAAGAATCACAAAAAAATGAGAAAGTAGATAATTCTAGAACCAAGGCCAAGACTCGACAGAAGGAAAAGGGCCTGATTTCCTCAACTTCTATAAAACAAAAAGAGAGAGAGAGCAAAAGAACCCACAAAGAGAAACATGCACATGCATGGATCATCAAAGAATTCTTTATCTTTTCCCCCCTTCTTTTAATTTATTTATTTGTTGTGCATCCCAGAAAGAATATTAACAATTTCAAAAGACGCACAACTTTAGAGGTTAAGTAGCTGCTATATATTATAAAGCAAAGCCAAGTTTAGAACAAATTCAGAGAAGAGAGGTAGTAATATCTCACAATCCATTACTCAAAAAGCATAGAAACAAATAGAGACACGAAGATAAGCATATGAGAGGAGGCCGCATGGTATATCACTACTCTTTTGCAAAAAGCCAGAGATGATAGTCATATTTATACAAGGGGATCTGAGACAGATGTTAAAGAGGCAGATAAAGAGAATAATAAAGACATATAACCCCCCCACCCCCCACCTTGTGAAACAGTGAAATAAAGAGGCAACATCATGTGGGCTGGCCAAGAAAGAGGGAAAGAGAGAAGGGAGAACAGCTAAGAAGCAGCTATAGGAAATAGACGTAATGAGGGGATATTAGGGTCACAGGTGGTAGAAATATAGAGCGGCCTGGCAGGCAAGAGTGGGGGGAGACTGCCCCCTCTGAAGTCTGAATAGAGAAAAAGTGTAGGGTCGTACCCTAAAAATCAAAATAAATAAATAAAGACAACTGTTCCTCCCGAGGGCCAGAAAAAGAGCACTGCCTGATCTGCCTTGCAATATGCAATTATTGGGTTAAACAAACTTTCTTTACAACTTCAATGCATTTTTGGATTCCAGTGAGTGTGATCAAATTCAGTTGTCAATTCATGTTGCGGGTTGATTTTAATGCTAGCTAGCTGCATGCTTCCCGTCCATCGAGAAACTGTAACAAATCTATCTATAATAAGCTGTATCAAAATTTGATCAGATCATCATATCCGTTGGATCAAGGCTTTTTGGACTCATTGCCAGTTTTCTCCTAATCTCACGCGCTTCCTTTTAAAGCCCAACTAGTTTACACGGTCTCTGTGACTCAAAACCTCGCCAGCCTAAATAGTAGACCTGCGAGATATGGACAAGAGTAGGCTGACACTGTAATGGGCCATAAATTAATCCTCAGGTTTCCTTCAAAATCCATTGTACTTCACCTTCAACCCTAATTTCCAAATGCCACTAGAAAAAATATATTAACAATTGTAAAGTACGTAATATTAATTACTAACCTGTGCTGAGTGAATATATCCCCACTAAATTATTGCAAGACACGAAAGCCGAAGACCACCCCAAAAAAAAAAAATGGAGAATGTTAATTTTTTTGTGTTTATTTAATTTTAGGTAGATATTATTTTTTAAAAATTGAGTTAGAGTAATAAGAAACCCAAAAGGTTAGTTTTTTTTTTTTTTTTTTCCTTAGAAAATAATATATATCTACTTATGGTCAAAAGAAAATACTAAGAGTACACTAACATTTTAAAAAAAAAAAAAATCATAGGACCTTATTTTAAGATTAGTTTTGTAGAGTCACAACTACATGTGTTTATAGGGGGGGAGAGAGAAAATGCAATACCCAGAAATAAAAATATTTAATCCGACTCGGTTCAAGTTTTAGAATAAAACTTGCAATTTTAAAATATCTCAAACATTTTTTTCAAAAAAAAAAAAAAAAATCCCGAAACAGTTTTAATATTTTTAATTCTAGTCCAACCTTGGAAGTTACCCTAGAACATTCGAAGATGTGGTGCCCAAGATTTAAAAACTCGAAAAGAAATACATCCATTGGAAAAAAATCGTTTTATTAAACATTTTCATATATGCAACTGTTACCTGCAATTGTTTTAAAACCCTTTTTATTTGAGAAACAAAAAAAAAAAAAAAAAAATTAACTTTTGGCTTTTAGTTGAACGTTTGATTGATGGGGACCACCGTACATTCGACTTTAGCCCCTAACACAAATGTTAGAGGCTAGAACACACCAAATATTCGACCTGCAACTCTAGAATCATTGGGTAATAGTACACCAAACGTTCGAGCATAGTACTGAACATTCGATGACAGTTTGGAAAGCAATTTTAACTCATTATCCATCTTCTCAGCTTTTTGTACGCCTGTAACGTCCTAGTTAAATCAATTAATTGGTAATTGACTTCATAGTTCGCCTCTTAACCTTATTCCTCTCGGAACAAGACTCAGAGATCTCATCCTTTCCGAAGAGAGACTGCAGTGGAAGACTTTGACTAAGGAACAGAGATAATAATAATTTAAAACCACAATCATAACAACTAGGGTGAAACTTAAGAGTATCATAACATAGATAGGTCTCTAAATGTATCAGTCAGAGATTAGTCATCAAAATATATTACACGTCACCATTAATTGTTCTGAATAAACTAAGGCCTACATTTAACTAAATAAAACATAGAGATGATCTCGATCATCTCTAGACAAATAGATCTGTTAGCGTCCTACATTGAATTGAGCCATACAAGGTCCAAGTTCTCAAAAATGATCCTGAGCAAATCCTTCATAATGACTAGGTGTCTCTTGAAAAATTCATCATCAGCTGTGCTAATTAAACATCGCAATTATATATAATGGAAGGGAAATGATACAAGGGTAAGTCCAACGAATTAGTGAGTAAAAATACAAACGATGTACATGTTATTTGAATGATGAACTCAATTGTTGATAAACCACATGTAGCATTATGAGATGACAGATTATCATGAATATAATATAGATATAGTATATGCTGTAATTATGAGAATCAAGTCATAGTTCAAACTGTATGGTCTACCTGAGACATTACCCTTTCTCAATAGGCTTGGCGCTGTCCCGATAGACCTGTAATACAATATCGGTGCCCAAGCTAATGTACTTTGCCGTCCATTACACTAGCAGCCCGATCGAGTCCAACCTCAGGTAATCCACGCTATTAATGATATACGTCTTGTAGTGACCTGCCAATCAAACATGGTTGCGCCAATCACAAAACATCCATTAGATCCAAGGTCCATATAACACGTACACATTTGACCATAGAGCTAACATTTATAATAAGTCCATGGCCATTATCCTTCACGTATCGGTGTACCATGTCATATGATGCAATTAATCTTATATGTCTTTTACATGCATGCTCTTACAAATCTCACCATGTTCATTATCTTGCTTAAGCAACACACATTTTCACAAAAAAATAGAGTTCATAGTAAATCAAAATGTGTTTCATGAAAGTTGTAAAGATACATGTTTGGTACATATAAAATAATCGTACAATGCTTTGGACCTTGGTACATATAAAATAGTTGTACAATGCAGGAAAAATAACAAGTATTCATGTGAGTTTGTACTCACTCCTAGTGTCCCACATGCCTTAAGTTTAATCTTAATCATGTGTATATAAGCTCTTAATGCAATTAATCTTATATGTCTTTTACATGCATGCTCTTACAAATCTCACCATGTTCATTGTCTTGCTTAAGCAACACACATTTTCACAAAAAAATAGAGTTCATAATAAATCAAAATATGTTTCATGAGAGTTGTAAAGATACATGTTTTGTACATATAAAATAGTCGTTCAATGCTTTGGACCTTGGTACATATAAAATAGTTGTACAATGCAGGAAAAATAACAAGTATTCATGTGAGTTTGTACTCACTCCTAGTGTCCCACATGCCTTAAGTTTAATCTTAATCATGTGTATATAAGCTCTTGAGCACCCTTCTCTTGTAAGCCGATTTTTAAAAGTGAGTTCTACCCAAAGTTTGTATCACCTTTGAAGCATTTACCGGAGATGCGTTATGTTATGGTGTTATGAACCCTTTCACTAACAACTTGCATTCTAGATACGTTATTTTACTGGATTAATGGGAAGGAAATCAAAACCAGATTATTAAGCGAGATTTGATAAATAACAATCAACAAATTGGAATTAATCAACTGGTCAAAGTTACATGATAGCACCCAATTGAAAGCCATTGACTTTTTGTCACTGCTTATGTGTTTGTAGTTACTGAAACGGTTTTCACTACCCCACACAAACCACTGCTGCCGGTCTAAAATTATAAACCATGAGCTCTTCAGCCGTTCATCCAAAAATTCAGATGCTAATTGGACTCGGGCATAAAAGGACCATTGACAACAAAAGTAGACATTATATGGATGTAAAATCAAACACCTATTTGGTAAAGTATTCTGAATCTACAGTCCTCAACAACTTATAACAGCTGTAAATTTACAGACCGATTATGTAATCTTCATTGTCCATCCTAGCCTACTTAATTCTAATATTATGTAAAGAAGAAACACCCGAGGAACTTTTGAATGAACAAAAACAGACATCCTAATAACACGAGCGTACACACGAACACACAGAGATCTTTGATACATTTTAGAAGAAGAAATGGGCACCTGGAGCTCTATTGCATTATGCAAAAAGAAATTTAAGCGAAAAGGATATCACTCAACCAACCAATTAACAGTCCCACACCCATATCACTCCACCAATTAACAGCTCTATCCCATTCTGGCACACCTTTCCACTATACAGTTTCATTATACACTATTTGGTCAGTCCATCTATTTACATCAAAAAACTAGTACACATGATATTTTGGTGCAATGTTGAAAGCATCCTCCCCTCCATTCACCAAAAATACGACAAGAGCAGAGAAATGCCCATCACCTTTTGCTCTCATCAGAAGCTTGCTTTAAAAGGCACATATACGTTCTGGAAGGCCTCATGCCTGTCATATTTTCAACATTTGTCAAAAGCTCGTGAGATTCATCCCCCTTGTCCATCCTCTTGTCTGCAGCTTCAATCCCAGGCCAGCCCTGTTGCCGTATTCTCATTTCCCATATACTATGCATATGGTCTATTCTTTTCTTGAGGATGGACTACCAGAACCCTTCTTGGATTCTGGGGACTCTAGATTCTCCAAGAACTGAAGTTAGCACACTCAACCATTAATTTTCCACCATCACTCCTGATTAGATGAAGCTCTCAAACTATCATCTGGCAGTGTCCATGACAGCAAATGGCCGTTGTAATCCCCACTAAGTAACTGCTTCAGGTCAGTTGTGAGATGAAGTGCAGTAACTGGATGCTTATGGAACTTCAGCACCTTGTGCAGGACCAGCCTGTATTCTGGTACCTTATCACCCAGATTTAACCCTCCTGTTCCATGGTTAGTTGACTTGCCTTGAGAAACCTCTTGGGTGGAGCAGTGAACCATTTGCCACACCTTAACAGCCCCACTCTGGTGACCAGTCACATACCAGTTTGTGTCTAGCCAATCAGAGAACGTACTACTAGTAACTGAGCGTATAGAATCTGAGGGCAATTGGGATGTGTTAACCACTGCAAGGCAGTCCCCATTGATGCTCCAAACTGCAAGCAGAATTCCAGCTGCTGTCACAATCTCCCCAGTCAAGTCATTTACGTATATTGCTGAGACTGGCGCAGGGAACTCAGAGAGCTGCCTAACAAAAACCAAGGAGCTGAGATCCCAAATGATAACAGTGCAGTCATCTGATCCACTCACAATGAGCATGTAAGGCTGGCTAACATGAAGGCATGTGATTGAGCCTGTGTGGGCACAAAGTGCCTTCTCCAACTGCAAGCGTCGTAAAACACGAGGCCCATACTTACTGATTCTCCATACAGAAACTAAACCATCATCAGCCCCAGTAACCAGAATCTGACCATCATGGCTAACACCAGCACACTGAATCTGGTTGCCCCCATGAAGATTTTCGTGCGTAGAAAGAAGTCTATCCTGATCATTGCTCATAAATCTCAAGCTACGGTCCGCAAAACCCCACGCAACATATTTTGTATACGTTCTTGGTTTAAGCAAATTATTCGTTCCAGCCACAAGAATTTTGTCATGGAAATTAACAATCTGAGTAATGGAAGATGAGCTCTTACGTATCTCATGTGCAACAAGATGTGCCGAATGCTTGAGTGGATGAGGAGGAAGCTTTCTGTCAACCCGCCTTTTGACATGAGGTTTAAGGAATAGTTGCTTTGGTGTCTGCCCAAAGTGATTGATTTGTGCTAAAATTGAGGCTTTCATGGCAGGATCTGTAACAGAGTCTATGTCCACACTCCCTTCATATGTGTAATGATAGAAAACATTCACAGCTTCTTCAGCTGCCTGTCAATCATACAAGGTAAATTTAGAATTGGAAACAGAACAAAAAGGAAAACTGAAATAGATGACACAACCATGGAACAGCAGACCTCCCCCATATACTCAAATGCATTTAAAACAAGTATAATTAGTAATTTAATAACTTGAAAATTTGCAGCGCAGTTCACAATGGGCTAAAACCCATAAAAAACAAATAAGCTCTGAATTGAACAGCAATATGAATGGTAATGAATCTGGACACCCACCTTCCCTCTCTGTTTACATCCAAAGATGAGGTCTATCCAATGATTCAGATTTTCTGAAACATAATCAGATTCCAGCGCTTCCCTGTGCTTCCTTATAAACTCTCTTACACTGCCTTTGGCCCATGGAGGCAAGACAACATCACCAACCTAAAAAACAAAAAACCAATAAGAACACCAGAATGATAATATCATTCGAAGAACTTTAAACAAGGGAAAAAATAGAATGGAAAAATATTCTTTGAATCAGCAACACTCAGTGGGCTACAGGGCCCACAACCCCACAAATCTGTGAATGATTAAGTTCCTATCAAAAGTTATATCTATCACTAGGGTGACTTTTCCAAACTTATATGATGGCCGATAGTCTTGACAAATTCCATATAAGTCATATGGAACAAATAAAATATGCAATTTTTTGGCCCTCAAAGAAAATTGTGGATCAACTATCAATCAGCAGAAAATAAAACAAATAATAATAATAGTCAATGATTTATTGAAAATTGCAACCTTCTCTCCAGATTGTTTCTCTCCCAAGTCAAGATTGAATTGATTTTCCAGGAACTCTGGCATGTAGAAAAATTCTGGAATCAGTTCCTTCACATCTGATGTATTGCCTTTCCCAGCTGCACTTAACCAAGTATCTCTAACACTATTGAAAAGACGATCAGCATGGTCAAACTGGCCACCCTGAAGTTTTTGATTCTCTGAACTGAAAGGTGGCAAGCGTAGAAGATAGAAGAGGACAATTCCAGCACTTGAATAATGAGAACCATAGTGAAATTTTGGGACCTCTGGATCATCCCAGCTCTCATATCTGGCATGGCAGAAGAAAATTTCTCAGAAAAAAAAATAACATAAAAATAAAATAAAATAACTAGATGGAACACAAACACACACAAAAGAGGGTGGAAAAAATGCTACTGGTATTCGCTGCAGAAAATAAAATTATCCATGAAGCAAAGAACTCGGCAAAAACAAATATTTTAAGAAGTATTAATTTAAAAAGAAAATCCAAAAAATGAATAAAATCATAATGTATATGATAGACGCTGACCTCTTCTTAAATTCCTCTTCCCCTTCAGGTGTCTGACACCCCATGGGTTTTTCAAGCCTACGAAATGTTTTTCGATCTGACAAGTCTAGATTTTCACTCTCATAATCTGCAAGAACCCATGGAAACACTGGATATTGGGTAAGATCACTGTATCCACGTCCTGCCAACGTGTTGAGATGCATAAGATACTGAAAATTGCTTATTTCTCCATTTTGCCACCTTTTTGAAAAGGATTTAGCCATTATTTTAAAAAGACGGCTACCCTCATTGCTTTCTTGTTTTGTTGATCCTGAAATGGTTGTGTCCAACCTGACAGTCAAGGGAGAGAGTGAGAAAGATCATTACCCTGGTCGAAGGATCCAGAAGATAGATGTAGAAGTAACGATGCATGATAAGCATCAAAGTACAAGTAACTCAAGAATCAATATAATAAAATTACCAAAGACATGTGTCAGATGTACAAAAAGAAACAAAAAGTATAACCGGCTGTTACAGCTTAGCAGAAACCCTAGAAATACTCAAACAGATCTGCTCTTATTGCAGTACATGGAAACTGCAATCCATAAACTCAAGCAGATTTACCTCTTCATTTGGATTGCATCACTCTATGTTTAAAAGCACAGTACTGTTACAAGAATGAGGGTTATTTTGTTATGAATAATAATTTATTAGAAAGAAAAGCTCACACACATGAAAAGTATACAAGCGAAACAACCACCCTATTGGGGTCGAAAATCTAGAAAGTTTATAAGATCTTCAAAATTAGAGGAAGAGAAATTAGGAACAAAAGTTATTGCACAATCTAAGAGAGCACTCAAGGAGGATTTTAGTTGAAACACATTAGATTCACATTCCTCAAAAAGACTGATTTCTTTCTCTCCAAATGCTCCACATTAGTAAAGAAGAGATGACTTTCCATATGGCCTCTTTGGATTGTCCCCGCCCTTGCGACTTCCAACATTGAAGTAGCTCAACGATATTGTTAGGCATGACCACAAGACTCAACGATAAGATGAGAACCAAATGCCGTATCTCGCTAGTAAACTCACAATGGATGAGAATGTGGCTTACGGTCTCTCCTTGATCTTTTTGCAAAGACAACACCAATTGACAAAGGTAAGACCCCCACCTCCTAAGGTTATCAATAGTCAGAATTGGACCCAATGCCACCATCCAAGTGAAGAAAGGAATACAAGGAGGAGCCTTCACCTTCCAAATGCTCTTCCAAGTAAAAATGGAAGACTCACCAAACTGTAAAGTATAATAATAGCTCCACTTTTTTTGTTTTTTTTTTTTTGATAAGTAGTAGCTCCACTTTTTTTTTTTTATTTGACACCGGGTATCTTGAGCTTCGCTCCGACTAATCCCGGGGATACACAGGCCTTCAGCAAGGAGTTTCCCGCAAGTGCACCTCGGTTAATTCAAGGGGCAAACCCCAAGTTTGATGACCCCAAGAAGCAATTTGCACTCGGTGGTTTTCGAACCTAAGACCTTGAGGAGCATACTCAAAGTCCCAAACTGTCCAACCACTGAGCCAACCCCTTGGGGACCACAATATTTTATTTCCCTTTAAACCTGTGATTACAGGCTGGAGACCACAACATTTTATTTGTCTCTTGGAAGGGTTTTCGATGAGTATAAAGGTCGAGGAATGCCACTAGAGACTCAAGCTCCCAATCCTGGACCGCCCTAATAAAACTCCGGCTCTAATGGACATATGTGCTAGAGTAGTCCACGTAATCTGACACTAAAGATCAGATATCACCAAGCATCCCATCAATACAGTAGGCAGATGTCAGGTGACATCATAAAGCACATTTGCATGTCCATCTTACGTTTGGTGAAGCATTTTTTGGCTGGACTGGGGCTGTGGGAAGATTTCCTATGGCTTAAAACTTGGTTGGAAGTGGCCAGTTTCTCACCAGAGGGTGCTTGGATGCTAGAAGGCTGGGAAAGTAGTTGATTATTGCTTTTAGATTGTGGATTCTGCTTCATGTGAAGGTCTGTGATAGTCATTAGTTGGAAACAGGTGGTTCTGGAACAGGAACGGTGATTTTGGATGGTCATATGTTGAGCATCTGGACAAAATCAACAGTAGGAACAGTTGCATCATGTGTGTATAATCAAGACGGTGCTCCTTAGATATTGTTCTGGTTGTGTTTCATCCCAACAGATCGATCCTTCCTACGTCCTTCCTGAACCATAGCTATTCTAAATTAGTGAAAATGAGTTGTTTCTACTTTATATTGGCTAGGGGCTTCTTTTGTACACATCAAGCACACATGGGACAATGCCTGAAACCTGTCATATTAGTTTGTATTGTACTAAATTATGTTTTCATCCAAAAAAAAAAATTGTTACCATCACATAATTAGGAACTCCTTTCCTTTAATCAAACAGTGTGTTTCAACAGATAACGGTAGCACTAAAATGTCATGTTGCAGTTTTTCTTGATAAGGGCTATAATAAAAATAAAAATAAAAATGATAAATTAAAAAGTAGTTAAGAAGCTATAATAAAAATATTTGACAAAGACAGTACATCCCCTGCCAATGATTTTTGGACAAAGTGGAATCCCTTACACACACACACACTCTTCCGCTCTCCCCCTCCCTCGATAAGTACAACATATTACTATCTCAGTCACCACATTTTTTAATGAAATCACATGTCAGGGCACTTTTATGTTTATAAAGTCTTTTCGCAAAATCTTTCAATTGTATCTTATCTCCATCCCTGCAATTATCCCATTTACTAACCTTCGTCACTCTTTTTTTAGCAGAGTATGTAGGAGATTTTATATGTTTTAAAACAAATCCATCTATTCAGATTTCTAAGTGGTCTGACTACCTCATAGAGTGATCTAAAGGTACCTGATGAATTCTTGTGTTGCTTTTTATTTTATATTTTGCACTGTAGTCTACTAAACCATATACATAAAGGCTGAGAGTAAATAATGTTCCACTATCATTACACTCACATCGATCTTTTCAAGTGACGTGTATTCTAACACCTACCACTATTAAGCTTTACACTGCCCAAATTCAACTTTCAAGATTCCTTGTTAATATGATGGTTTGACATAAGCGTGGAAGGCACTTAACTCAGTGTCACTCCAATGGTGCAAATAAAATGTAAACGTGAGAGCCTACAAGTACTATACGAAGAGCAGGACTCGAGGTAACCTCACCCGATTAACTCTTGGCAGGAAGACAATATAATACCCCATGTCATTAAATAACACTGTGACACCAATATAATGCATATGGTATTGAGTGTTGCATACAGAAATATATAACCAAAATATTATGTGTCACTAAGTTTGAATGCTATACATTTACAAAAGATGATAGCAGTTGAACAACAAGCATTTGCACAGAATAGGTTAAGCACAATATCTTTAGACATTAAATAAAAATATTATATTAGCAAAAGCATATCTAAATGCAAGTCAAAGGAGCCAATTTTCAATTATTTTACTGTATATAGGAATATTAATGGCTGGCAGAGCTAATGAGCTCTAACTCGAATGGCACTTCCTCTCCTAAGAACAAGGTGAAGGTGACTCATGGGTTCAAGATCCATTTGGTGCATGTGTAAATAAAATAATAATAACTGACATATTTTTGGCAAATATGCAAAAACACGAAGCTACCATATAACAAAAACAAGATGGACAAGATAAAAACAAAGAAGCCCATAGGGAGTATGATTCTTACATGCTGTTTCGAGGCAGATTCATGGCAACTAAATTTTTGAAAACTTCTTCTCGCTCTCTTTTGTGGAACACCAGCAGATCATTGCATCCATCCATGCTAAATATCTCAATAGCAACAGGGCGCAGCTGGTAATCACGCTTCAAAAGCTCATGAACACTATTAAGCTTCCACATACGCCAAGGGTGAGGTAGATTACTACTAGTACATACTTTCTCCTTTCCCCATGCACCACCATTATAGGCCCATGCTCTTCCTCCAACCAATGACTTAACTGTTGTGCCCCAAGATGATGATGATTTGGACTGGAACTCCATACTGCTATTAGCGTCCTTCTTTACACCCAGAGCTTGATCAATAACAGATAGTTCATCTTCACATTCCTTCTCGCAAATGCACCCAGAGTCATCAATATAAAAATTCTCAATTACATACAAACAGAGTTCTCCTATCAGAAATATACCATCATGTTTGTCAAGACCTACAACCCGTTCACAATTATATCTGAATCTTATCTTTTCAAGAGGTTCCAGATAAGGTCTGATCAAGTATTCTCCATTATCATTTAGTTCCTTATCTGGTTTATCCTCTGTAACTTTGATGTCATCTATTCTCCCAGAAGAAGATGGCCTTGGAGATCCTAGTTCAGATCTTTCATTTATGCTCTCTGCCATTGGGACAGACACTGAACTAGACTTCACACCAGACTCTAGGGCAGAATGAAGGCTTGTTTCATTTGTACTACTAGCTCTGTCATCATTCCATCCATTCCTAACAGAACCTTCATCTTTAACATCATCCAATTCTTTAAAAAATGATTGATCATAGAGCTCGCCATCAACACCATTTTGTTTTGCAGTATCAGTCAGAAGAGCAAAAAATGATTCAGAATCAGTATCGGAAGCATTAGGCCCATTCTCATTTTTTACTTTGGACAGCTCAGCTTCCCCTACTTCAAACTGTCCATCAAGAACATTTTGGATGGTATCAATTTTTAATTTGCAGCGCTCAAGCTTTTTGCGCATTCTATATGGACCCTCAATGGGACAAAGCTCCCATTCAGGCTCTTCAGTCATAGAGGATTTACGCATTGGGAATATTCCGCGTTCATGTACAAGTTGTTGGAGAAGGGTTTGCCACTCACTCTCGGCATGAAGAACCCACCCGTATTTATCTTGACGGACAACTCTCAGCTCAGTAGACATTGCATCACGAACCAATTCCAGTGCATACCTCCGTTCGTTTACCTGTTCCCAATGTTTTAGGTCTAATTTAGAAGTTTCCCGTAGTCTTCTTCCAATCTCCCTCTTACGACGACCTTCCATGCCCTTTATTCTCACTCCAGGAAATTTTGCTGATCCAGCAATATACTGCCTCCACATAATTACAGCACACTGCTCCAGTACTTTATTCACAATCTGTTCACTACTCTGAAGCCACTCAAAAAAGGCAGGTAAACTCCCAGTCAATAATTTGTCAAACCCATCATGTAGTACATCCAGGTGCTGTCCTTGGTTTGGTTTAGAGACAAGCAGGTCTTCTAGTGCAGCCCTTCGATGCACCAGTAGATACCTGATAACATCAACGGCCAAATTCTGAACATTTCGCCTTTGATCACAGAGAAGAGATATTAAATTCACACAAAGACAGCAATTTAGATCAGTATCGATATTACTGGGACAGAATATAATTCGTCGATGAGCAACTAGCAACTGTAAGACCGCACAGATATCAGTTCCTGAATCATCTTGTGATAAGTATGAGGACGATCTCTTCTTAGGTTCAATGAGAAAACCTAAGCTTGACAGAAGATCATCTTCTCCAATAGTGATCAAGAATGATGGAAGGAAACAATACAATATCATACGATTTGTATTTTTAAGAATTGAATGAATATAAGCATCAAGTTGTCTGCTTCCTCTTCCAATCGATAAAAGACCCTTTCCAGTTGGGGCAACTTCTTCAATTTGTCCATCTTTGTTTGCCAATTGCAACATAGATAACAAGAACTCAAGAGTTTTCAGTACACCAGCAGGGTGAGGAAAAGCACCCATATATACACGATCTACTATCATCCAGCACAATGCATCTAAGTTCAAGGACCAGCGACCCTTGTCCAGCTTTTTCTGATTTTCCTCGTCATCACGCAGGAGACGCCTTTCAAGGAAGTTCATCAGTCTACTAAGGCACAAACCCTGGAATGCTAGCACTGAATCTGCATCAATATATAGAGGAACACTTTCCAAGATGTTTTCTATAACCTGTGACACTTTCATTTGTTCCGTCACAATGTCAGAAAGAACTTCCGCCATGAAATCTAAAACCGCCGTTGCTCCAGCAGAACAAGGACCACCACCATAGCCAGAATCATCAATTTCAAGAAGAAGCTTTGGACTGACAGAAAAGAAGGTATTGGCAGCAGATGGTCCTTGAGAACTGGACTTAAAGTCTGAAGATGGATCAAATTCACTAGCAGACACAGAAGACTCCATGGAAGGAGTGGCAACTAAGGCAGCCCTGGATTCATTATGGCTTGCACTTCCCAGCCAAGATGTCAAGGCAATAACTGGAGATGAAGAGGGTGTGAGTGGTAGTCTAGAATTAGATTTCTCTGATAAAATGGGAGAATCAAGCATAGTAAGAGACGCAGAACTCTGAGAATCTGGTGGCTGAATGGGATCAAGAGTGACTTTAACATCACGGAAGCTAAATCCATTTGTGCTAGAGGTGGCAGAAACCTGCTCAACATTATCACCATCTAAGCTCTGAGCAGCTTGGGCATCATCTTGGACTGATTTGTTCAATTTCTGCTGGGTCACAGAAGCATTGATCTCTGCTTTATCACTGGCCATATAGTTTGGCGGTAGAGCCATATCTTCAGAACTTGTACTTACCTGCCCTTGAGGGAAGCTTCCAAGGCTAATGGAAGTTTTGACAGATTGCTCCTGTTCATGAGGCATGCTAGAATTCGGCGAGCTACTAGAATCATCACAATCATTCAAGTTTCTATCTTCTGTCCTTACAGAGAGTTCTTTAGCCATCTTTACTGCATATGCAGACCTATAAGACACAAAATAGTCAGTTCAAAAAAACAAAGAAACAGTTTATTTGAGTCAGGAAATAAAGATTAGACATCCCATAACAACTTGGAATTAAGTCAACAAATATTCGTAGGTTTAAAAAATATTAGCCAAAAGTAATGAAAAATAAAAATAAAAAACAAGAAATAACTTCATGTCTAACCTAACACATGAAAAATAAAGGTCAATGCAGCTTTCAAGAATTTCCACCCGTCTGCAAAGAGAACAAAAAGGAGGGCACATTTTTGCCAGATCAACCATGAATCTCAGGACTGAAGTTGCTGCTGCAGGGGCTGATGCTTCCCCGCCCATTAAGCGTGCTGCATATGTCTTATGCATCAGTGCTTCACCCTGCAGCTCTCCAGTCATGTCTGCATTTTCCTCCACAAGGCCAGCACCAACCTGGGAAAGATTACCAGTTTGGTGGGCAAGCATTGACTGCATGCTCAACCTATCAAACGTAGATTTTGCCATAGCAATCACAGATTCCAACAGTTCCACAAATTTCAAGTCCACATGACTTCCATCACTTGGCACAAGGGCATGAAAGTCTAGCATGCGGACTTCCGGTAATCTTGGATAAACTGGCTTTCCAAATATCAGACAAAACAAAATGTAATATATATCTGGGGAATCATAGAAACTTGGGAGCACTCGTGCCAAACCTTGATAACCGCCATTTGTCCGAAATTTTAGAGAAAAGGTAGGAGAAGAAGTAAGACACACACCAAGAAGAGTCATGATCCATCTCATACTAGTAGGGTGAACAGCTTCGTCAAGAAAATATGTAATTAGTTTGGATGAAACAATCTTATGCCACCGCTCAAGCAACTCTTCTGATTTAATGGTTACCAGTAGATCAATAAGCATTTCCAGCACTATATTTCTCACAATGACATGCTTCCCCATCAATTCTCGCATGATTGGACGCCGTGGTATCAGTTCAGGTGGATCAAATGTCATAATCACAAACCTAATTACATGTTCCAATTCAGAAGCGAGAAACCCATCTTCTAAAATGACCCCAAGCAATACAACCAACTTTTCCAAAACAGGAACTTCAACATCACCCCGCTGCAGAGTCACAAGTAAATGTTGAACAAGGTTTATTCGACGCAGAACTGTAAGATTATGGTTCCTGTACCAATGCATGGACACCAGATGCTCAAGAAATCCCAGCAGTGCAATTTGAATTGAAACTGAGGCTGTTACCCACAATGTCCAATCCAATAAGACATGCTCAACCATATCTGCATTTGATAAGACAATGCAATTTGAAGTTTCAGCAGGCATATCAGCATTTTCTAGCTCTGAAATATGACTAAATGAATCTTTCTGTGCAGAAAAATCATCCATATCTCCATGAGATCCAACTGAAGAAAATTCATCACGGAACTTTGACAAATTAAGATCCTCAAAACTACTCTCCTGAACAGTTGCAGCAGGTGACAATGTAGTCCGAGTATTCTCCAACTTCTTTGGTTCAGAAAATGAAGCTTCACATGCAGCAATCTGGAAAAAGATCTCAAGAGAATGCATGTCGAATAATGACATTCTGCGACGTAGAAAGAGAGAAAGCAAATGGTATCCCCTGTACGTCTGCATGTCTCTAACATTTTGAGGATTCTGATGAAGTGTACAGGCAAGTAACGTAAGGGCCATGTGCAGCATATCCCTAGTTTCAGCAGCTTCAATAAGGGCCAAGATAACAGTCATCCCACCAACTGGGCAGATGGTATCGCCAATCACACATTGTCTACAGACATAGATATCCCCATGAAAACGTCCAAACCGCGGTATACCTACATAATCAGAAATAAGATAACAAATGAAGAGAACAAAGAAGAGAAATTTCAAATACAAATCAGACTCCACTTGCATTCCATAACTTTGATGCCCACAATTTGATGTGAAGAGTGAATTGGATAGGTCACATACCCCCAATAGGAGAAGCAGCTGCTGACATAGGATCAACTAGATTCAGCATTGACATAGTTCCTGATGCTCGAACAGATTCAGTACATGTCCCATCAAATGCAAATATAAGTTTCTTCCCAGAGAGCTGTAAAGAGAGGTTTCCTATTCTCTCCAAATCCCAAACAATCCCACTGCCATCTGCTTTGGACTCTCCTTGCTTGCTAGCACTGTCAAGCCTCTGTATGTTTGAAGACAAAGTCAAGTCAGCCTCTAAAGAATCTAAGATTGCCATACTACCACCCCCACAAGCCTGGTTTGGGACAAACTGCAGAAGATCTGTGTCTTGGAAGAGCCCTCTATATCCTCTACCAAGAATGTACATGAAACAAATAGAACCTGGTGTGAGCACCTCCTCAAAAAGATAGCACGAGCGGAGTTTCCAGGTCAAGTCACTAACTCTTGCACAAGTAACCGGAGTCCCAATTGTTACTTGCAAAGGTTTTCCAACTGGTGATGGAGAGTATCCTAGTTTTCCTGTGTGCCTCATCTTTCCATTAAGATACACATAAGCAACACTAGCTTGGAATAGCCCAGCAAGAGCATTTGGTTTGTTATGAACAACTGCAAGGTGATGCCACCTGCCTTCCTCAAGTTCTAATCCAGAAAATGACAAGGAGCAAGAATTACTTGTTGCAAGGGTTAGAACACCATCCTCGTGAAGATAAAGCTCAGCATAGAATGTGCTTTCATTGTTTGCTGCACCAACAGAAAATATCCGGAGAATATGCCGCTCAAGTTGATGTGTTGTAGAGCCTGTCCTCCTCTTAGAAGGGCCAGTTCTGGAAGGTTCCGTGTCCTTTACTTGTGGTTTCAAGAAATTTTGAAACTGAAACCAACAAACAAATGAATAACCAGCAGCTGGCGGCCATGATCTTTCTCCAAGAGAAACCTGAACAGAAGCATGGCCATTCTTGCTCATGTCCATCTCCACAAACGGTGCCAGAGAAACATTTTCCGAGGTCATGTCTTCCATGAGAATCAATTTCTCCATCATGTCAACAAGTACATGACCAGAATTCTTCAGTCTCAGTTGTAGAACATATCTAATAAGCATTCGAAGTTCTGATACAGATAATCTATCACCAAAAGTACAAACCTTGTTATTCAAAAATGAGGACAAATAATGCAAATTGGGACAGGCAGATAAAATAATGTCTCAACATGACCACAATTCTTACCTATATGCCCCAAGAACTTCCACAATCTTCAAAGCATAAGAGAGCAATGGAGAGGAGCCCAAAAGAAAGGGGTAAATTGTCTCCAGTAAAAGTTCAACACAACCTAAATACATCAGACAAAGCAAACGATAAGACCACTGTTCACTGTTCAAGGTAAACAAAACAGCAAAAAAAATCACAAAATGATCTATTTCGCACCTACGGAGGTAAGGGTTTCCTGATTGAAGGAGCCAGCATGAGCAAGCCTCTCAATGAGGCTTAGCACTTCTAGCTGCACCTTGGGAGTAAAGAGCAACAATGAACGGATAAGAACTCTAACAGCACCGGCGTTATAGACTCTTTCTTTATCAGGATGAAATGAACCAGATGGAGTCATTAAAAGAAAGCTAGATGACTCGTTTTCAAGAATATCAGATGATGTAGCATTCTCTGATGCCAGGAATGGTGGAAGCACAATTTCAAGAGCAAGTTCCAGTAACAACTGTATGACTTGCTTTTCACACTCCACACAAAGTAAGCCAGACTCAGATAGAAGATCAAAGAAAGTTTGGGATGATATAATTGTATGCAACTTTGTTCTATTAACAGCATTATCACAAACTCCAGCCGTCATAACCCGCAGTAAGTATGTAAAAACCCTGACGTAAACCTCTAAAGCAGATTGATCTGTGTGCTCTCCATCACTTTGGAAACTGTGGAGTGTGGTAAGCAGAAGAGAAAACCCAGTCGCTTCACCAAAGACCCTCTGAGAAGAATTATTTACTCCCAGAATGCGCCACAAGGCTCCCATAGTGTCACATTTTGCATCATTATGAAGCCTGTATTGAGATCCCGAAACATTGGTGACCATTCCACTTTTTAGAACTTCAACAATTGCACCTAATTCTTCAGGATGAGCCTGGTAAAAATGAGAACTTCGTAAAATTTTGATGATATTGAACACAAAATAACAGCACAACCATTTGACTTATAATTTACACACGAGCATGAGAGATTGCTACAACAGTCAACATTGTATTATTTGAACCTTCTCTTGAGACTACCACATTCATTGGAAAAAAAAACTAACAATATATATGAATAAACAAATAATTTCATAGGTAAATACCTTTTTTTTGATAAGTAATTAAAATTTAAATAGAATTTCATGGGTAAATACCTATAACTCTTACAAGTAAATCTATCCAAATTTGAACCTGTCAGACTGTAAAATCAAGATGGTCACGAACCTGTGTTACATCTTCAATGATCATGCATGACAATATCCGCAGAACTCCTGGGCGATGTGTATTAGACACCAGAAAAGGGAGAACAGTTGTTACACCATTAGCTGAACGGAATGATGCTTGATTGGCTTCAGCTTTCTTTAATAAAGAGACCATACAATCCCATGCAACAGAAACTGTACCCTCAGCTTCAAAAATAGGATACTTCCCAGAACCCAAATCCATTAGCTTGGGTGAAGTAATTATGACATCCTTACTATCCATATGTTTCTTGAAGCTGCTTGAGCTGGATTTTCTCTCCAATTGATCAAGGTTACCATTATGTTGGTCTGGACCCAAGAGATACTTGTGCTGCTTCAAATCATCTAACAGAACTTCCAGTACACCAACTTCTCGCAAGACTTTTTTGTACTGTTGGTCAAAGGACAAGAGCTTTACAAAAAAGGCAAGTATGGTGTGCTTCAATTCTGAAGTTATTGGTTGCTGTAATAAGCAGCAAAGTGAAAGTAGTTCTTGCTCAGGAACGCAATTCACAACAGTCACAGCATATTCAAGAATTTTCAAGATTATCTCTTGGAAAGATGGAGGAAAACCCGCCATATTTAGGATAAAAAGTGGAACAGTACGTAACTGCTGACAGAGCTTGTAGTTTTCAAGATCACTTGAGAATATTTTAAACATTCTATTTAACACTTCTTCCTGCAATTCCCTGCAGTCTGCTTTGAGGAAAATGTCTTGCAACATCTGGACAGCTTCAAGGTCTTTAACTTTATTATTGTCCTTGTCCCAAACTTCATCAGCTATGCGGTCAGAAGATAATGTACGACTTCTGCTATGGCCACCAGTCTTAGAATGAGAAGACTTCAAACCTTTGCCGCCAGAACATCCTGTACGTTCCATTGGGCCAGTTTGAGCTAAATTAACAAGAACATCAAGCAACCTAGACAGCGTGAGTGAAAGATGTTGGGGCAAGGGGTCCTCTTTTCCAGTGGAATCCAGTCTTTCTACTTGATACAATGCAATGGAACCATCTGAAGCACGATTTTGATCAGAAGAATGGGAATAAATGGACTGAAAGCCCAGACTTTCAGGCATTCGGGAAAGAGTCAAGGCAAACTGAACAAGGAACTGATAACCATGGGCATTATGTATATCCTCTCTGAGCCTGACACCACCAGCCTCTATAAATCAAATTGAATCAAATCAGCACCAACACAGAACACCACACAAAGTTATAGCTATAAAAGTTATATTATGCCAAACAACCCAAAAGACAATAGGTCAGATTCTAAGGCCAAAGTACTGTCGAGATATTATCAGAATCCTTATGAATTGCTCTTATGCAAGCCATAAAGGATACACAATGTGTCAATTACCAGGTTTATATGACAATTCCACACATTCAAGTAACAAGTCCACAATGCCCATAGTATAGGCAGAATCGCCACTGTCAGGATTGAAATCTTTTACAGCCATTAAAAGAACTTTTATCTGCACATGGGAACAGCATATGAGCAGCTGACATAGTTCATAAAGATGAAAAGATTCCTATCAAAAAATCAGAAATATAAATCAGGCAAATAACGAAATTCCTGGTTGAAAGAAGCTAAGAAAACTTTAAGGGAAAAGTGTCAGAATTCCATTGTGTGGCTAGTGTATGAGGCACACATTGCATTCAGAAAAAGTCACAAACAACAAAATTTAGAAAAACACTAATAGAGGATACACTATAATAACTATAGAAAAGTTTCTTTATCTTCGAAAATTTGCTATTAGTGTAATGAGAGTGCATTCAAAAATGTAACTCATTGCCTTCCCAAAAACATTTATGAGCTTCAAAACAATCTGCTAAATACAAATTAACATCAACTAAAGAAACAAGTTCACTTGCGTCCCACAAAACTTTTCACTCCAATAAATGCCATCAAGAATATTAACAATAATGGCATACCAGATGATGCTTGCGAATATATTTGGCCGTGCTTCCATTGTCATTGACCAGAAGAAGACCAAGTATCTGTCAAATAAGCACAAAGCAACAATAATATATTTCAACTATCAGGTCATTAGATTATTCGAAATTCTAGGTGTCAATAATCCTTCTATGAAGCTGATACTAAACATATAGCAGGACAAATACTGTTCATTTACCTGCATGGCATGTCTATGAAGCTGTATGCTGTGCAGAGGAACAAGACCTTCCTTGTATCGAGCAAAGACTATCAAAGACCCATTGGCAACCACCTGAAAGAGCAACTGAAGTGAATCATCTTCAATCAAACTCTGTGCTGCTGAAGGATGGCTTGCCAATGCTTTCATAATATGCACAACACTTCCCTCTACCTGCATGAATAAGGATTAGTAAAATTGTGTACCAAATTTACAATTACAAGTTTTGCATGGATAAACATCATGACTAATACAGCAAGACTTAAACCCAAATTAAGTATAAAAGAATCAAGGTGCATGATCGCTACCTTTGGCATTATTCAGCATTTAGCAAAGTTCATGCTTAATAGGTTTGGACTAAAGTTGTAAGTTATAAAAAGTAATAACTTGAACTCCTTAGTTATAATTTTCAAATGCAATATCTCACCAATTGAAGTTTCCCATTTTTTTTCACTGGATCTAGTAATTGGCAAAAATTTAAGGAAGTGATTTGATTCTACCCATGCAGGGTGAGGGACTTGTTCGATAGTTGGTGGTCGGGAGGACAATCCCGAAGCGCGGTGGTGTGGAAGATGATCCCTCTGTGTCTTATGTGGTGTATATGGAATGAAAGAAATGCTACATGTTTTGAAAATTCCACTAGGACTATAGAGGAATTGACCCATTTTTTCTTCTTTACTCTTTACTCTTAGATGGCCGCTTGGCTAGCTCCATTAGTGATTAGTTTTTCTGATTTTCTTTTTCATTTCTCTCCCTCTTAGGCGCTCTCTATTTATACCTCCCGTGTATGTGGGTTGCGCCCCTTTGCGCTTTTGATATATATTACATTTACTTATCAAAAAAAAATTCTACCCATGCTAAAAGACTTAAGGAAACAAATCACTGCACACTAAGTGCACATAGAAACAAAATAGTGAAATAAATTGGTGGAACAAAGCATTGTGTGTACCCAGATTAATTAAAGGCGCATTTTTCTGCTACTTAATTTTTGAGAAAGAAACAGATATTAGCATAGGTACCTAATCATCTATTGAAGATAAAGAGGGGATATAGCCCATGCAAGTACTTTACTTAGGAAAGACCAAGTCCTGGATTGCTAATGAGTTTACCCATGCACCTGCTCACTTTAGAAACACCTAGGGCTAAGCAGAATGACATAATATGCCCAAGCAATCAAAGATACTGATTGCTCAAAAGTAGGTATTAAATGCAATTTATTTTAACATTTTTTCTCACATATCAATGCACAAACATGAATGCCATCAAACAAGTGAGGTGCCAATCATGCCTGATTCACAGAATGGTGATTCTAATATAATTAGTTAAAGTGTATAAAACTTGATCAATGGTCCAAACCTTAACAGACATAGTCATAAAATTGGAAGTTTAGATGAAAAGTTTAAACTTGTCATCATGATCTGATTTTTTTCTAAACTTCATTAATTTAAAGAGGTGCATGGGATGTTCAGTCATGATCTTCAATGTACCAATAACATGGTAGTTTCTTTAAGGAAAATTTACATGTACATACATATATGTGCCTGTGTACGTGTGCATTATACATGGAGTGTATGGAGAGAGGGAGAGAGAGAGAGAGAGACCTCAAGCCGGCGGACTTGCCCAACATCACCGTCATAATCTTTTCCTGCTAGCAATACTTCTTCATGATCATTAGCCTTTTGCCTTTGACTGGTCTGATAAGGATCCAGAAGGGCATTCAGAATATGAATGAGACAGCATAATATGCCCGAATCGAGGAGAGACTGCTTATCAACAGGCTGCAATGATGAAAATTGCACTAAAAGTTAATGCATAGACATGATGTAGGAATGCATAGTCACATGCACATCTCTGCATTTCACAAACCAATTTTAAGCCACCTCATGGACTGTACAATGTAGCATTTACATTCGCAGTACAGTAATCATAGTTACAGAAAACTAATCCCACTAGGTTCAGCTAATCATTGCATGCTGATCAATTTTAAGGACTACGAGAAAATCATTACAGACTACAATATCTAACAAGACAGGACATGAAGAGTGTTTTAAACTCTATATATAAATATTGATAAGTAATTCAATTCATTAAAAAGCACAAAGGGGAGCAACCCTAGTACACAGAATATATACAAAAATAATCCCAGATACATAAGACACCAAACAAACAAAAAGTAAAAACCTTGGAAATAATAATTCACTTGATCTACTAAAGATTAAGGAAATATACCCCAGATACAAGGATCTCAATCGCAAATAACAAATTTGAACCAGGACTGATTCCATCCTGTACAGAAATATGCAAAATATGAGTTCCAACAACCAATAATTGAGAAAAATAATCTACATTCAAACACAGACATATGGGATGCAAACCTTTGTGATTTCTGAAAAAAACTTTAACACTTTAACTACATCCAATGACCTTGTTTTGCTGCTGATTTTCAACTTCTCAATATCTGTTACAAATGCTCTTCCCACAACAAAAGAGAAAATGTGTGTTTCAACTAACCTGTGATTCATCCAAACTTTTGAAGTCAGTCAACATGCTCAAAATCAAAAACTCACCAAACAATCACTACAGGAAGCCCCACGGCTGTTCAATTACTTGAAAACAAGCAATAAGAGGCACTTTTCACATGAACTATCAAAAGTAAAGACTATATTCCCCATCAACAATCAAATCTTTCTTTTTTATGAAAAAAAAAAAAATCTGTAATTAACCTGTAACTCTAGTACAATGTGAACCTAGCGTACAGCAGTGACCATCTTATGGAACAATGAGATTGCATAAAAGAATGCTGAGTTACGGGAAATTGGATAAGGAAAAACTTTGTGCATACATGGTAAGTAACTGAGCTACATTAGTATGCTGCTTCACTAATCTACAAAAAACATCTACAGTCAAATTCAAGGCCGCTTCTTTCTCCTGCATGGATGAAGAAAAAGCCATTAATGAATGATTTCAGTTCAAGTAAGGCTAGAAAGATGGTACATAGAAGAGTAGCAAAAGTATAAGTAAACAAAATATATTGACAAGCAAGAACCTTTTCCAAGCTGGATGACCGGAACTCTTCCCAGTATCTCTTGAAGTCCAACTCCAATTCATGTTTGTCTCTGTTTTCACAGGAAAAAAGGTCATCATCACTTAATAGCACACGTGAATATGGTAAGTGACCAAAAGGAGTATCAAGGATATTATATTTGCCTCTGCTTTCATAGGTAAATAAAAATAAAAAATAAAAAGGTCATCCTTGAGTTTGAAAGCAGATTTAAAAACAATAAGCCATCAAAAAATGTACAAGGTAACAGCTACACTTGTGACCACCTTTTGCTTCCTTCAATCCATACTTTAACGGGATTGAAGTGACAAGCAGACACACATATGTTTTAATATATATTAGGCCACCCTAAACACTTAAAATAATCTTAAAGCCAGACGCATCTGAAGCATGGATTATACCAAAGTAAATTTGATAGTGGTTAATGAAATGATTTTTCTTGGATGGCATGCATTTTCCCTTTTTCGCCAAATGACCCCAATGAGTCCATTACCCCGAAACTCAAGCAACACCATTTTAGTGGATGAGTTTCAAACTTATCAATTATTGACAAATGATCCCAAGCAATGGTTATAAATTGTTAACATCTAGCCTAGACACACCATATCAAAAAGAAATTTCATTGAAGAAAGATGTCACTGATTGATCCCTAACCAAGAGATAACTGAAAAATATTGGCTTTAGATGGTGTGAACACACTCCCAGGATAAATTTTTTCTTTGATAAGTAAAAATCAATCTTATAGAAGATGCAACTCTAGTGTACAAGCCAGGATAAAGTTGAAAATGAGTTCCCGTTTAACCTACCAACAATGCATAATTAGCCTATGTAATCAGAAAACTCGGAGCAGAAGTTTCTTAAGCTGGAAATTGAAAGAATGAAATCATCGAGTGTAGTCATGACCTACCAGTACAGCATGAAATGTCAGTGTTATCAACTATAAAAAGAGACAGGATATGAACCAACCAGCTACCTTTCATCCTAAAGAATACTACTGCTCCCTACAAAGAACATTTGGGCGCCATCAAAGTGAGTGCATCATAAATTGAACACTGTACCATTAACGGACCTATATCAATCTCCAAAAAACTACGGAAAACAAATCTACGTATCTATTCAGCGGGGTTCATCAAGCACCAAAAAACTCCTATGCTCTATTCAACAAGCACTCAAAAAGAGCTTCCCTACTCGGAAACAATCACAACGACCAACATTGACTACGCCAACATCATTCCACAAGCTAAAGTTAGGAAAAACAAATTGCTCCCATCATTAATTATCAATCTTAAAACTTGCCCAAATCTCCATTTGAGCCCAAAACCCAGTACCAGACTAAACCCACATCGAATTCAACACAATTAAGCCAATGCAGCACTACCCACACACCATTTCAACAAAAGCAAATCTTTCTTTTTTTCGTCTCCTTAAACTAACAAAAAACACAGTATCAGTATCGAACCTCGTGGGAGACGAAGAGGAGTCCTGCCAGCGAGTTGAAGAAGGAGCATTGCGATCACGAGCCGACGAGGGAGCCGAAGAAGGAGAAGAAGAAGCAGAGGCAGTGGCGGCAGCAGACGAAGACTGAGTTAGACCGACCTTCTCTTTGATGTCCTTAAGCAATGTACCCCATTTCATCGTTTTCCGCTTCGATCGCTCAAACATAGGCTCCCAACCCCACCCCTTTCCCGGTCCCCAGATCCGAAAGATCTCCCCCACAAGCTCCACACACGCCCCCAAAATTCAAAACATAATCCACCCAAAACAATCACAAAAAATTTAGCTGCTAATGTATTCTACGCAGCGATCGAAAATCAGCTGGCTATCACAAGCATCGCGATCTTCGAATTCAGAATTTCGTGTTCATGATCTGTCTATTTTTTCTTTACCAAGAAAAATGTTTTTTTTTTCGATTTTTCTCTTTCTTTTTCTCTTCCCTAGTCCGAGAAACGAGGAGAAGAACTAAATGGAACGCCGAATCGTGGGCTTCGCCGAAGCAAAGAAAGGGCGAGATAGAGAGAGAAAGAGATTGGTAGAAAGATGGGTCGTCGTAGTTATAAAAGAAAGAAAAGAAAAGCTAAGGAAAAAAAAAAAATTTGCCTCTCTCTCGGAGTCTGTCTGTACGTCTCTCTCTCTCTCTCTCTCTCTCTCTCGCTCTGTGCCTGGTTTTGGACGGCCTCACCGCGCCTTGTTTCTCGCTCTATATCCTCTCTCTTTCTCTCTCTTCTACCACGTCACCGTGGGATCCACGCTTTGGAGTCCTCCACGTGGCGCTTCGAGATTTACGCACTAGACGTGAGAGCCTCTCCGGTGTGTTTAACTAGGAGTTAATGCTTTTTAAACGGCAAGTATTGCCATAATTTTATTTTATAATTATCTTATTATTAATTCTGAAATTGTTCCTTTTTTTATCATAACTGGTATAAGGGGTTTTTTTTTTTTTTTTAATTTGAAGTGACTGGTATAAGGGTTGTTCGGTTGCAGTAATAATTGGTTCAAATTATCACGTTAGTATTATAAGATAAAAATACAATTTCTAACATTATTTGTAAGAAATATATGTTTTTTAATAATTTTATTAAAAAACAGTTATGTATTTTTTACCTACTAATTAAAAAATCTATATTATTATCACACTTTGCTGACATAACCTCGAAAATTTCATAGTCCTCAGAGCGCGCGACGCCAAACTTCGACAGTCCATTGTACATGTCATTGAACATAGCTTGCCTTCGAAGCCACCATCGTTGATGTAAGCCTTCTCGCCACCTTACCGGCAATGTTGGCCCTATTTAGCTGGCGAGGATGCGAGAGATATTTCATGAAAATTGAGCTTCTTAGGGTTTTGCTTTTTCTTATTTTGTGCATATTTTTTTTCTCTTCAAACTTATTTATGAGTTTTATTTTGCCCTCTATTACTGTGTTTTTAAAAAGTCACGTTTTCATTAACTACGTTTCAAAATTACTATTCTTTTAAACTACTAAATCAAACAATCACCGAGACAATCAGCTTATCAAAAAGGAAAATCCATTACACTCGATTATATTTATTCAACATTATATTTTAAGATTACATGTGGACTATGAATTAAATTATAACTATTACTTAAAATATAATGTATAGGAAATTACACTAATTTCTCTTAAAGAAAAAAAAAAAAAAAAAAAAAAAAGAAGATAAAGTGAGAGATGAGAGAAAATAAGATCAAGTGAGGAATTAAGCTAGTCATGAAGATTGAGAGTTGAATGGTTGGATGTCGTTTATCATCATGTGAAGCCTCTTTCTTTTATTTGCCCTATTTTTCTCGTTGTGTCGTGCCACACACATCCTATTTTTATTATTACATAATAATAACAAAAATAATATTAATGTATTATTATTATAAAATGAATGAATGATTGAATGTGCGTGACTCCCATTTTCCTACCATTATCCAGCAGAGTTAGCGATGGCTAACACTACTTCTCAAAACTTGATAAATACTTTTGGTGTATTGTCAAACCAGCACATGGCTTTCAGTTGTCTATTTAATTAGCTATGAAACCCATTCTGTATTCTTACTCTTAAAGCAAAAGATCTTATTTCTTGTTACCATTTCACATTTTTTACGACGTTTTATCTCTTTTCTTTTTTTTCTTTTTTCCAACCCGCACCATCTTTACCTTGTATATATTCTAGTGTACTTTTATACTCCGTGTATTTAAGGGTGACAATTTGTGCTCACGTATAAACTTCGAGTTGCGTTAGTGCATACGTATAAGACTATATAAGTCAACCTTAATCTACAGGTAGTGTCAAAAATTGAGAGCCTAAACGTCGGATGTTGGGTCGTCTCGAGTCGTTAATATAAAATTACATAAGTTAACATTAACTCAACCCATTTAATTAAACGGGTTATATCTCAATCCTAATTCGAATTACAAACCTTGAGATATTATTTATGCTTACACCCTAAGAAATAAAAATTTCCTACTTACTAGTTACTGGTAAGGAAAAAGCCTTCGATCAAGGAATCTCCCATTATCACGCGTATGATGATAAAGAAACTATACAAACACTTATGGAGCTTGATGACATGAGCAAAAAGATACAAAGAGTGAACACCAAGCTGATCCTTGTCATGTATATCATCAACTTTTATTTTATTTTTCTGATCAAATGGGGGAAAAACGTTACAATAAAGAAAATAAGAGCAATAAATAGGAAAAGTATTAAGCTAATTGGAAGGAAAGGGGGGAAACAAAAGCAATTAGAATTATCATCATCAGTGTAATGAAGCCTGAAAGTAGCTTAGAAAAACAATAAAATGAAGCTGAAACTGAGAGTATTAGGTGGAGCCGAGACTGACACAATACCTAAATCTAAAGCAATGCACAAGAAGAAGAAAATTACCCTTCAAATGGTAAAAATAGTTTAGTAACTTTTATTACTATTATTTATTTTCGATGAAGTGAATTACAAAATTAGGTAAGAATGAGTCTCTATTTATTTTTTTATTTTTATCGGACACTTTCAAAATAATACAACTCCTAATGGGAACAAACCTACCCCAAATTGCCAACTATTTTCTCCGGTCCAAACATCAAACAAAAGTACTTTAATCAAAAGTCTTTTTCATCCATTTTTTTTTCCAATATGGAGTGTATAAGAAGCACAGCCATGCGTACACGTACCCAAAATGATCTCCCCCACTTGAATTGTCATTATGGTGTGGGTGTAATTACCCATTAGCATGTGCTCAGGAAAAAAATAAATAAATAAATACCCATTAGCATGTGAATTGTGACTAGCTTCATCCCGACTAGCGCAGCAACTTTTACACGACTTGTGAATTTGACATAAATTTAATACAAAATTTAGATATTAGAGTTAATGAGTTTGATTTGTTTAATTAAATTGGTCAACCGACACGTGACAAAATGGCTGTCAATTTTTGACATGAATTTCGAACTGATACAAACCAAATACAAAATTAGAGGGTTAGAATTAAGAGATTTGATGCATTTAATTAAAGATGTCATATTAAGGTTAAATTATATAATTTTATACATACGAATTGAACTTGATAAAAATAAATAAAATTTACCGTATTTATTTTATAATTAAAATTTAAAATTAACACGTCTTTTAGGGTCCGTTTGGGATTACGGTTTCAATAAGTGCGATTTTAAAAATTGCGTTTTTAAAAATTGTATTTTTTAAATCGCTACTTTTTAAAATCGCAAATATGTTTAGTAAAACACGCTAAAAAGTATTTTTTTATTAAATATTTGTTATGCGAAATCGTGATTTTGGTTTAAATTTGAGTTTTTTCAAATAAGCAACCCTTAACTTACTTATTGAAATCGCAGATTTAAAAAAAAAAAAAAAAAAATTATATTTTACATTAAGTACTTTTTAAATCGCAATACCAAACGCTTTATGTTTTTATATATCTTTTAAAAACGTAAATTATTCTTACGAAATCGCAATCATAAAACGCACCCTTAACGCTGAAGCATGGCACTAGGCTCCAAATTGAGGTTTTTTACTTAATTGTTTTTAAATTTTTGTTAAACCCTGTTTGACTTTATGGAAGTGGGCAATTACGTCTATTACTAATTAGTTTATTCTCAAATAAAAATAGTGGAGAGTTAATATAATAGTAGATTATGTCCTTTATTTGACCGGATATAGTTTGTTTGGAAGCAGTAAAGGCTCTGGGGGCGTGAGTTTAAGTTCTCTAATCCATCGTCAATCGCGTGATCGGGTCGGGTCCAATCCTATGGTTGACTCTGCATATACAACTCGCCCTTTTCGAGAGTGAGGTTTACGCCCACTGAAATAACGTGATTTTTAATTTTGGAAAATGCTTTTTTTAGTGGTCTTTTTTATTACTCACTAAATGCAAAATTGGTCCATGTAGTTAGCCTAATCTACAAATCATTCTATATGGTTTAAAAAATGATTTATTGGCCCCTAGGGTAGGCCAAATTGCCAAAATAACATTTTACTTCTTAAACTCATTTTTTATTAAATGACTTAATGGAAACCGTTACTTTGCTACATTACACCCAATAAAAATTAGACATGTGTTCTTTTTTATTTATGTTTTTAAAAAATAATAAATAAGCATTTTCATGTCATTTTGAGTCTTCAACACAAACTCCACGTCAAATTAAATAAACATAATCTCTTTATATTCCATGTGCCGTCGTCTTCTTCATCTTCCTCTACGATTATTGCCGTCGTTTTCATTTTCTCCAACGATACTTGTTGTCGTATTCATCTTCCCCACAGATTCTTGCCGTCTTCGTCTTCATCTTCCAAAAAAAAAAAAACAACATAAAGAGAGAGGAATAGATTGTTTCCAATGCCCGAAAATAATTTTTGAAGATGCTTCAATGCCAAAAAACAAATCCAAATTTTCATAGAAAGACTGTTAAAAAATGCACTAATCAAAAAATGCACATGCCCAAAAATTTCAGAGTAACTCACAGATCGAATATCACACCTATCGAAAGATGAAGACGACAGTGGCACAAGGGATATAGAGGGATTAAGTTTATTTAATTTGACATAGAGTGTGTGTTGAAGCCTCACAATGACGTGAAAAAATTTATTTGTCATTTTTTAAAAACATAAATAAAAATCAATATGTGTCTTATTTTTTTTTGGGAATTCCTAAATCTCTATGACTTAGGAATTATGATGATTTTGTAGACATTTGTAGTCCTTCCATCCCTGTTTTTTTTTTTCGACAAAATTCTTATTGATTTAGGATATAAGGCGCGTGGGCTTGTGCATTGTGAAGAGGCGCGTATAAAGTGGAAACTATTAAAGCATGCGAAAGGGAAAAAAAAACACAGAAAGACATTTGATGGGCTCCACCAGCACTTAGCGAAAGCGCGTTAAAGTGGCCCCCACTTTAAGGTTGTTCAAATGTGAAAGACCGAGAGTGGCGGACTATAAGGGGAAACTGGGTCCTAGCTTTATCACATATTCACATCTTGACTTTTGAATTTTCGCTTTTATTTTTTATTTTTTAATCACCCTCTCTCCTCACCTGTTCTATTTTTGGTGGCTTGAATTGAACACTTCAAGAAAATTTGAAAAGTCGATCATTTTGTTTGCTAGAACATTTCAAATTTGAAAGTTTATTGTCTCGACTATTTAATTGTTAAAATTTGAGAAAATTTTACAAAATATTTTTGTTTGTTTGTTTATTTTTTAAATAAATGTTTTGATTTGATATAAAAGTGAAATTAATTTTTATAGGTAAAAAGTGATCTTTAGTGGAGTTTGCATTTGAGATAATGTTTCATGTAGGGTTGACAATTTTGACATGACCTGCAAATCTGATATGAGCACAACACGAAAAAATAGGTATTGTGTTTGGCCTTATCGGGTTTTGGTCTTAATCGGGTCTATTCAATTAAGACCCAATTAATTTTGTGTTTAGCGGGTCGACCCGCCATACCCAATTACTGTTTGGGTTTGACAGGTCAAACCGTGTCTGGCCGGTCGACCCACCAGACCCGTATAAATTTTTTTTTTTTTTTTAAAAAAAAAAAAAAATCTCCTAGCTATATTATAAATTGACTATCTAATATGTATAAAGTTGAAAATTGCTAAATTTTGTGTAATGTGCTTATCTAGCTAGGGCTCCTATTTTTGATAATGAATGTGACGATTTGGATTGAAAGGGTGCAAAATAGGCATATATTAAGCTTGTATTACATTGCAATAATCCTAAGCCACATGATATATACCGAATTGGCTATGTAACCATTTATTATAAGATGAGTACGCATTAGACACATCTAAGTGATACTCAAAAAGAATAGTCAAAATTAGGCTATGCATATTTGCTTAACATAGCCCATATCATACTACAACAAACTTGAGGTCATCAAGAACTTGAATGGTTGAACACTCTGTTGTATATTGAATGCGCACACTGAGACTAAATAAGTGACTAAAAATTAACAATTTGTTAACAATTAACAATGTTATTGGTATTATTATTATTACATTTTTTTAAAAAAAAAAATTTAGAGTTTAAGGCTTTTTGAATGTATTGGGTTGTATCGGGTTACCTACTAAGAACACGGGTCGTGTCAACCCGATATGACTCAGTTATTTTAAACGGGTTAAATGGGTTACCTGACTATTTTTTGTGTTATAATCGTGTTAGACCCGCCATCTCATTTAGCTAAACAGGTTGTGTTCATGTATATGTTAATCAGGTCGCGGGTCTTTACGAATCGTGTCAAGTACTTATTTTGCCAACCCTGATTTTCATATGAAGTGTACCTGTTTATAACAAAATAATATATTTTGTTTTAAAAAAATGTGAGTGGACGTGTAGGTACAATCAATGAAAGAGAGAGGTAGCTACACGATTATTCATGATCTGGTTAAGGTAGCATGTGGCACCCCAAACCTACTATGGTTGCCGTGTGACCACCTCTGAACATGGCAAAGGCGGTTGCGTTATACCCCTATTTGGTTGGAGTTGCTGTCCGGCTGCCTTTCTCCTCCATTAAGGACGTGCGCATGATCACTATTTTTTTTAGTTTTTATTTTTATTAAATAGTAAGTTAACATTTACTTTAGTGAAAGCTAAGCATATGTTTTGACAGTTTTGTCAAAATATTCTTATGAGAAAGTGTAAAAAGTTTTCTGAAATGTATTTTGAAAAGTATTTTATATTTTGAGTTATTTGTTAATCATTTTGAACAAAAAAAATCTGAAAACATAAAATATTTTGAGCATATGGTACCAAATAAAGCCAATTTTCTTTTGATAGGGCATCCATGATACATCCAATTAATCCACCAAAACGGTTTAAAAATAGTGTTATGAAGAGTGACATAAATGTGAAAATTATTTTGCATTTTCAAGAGCATTTTATGCCTCAATATATATATATTTTTTTTGAATTAAGAAAACAAAAGAAGAAGAAAAATTAACAAAATAAGCCATCTGACTTTGAACCAGTTTTACAACAAAGCCTTGAATTTTAAAATGAAACCCAAACGAA
>NC_081542.1:11634323-11685224 GCF_901000735.1 Corylus avellana
TAGAATTATCATCATCAGTGTAATGAAGCCTGAAAGTAGCTTAGAAAAACAATAAAATGAAGCTGAAACTGAGAGTATTAGGTGGAGCCGAGACTGACACAAGACCTAATCTAAAGCAATGCACAAGAAGAACAAAATTACCCTTCAAATGGTAAAAATAGTTTAGTAACTTTTATTACTATTATTTATTTTCGATGAAGTGAATTACAAAATTAGGTAAGAATGAGTCTCTATTTATTTTTTTATTTTTATCGGACACTTTCAAAATAATACAACTCCTAATGGGAACAAACCTACCCCAAATTGCCAACTATTTTCTCCGGTCCAAACATCAAACAAAAGTACTTTAATCAAAAGTCTTGTTCATCCATTTTTTTTTTCCAATATGGAGTGTATAAGAAGCACAGCCATGCGTACACGCACCCAAAATGATCTCCCCCACTTGAATTGTCATTATGGTGTGGGTGTAATTACCCATTAGCATTTGCTCAGGAAATAAAAAATAAAAAATAAAAAATAAAAAAATACCCATTAGCATGTGAATTGTGACTAGCTTCATCCCGACTAGGGCAGCAACTTTTACACGACTTGTGAATTTGACATAAATTTAATACAAAATTTAGATATTAGAGTTAATGAGTTTGATTTGTTTAATTAAATTGGTCAACCGACACGTGACAAAATGGCTGTCAATTTTTGACATGAATTTCGAACTGATACAAACCAAATACAAAATTAGAGGGTTAGAATTAAGAGATTTGATCCATTTAATTAAAGATGTCATATTAAGGTTAAATTATATAATTTCATACATACGAATTGAACTTGATAAAAATAAATAAAATTTACCGTATTTATTTTATAATTAAAATTTAAAATTAACACGTCTTTTAGGGTCCGTTTGGGATTACGGTTTCAATAAGTGTGATTTTAAAAATTGTGTTTTTAAAAATTGTGTTTTTTAAATCGCTACTTTTTAAAATCGCAAATGTGTTTAGTAAAACACGCTAAAATGTACTTTTTTATTAAATATTTGTTATGCGAAATCGTGATTTTGGTTTAAATTTGAGTTTTTTCAAATAAGCACCCCTTAACTTACTTATTGAAATCGCTGATTTTAAAATTTTTTTTCTATTTTACATTAAGTACTTTTTAAATCGCAATACCAAACGCTTTATGTTTTTATATATCTTTTAAAAACGTAAATTATTCTTACGAAATCGCAATCATAAAACGCACCCTTAACGCTGAAACATGGCACTAGGCTCCAAATTGAGGTTTTTTACTTAATTGTTTTTAAATTTTTGTTAAACCCTGTTTGACTTTATGGAAGTGGGCAATTACGTCTATTACTAATTAGTTTATTCTCAAATAAAAATAGTGGAGAGTTAATATAATAGTAGATTATGTCCTTTATTTGACCGGATATAGTTTGTTTGGAAGCAGTAAAGCTCTGGGGGCGTGAGTTTAAGTTCTCTAATCCATCGTCAATCGCGTGATCGGGTCGGGTCCAATCCTATGGTTGACTCTGCATATACAACTCGCCCTTTTCGAGAGTGAGGTTTACGCCCACTGAAATAACGTGATTTTTAATTTTGGAAAATGCTTTTTTTAGTAGTCTTTTTTATTACTCACTAAATGCAAAATTGGTCCATGTAGTTAGCATAATCTACAAATCACTCCATATGGTTTAAAAAATAATTTATTGGCCCCTAGGGTAGGCCAAATTGCCAAAATAACATTTTACTTCCTAAACTCATTTTCTATTAAATGACTTAATGGAAACTGTTACTTTGCTACATCACACCCAATAAAAATTAGACATATGTTATTTTTTATTTATGTTTTTTAAAAAATGATAAATAAGCATTTTCATGTCATTTTGAGGCTCCAACACAAACTCCACGTCAAATTAAATAAACATAATCTCTTTATATTCCATGTGCCGTCGTCTTCTTCATCTTCCTCTACGATTCTTGCCGTCGTTTTCATTTTCTCCAACGATTCTTACCGTCGTATTCATCTTCCCCACAGATTCTTGCCGCCTTCGTCTTCATCTTCAAAAAAAAAAAAACCAACATAGAGAGAGAGGAATAGATTGTTTCCGATGTCCGAAAATAATTTTTGAAGATGCTTCAATGCCAAAAAACAAATCCGAATTTTCATAGAAAGACTGTTTCAAAAATGCACTAATCAAAAAATGCACATGCCCAAAAATTTCAGAGTAACTCACAGATCGAATATCACACCTATCGAAAGATGAAGACGACAGTGGCACAATGGATATAGAGGAATTAAGTTTATTTAATTTGACGTAGAGTGTGTGTTGAAGCCTCACAATGACGTGAAAAAGTTTATTTGTCATTTTTTAAAAACATAAATAAAAATCAATATGTGTCTTATTTTTTTTTGGGAATTCCTAAATCTCTATGACTTAGGAATTATGATGATTTTGTAGACATTTGTAGTCCTTCCATCCCTGTTTTTTTTTTCGACAAAATTCTTATTGATTTAGGATATAAGGCGCGTGGTCTTGTGCATTGTGAAGAGGCGCGTATAAAGTGGAAACTATTAAAGCATGCGAAAGGGCAAAAAAAACATAGAAAGACATTTGATGGGCTCCACCAGCACTTAGCGAAAGCGCGTTAAAGTGGCCCCCACTTTAAGGTTGTTCAAATGTGAAAGACCGAGAGTGGCGGACTATAAGGGGAAACTGGGTCCTAGCTTTATCACATATTCACATCTTGACTTTTGAATTTTCGCTTTTATTTTTTATTTTTTTATTTTTTAGTCACCCTCTCTCCTCACCTGTTCTATTTTTGGTGGCTTGAATTGAACACTTCAAGAAAATTTGAAAAGTCGATCATTTTGTTTGCTAGAACATTTCAAATTTGAAAGTTTATTGTCTCGACTATTTAATTGTTAAAATTTGAGAAAATTTTACAAAATATTTTTGTTCGTTTGTTTATTTTTTAAATAAATGTTTTGATTTGATATAAAAGTAAAATTAATTTTTATAGGTAAAAAGTGATCTTTAGTGGAGTTTGCATTTGAGATAATGTTTCATGTAAGGTTGGCAATTTTGACATGACCTGTAAATCTGATATGAGCATAACACGAAAAAATAAGTATTGGGTTTGGTCTTATCGGGTTTTGGTCTTAATCGGGTCTATTCAATTAAGACCCAATTAATTTTGTGTTTAGCGGGTCGACCCGCCATACCCAATTACTGTTTGGGTTTGACAGGTCGAACCGTGTTTGGCCGGTCGACCCACCAGACCCGTATAAATTTTTTTTAAAAAAATCTCCTAGCTATATTATAAATTGACTATCTAATATATATAAAGTTGAAAATTGCTAAATTTTGTGTAATGTGCTTATCTAGCTAGGGCTCCTATTTTTGATAATGAATGTGACGATTTGGATTGTAAGGGTGCAAAATAGGCATATATTAAGCTTGTATTACATTGCAATAATCCTAAGCCACATGATATATACCGAATTGGCTATGTAACCATTTATCATAAGATGAGTACGTATTAGACACATCTAAGTGATACTCAAAAAGAATAGTCAAAATTAGGCTATCCATATTTGCTTAACATAGCCCATATCATACTACTACAAACTTGAGGTCATCAAGAATTTGAATGGCTGAACACTCTGTTGTATATTGAATGTGCACACTGAGACTAAATAAGTGACTAAAAATTAACAATTTGTTAACAATTAACAATGTTATTGGTATTATTATTATTACATTTTTTTTAAAAAAAAAATTTAGGGTTTAAGGCTTTTTGAATGTATTGGGTTGTATCGGGTTACCTACTAAGAACACGGGTCGTGTCAACCCGATATGACTCAGTTATTTTAAACGGGTTAAATGGGTTACTTGACTATTTTTTGTGTTATAATCGTGTTAGACCCGCCAGCCCATTTAGCTAAACAGGTTGTGTTCATGTATATGTTAATCAGGTCGCGAGTCTTTACGAATTGTGTCAAGTACTTATTTTGCCAGCCCTGATTTTCATATGAAGTGTACCTGTTTATAACAAAATAATATATTTTGTTTTAAAAAAATGTGAGTGGACGTGTAGGTACAATCAATGAAAGAGAGAGGTAGCTACACGATTATTCATGATCTGGTTAAGGTAGCATGTGGCACCCCAAACCTACTATGGTTGCCGTGTGACCACCTCTGAACATGACAAAGGCGGTTGCGTTATACCCCTATTTGGTTGGAGTTGCTGTCCGGCTGCCTTTCTCCTCCATTAAGGACGTGCGCATGATCACTATTTTTTTTAGTTTTTATTTTTATTAAATAGTAAGTTAACATTTACTTTAGTAAAAGCTAAGCATATGTTTTGACAGTTTTGTCAAAATATTCTTATGATTATGCTTAGCCAAAATATTCTTATGAGAAAGTGTAAAAAGTTTTCTGAAATGTATTTTGAAAAGTATTTTATATTTTGAGTTATTTGTTAATCATTTTGAACAAAAAAAATCTGAAAACATAAAATATTTTGAGCATATGGTACCAAATAAAGCCAATTTTCTTTTGATAGGGCATCCATGATACATCCAATTAATCCACCAAAACGGTTTAAAAATAGTGTTATGAAGAGTGACATAAATGTGAAAATTATTTTGCATTTTCAAGAGCATTTTATGCCTCAATATATATATATTTTTTTTGAATTAAGAAAACAAAAGAAGAAGAAAAATTAACAAAATAAGCCATCTGACTTTGAACCAGTTTTACAACAAAGCCTTGAATTTTAAAATGAAACCCAAACGAACATGGCACGTGGTTTCATTTGCATGATTTCATCAGAAGCAGTCATACTCATACAGCATGAAACCGTCAAATCTTCAATGTCCAGCACGCCTACTCAACTGACTTGAATCATAAAACTTGATCAATTCCTTCGCCTTTTGTTTTGGGAAAAATGGGAAATTAGTTCCTATCATTTGTTGGATTTGGTATTAAAAATGAATTTAGAGATTCTTGAAGTAAACCAAAAACATAATTTAGTTTTTATAATCAAATTCCTTCCACTAATTTAATACAATATCACCGTTTTTTTTTAGCACTTAAAGCTAATTATAAATGAAGTAAACCACATTGATTGATTTTGCATTTTTCTCTTTTGTTTTTTATTTTTGGATGTTGTAACTTGTAACGGTTATCGGTGAGGTAGGCCACGTTACTCAATCCTGTGTCGCCATTACATTGCAAATAAACAAAAACAAATCACCACAAGACAAGACAACTCAACTTCACATATTTTTGGGACATCATTCTACATAAGTTCGACCCACATGCATTTTTATTGCTAATTATAGTGAAAGGCAAAGTATGTTCCTCAAGCATGCCAACATATAAATTCTTATAATATCCGACAGAGCTGTAATACTGCCATTTTCTGTGTGTCCTTTGTTGAGGTGGTTGGATTTGAAGGCTGCCCAGTTTTACATATATTTTAGGAACAATTTAATTTCTACTCGTTTTGACACTATTTTTTTAAGTTTAAAAAGTCTCAATTAAGATTATCGAAACTTTCAATTTTTTTAATTATTTTATTCCGTTATGATTTTTTATTAAATTGTCAAAATACTCATTTTTTAAATAAAAAATTCTAAGTAATTGAAAGTTTAATACTATTAATTGAATTTTTTTTAAAATTTTAAAGATATTCTCAAAATGCATGAAAGTTAAAAAAAAAAAAAAAAAAAAAAAAAAAAAATGTGAAATTTTCCTCATGTTTTATCGAAAGTGTTATGGCAAATTTGCTGTTAGAAAAATCTGTACCACCTTTTCTTTTTAAGCTTTTAAATTTATGAGACAATAAAATTGACAACGGAGGGTCACGTAACACTTTTGTGATTGAAATTTGGAGGGGCCCACGTAAGATGATTTGTCTCTTTTCATCTGAAAGTCGAAAGGAATGCGACGGTCACATGAACATTGCTTCCTGGGTACGTTATTCACATCAATATTAAATTACAAAGAAAGCATTTTCTTAACGAGAGTGTCTTCTGTGTGCCTGTTATACAAAATAAGGGTTTTGTGCAATTCACTCAAAGTTTCACACATTAATATTGAAGAAAAATTGCAAGAAAAATATATATGAGTAAAACAATAGATTATTTCTCACAACCATTTGAACCACCACTCACATCCACCTGCCGTCGACGCCACCACCTCACATCACCTCCGTCTCTCTTCGCCGGCCACATGGGGGTAGCGTTGGCCACCCCCAACCCATGGGTTGGTAGCCAACAACCCCAGGGGTGGCTGGGGGTGGTCGACGAGATACCCCAAGACCATGGGGTGGCCATGCGCCACCCCAGAAGTGGTCGGGGGTGGTCCGCAAGCCACCCCTACACCATCTGGGGTGGTTGCGCAAGCCACCCCCACCAGAGAGAGAGAGAGGGAAAGAGATCCGGCCGAGAGAGAGAGAGGGAGAGAGATCCAAGCCACTGGGGGTGGCTCGCGGCCACCCCAGGCCATTGAGGGTGGCTCGCGGTAGGGGTGTTCAAGCGGGTTGGTTATAATCGATCTGCTAACCTCAAACCGATTATAACCTCAAACTGATAACCGCTAACCAATTTGGTAGTCGGTTATTAAAAACTGCTAACTGACTAGGGCGGTTGCGGTTAGCGGTTTTAGGAGTAGGGAAATGTGGTTATAATCGATAACCCCTTTATATATTAATATAAATAGTTTCCTTTTCTTTAATGGGGATTCTTTCTCTTATGTCTTCTATTGATATAGAATATTTCTCAAGGCCCAAATAAGGAGCCTACTACATATAGAAAGGCCACGTTATTAAGCGCATTAAGCACAAGCCCCCAAAACTTGGCATTGTCCCCAGGTCCACATCAAATCAGGTAGTTGGGCACAAGATCATGCAGGTCCAACAATTAAGGGAACCGGATCAAGGCTCAACAAACCCAATCTGGGTATAACGAACCTCATCTCATCAATTAAAGTCCAGATACATCCAAACTTCTCCAGAGATTATTATGGGAGATATATCCTCTCAACAAACTCAATCTCACCTTCCAAGGGTAGTTACCAATATTTGAGGAAAGCAAGTGAGAGTCCTGCGGGACTCTCACTCTCAAGCTCCATCTATAAAAGGAACATACACCGTATTGTCAAAGGACGGTGAATTCTATCCTTGACTATTCTTAATTATTATTGCTTATTATTTCATTACTCTTATTTTACTCAAGTTCTCACTCAAGCATCAGAGGTGGTACAACTGCCACACCCCCACTTCGCGGTCTACCATTGCTGATCAGTTTATACTCTTAGCAGGCTTTGGAATCTAGTTGCTACCAAGGTTGACAACTGTCTCAACAGTTGGCGCCGTCTATGGGAACGAGGATCATCTAAATGATCCAAAGTTCAAACAAGACAAAAGTCATCAATGGTAGCTACGAGATCTCAAAGCCAAACCGAAGAACATCTCAACATGACCAATGTTCCCCCTCTCCAGCCAGAGAACACTAATCAACGCAACACCGGCAATCTCGAAACTGAAGAAACTCCAACTGCGTCTCCTGTCTTTGGGCCACACTTGCCAACCAGCAGACGCCTAGAAACGTTCGAGTTCCAAAATGAGCATATATTGGAAACCCTGGAGTTATTGTTACAGAGGAGTTTTGAGAACCGGCACCAGGAGAAGGACTCAACAGATGTCGAACCATAGCCTAAAACATCCAACGGACCTAAGAAGCCACCTGCAACAACAAAGGGCGGCTCCACTAATACTCGTATGGACGCTTTCTAGGCACAGTTCCAAGCCAAGCTGGACAACCTAGCCTATCAACTAAGGGTGTCAACCCGGTCTGGTTTCTCAGTTTTTGGCCAAAACCAAGAACTGGAACCAGGGTACCCCGGTTCTCGGTTTTGAGAAATCAGAACCGGAACTGGGACCCTGGTTAACTGGGGTCCCCGGCCAGTTCCGATTTTACCTGGTCCGATAACCAGTTTTTTAAGAAAATTATTTTTTGGGCTTATTTTAGGTATTGGGCCTCAAAATAAGCCCTTCTTTTTTCTTTTTTTTCTTTTTTTCATAAGTTGGTTCATTTTAAAAAAAATCTATTAGTGTTTTTGTTTAAATTAAAGGAACTTTATTGTTCCAAATAATTATTACAACAATAAATACTTTATATATATTCAAACGGTACATTTCATTGTGAGCCTAAGAAATTATAAGAACCAAACTTTATGCAAAGAAATGCATCAAATAAGTGACCCAATTGACCAAATTTCCAGATGCTTAAGACCCCAACATCAGAAAATGAATAACTACTACAATTAACCCAATAAACCCAACATCAGAATTTCATCAAATATTGTTTAGATATTAATATTATACACTAAAGTAACAATATATATAAATATTACAACAATAAATATATATGTATATAAATATTCAAACAATATATTTCTTTGTTTTCCATTTTTCCTACTCTCCAAACTGATTGTCTGAAAATTTCAACTTAGCATATATATATATATTATCAAGGATGATATCAAGAAATTTGTCTGCAAATTGAATGACCCGATCAATGGGTTTAACCATTCCTTGACTAATATTGAATCCTAAAAATCTGATTTTTGTTTGAAACAAATTGATTTTTGTAGCTAAAACAACTAAACCACTAACTTTGAAGATACTGAGAAACGAATGAAGATATTTCCAGTTTTCATCAATTGACTTGGAAAATATGAGGACATCATCTATATAAACAATTAAGAAATGTGCTATAGGGTCAAAGGGCAAAATCTTATGTTCATTCATATGGGATGTACAAAAATTCATCATTATGTAACTTATGTTCATTCATAAATTTTTCCAATTCTGCAAAGATTTTTAATTGTGGGTGTAAATGAGGTTCTTCTATATCCGTTTGTGTTGGAGAATTTGGTCATTCTTCTTCAAAATTTTCTTGATTAGCTGTATAACATGGAGAGCTTATTACAGATTCTACTTTTATACCTTTTAACTTTAAATTTTTATCTCTTCTTAAAGGTTCAATATTAACGGAGAAAGATTCAACGACAATCATTCTTGTTATCAAAGCCAAGATACCAATAATAACAGTCATTCTTGGTATCTTTGTTTTAATAATAATTTCACCAGTCAGCTCCCTATTTGGTTCAACAGATGGTGGCAAAGTCATGGGATGATTCCCGAGATTTTACCTCCAGAACTTGCAGATGCATTACAACAGTTCTCTACAGCCTACAGAGTTAATGAAGCAAAAAGCCAATTTCCTTCATTGCTCCATATGGCAAAGAAATATAAAATCTCATGGCTCTTCAAATGGGATTATGCTATTGATCAAGGAATTTGCAGAAGAAACAGATATGTCCGCTGGTGGGACAAATTCAACATTCAAAAAATACTTTCATCAATACATAGAGAATTTTCTTCATTCACCACTCAAAGCCAATTCTTGGCAAGCAAATCACATTTACAGACAGAAATTGCAGTAGCCATGACCCAGGTCCAATGTAAAGAAGATCTCAAGGACTTTTGTAGAAGCCTTCTCCTTAAAGCTGAAGGCATTGAAGAACAAGGAGAACAAAGCCCGGCTTCGTCCTCCTCTTCAACAAACCAAGTACAGCCGATTTACCAGGAAGCCCAAGACCCCTATGATCTTGGTGAAGATTGAGACTTAAAGAAGCCAAAATACAGCAAACACTGTTCCCAAATACAACACTGTTCATGTCATTGTTTTGACGGTCATTACTGTTTGGCGGCCATTACTGTTCATGTCGGCAACTACTGTTCATAGCACTATTCAGCACTATTCACCTGACATATCACTGTTCATCTACTTCAAGCCCCTTCAGCTCTTGTAATCGGGGCTCGGGTTCTTCCGAACTTAATTCTCTTTTCTTTTCTCCCTCTTTGATTATCTGTGAAATCTCACAATATGTATGTCAGAGTTTCATCTATGTATTACAGAATGTTTAATTCAATGAAAGCTTCTTCAAGCTAATTTTAGAGCATCATATTTTCGTAAGTCTTTATTTTCATATATCTTACTTTCATTATATATATTCTTGAATATATGTTTCCAATTGAAGTAGATTCAACATTTCATATTCATATTTATGTTTATATCTTTGTGTATCATTCTAGATATTCTGTTCATATTATTATATCTTTAATAATAATAATAATAATAATAATAATAATAATAATATAAATATTATTAAATTAAATGGAAACCTGGTTCCCGGTTTCCTGGTAAAAACCGACTACCGAAACCGGGGTACCTGATTTTTGGATTTTTCGAACCGAAACCGGGTTCCCGGTTTCCCAGTTTCCTGGTTCCGGTTTCGGTTTCCTAGTAATTTTTGACACCCCTACTATCAATTGAATGGCTCCCACACTGCTGGCGATAGTGATTTCTTAGAGACGGACTTGCCATTCACCAAGAAGGTAGAAGAGGCTGATCTGCTTGACAAGTTCAAATTACCACACATGGATTGTTATGATGGAAGCCGAGACCTGGCAAACCATCTTGAAATATAGAGCTCACATTGCGTTGCAAGCCTCGTCCGACGTGATCCTTTGCCGAACATTCCCCCTTACCCTCAATGGAGCGGCTAAACGCTGGTTCAGCAGTCTGCAACCGCGATCCATAGGAATTCACTAAACTCGGTAAGAATTTTTGTTCCCATTTCATTGGAAATCGCTGGCGACGCATGCCAGCGACATATTTGCTAATAGTGAAGCAGGAGTTCAATGAGTCATTGAAAAGTTACATGGCTTGATTTAACCGAGAGAAACTCACGATCGACGACCCAGACGAAAGGGTGGTCCTCCCCGCCCTAATAGGAGGAATATAGCCTCATAGTCCGTTTATGGCCAACGTGGCCCGCGATCTACCAAGAAATTTGAAAGAGCATGGCGAGAGCCGAAAAATTTATCAGCCCCAAAGAAACTACAAGCGCGTTTGCGGAATAAGCAAAAAATGAGAAGTCTCTAGAAAAAAGGAAGGACAGCCGGCGGTCCAAGAGGGATGTACGAACTTGTAAAGCAGAAAATAATTTCGCAGCATACCCCGCTCCTTAGTAGAGCAGAACCAGGTGAACCACTATTTGTTTATCTGGCGTCTTTAGCCACAACTGTAAGCTCCGTTCTTATCGGGGAAGATCTGGACAACTAGTAAGTCCAGTGGACCGCTAAAGTCGTCAGACAACTACTGAGTCTAGCAGACACCTGCCAAATTCGATGGCCTTATCAACATGTTCTTTTTTGTGCAAAAATGCACTCTTTGGAAAAATGCTGACCAAGAAATTGTTTCAAGGTTGAATCATAGGAGCTATTTTGACTTATTCCTCTAAAAGGAGCAAAAATATATTTTTTGGAAAAGCTTAAAAAATGAATTTTTTTATTTTTTATTTCTTTTAAAAAGCTATTTTTTCGACTTTAAAAGCTCTAGTTCTCGATGCAATCCCAAACGTATTTTAAATGTTATCCCGATAGCTTTTTGATGTTCAAATCAATGACTTAATTGATATAAGGGAAATTATATACAAACTCCTTAGGTCAACGCGCTTTTATTAAAAACTCCATGGGTATTTTTTTCTGGAAATTTAGTCCTTGGGTCACTCGAAACTACTATAAAACTTTATAGCGTCAATTTTTGTTAACTGCCTTTAGTCCACTCAAAACTCCCCGTTTTATCTGATTAAAATATTAAATTTTTATGAATTTAATTTTAAAAATTAAATCTAAAAATAAAAAATAAAAAATTGAAGAGCAGTGCCACCCCTAGCCACCCCCCAACCCCTATGGGGTGGCCGTAAGCCACCCCAGGTGGTTTGGGGTGGCCTGCGGGCCACCCCAAACCACCCATGGGGTGGCTCGAGCCACCCCTTGGGTGGAAAGGGGTGGCCTATTGGGGGTTTGGGGTGGCCCGCAGGCCCCATGGGGTGGCTCACTGCCACCCCTGGCCATCCTTCAATTTTTTTTTTTCTTTTTTTTTAATAAATTAAATTAATAAAAAATTAATATTTTAATCAGATAAAACGGGGAGTTTTGAGTGGACTAACAACAGTTAACAAAAATTGACGGTAGAAAGTTTTCTAGTAGTTTTGAGTGACCTAAGGACTAAATTTCCGAAAAAAAATACCCAAGAAGTTTTTAATAAAAGCGCGTTAACCTAAGGAGTTTATATATAATTTTTCTTGATATAATGCACAAGTATAGAGTGGCTTGCTTATTGGCAAAACTACTCCCATGTGATTTAGTGAGAAGAGGGCATGGATTTCAATGATGCAATTCTAAGGGTGGGAAACTTGTGTCCATTAATTCTTGCTCACTGGTTTCCTACCACTATATTTTGTTTTTGGGAAACTTGACTTGTACCTTGCATGCCCATCTAGGCTCATCTTACATAATAGAGTATACAAGCGATTGTGGTTAGTAGTTATTGAAACACATAACCATACCGTATAACTACTCTCTAAAAATTGGCGGTTTGGACTTCAATGAGCCTATTTTAGATGGTTTTGGGCCCTTTTTAAATAATTAGAAGGCTTCAAAATATAATAAAGCTCAATAATAATATTGTTATTTTTGTTTTGATGAATAAAGATTAATTTCATTAAACTCAAAATAAAAACCCTATATCAAACGCACCAAAATGACGTCGTTTTATATATTATTATTATTATTATTATTATTATTATTATTATATATAAGGTTAGGCGGGTAGTAGGTATTAACCGCCTTCGCCTACTCCTAAAACTGCTAATCGCCTCGATTTAGGAAAATCATTCTCTCTATTTCAAAATCCCTCAATTTCTTCAATTTAATATATTTTGAAGGGTTACATTTAATACACTACCATCATTAAAATTTTTGGACAATAATACCCTTAAAAATGCACTAAATAGAGAAAATTGAAGAATTTTGAAATAAAGAAGATCCTTTTCCCTTGCGGTTTAAGTGGTTAGCGATTTGTTTTCACGGCTTACAAAAGCAATTAATAGTTATTAGGCAATTAATAGCTCCCGCTTGTATACCCCTACGGGCCCTACCGCTGAATGTCCAATACCAGCTAGGAGAGCTACTATCATTACGTGCAGCTAGAGATTTCATCCTTTTGGGTTGGAGAGGATGCGCCACACAGTAGTGGACCTAAAATTGTTGGGCTTCATATAAAGGCCTCCAACACTCACACACACTCTCTCAATCCACTATTCCAAGTTTCAAACAAACAAAACCAAACCCGGTATCTATAAAAAAAAAAAAAAAAACCAAACCCGGTATTCCCAATCGGAGCTTCGTCCGTACAGCTACCGAGAAATGGACGATTCCGTTAGAGTCCAAAGATTCGAAGAACCTCCTTCGTCCATAGAATTCGAGTCTCTGATCGAACTCCGAAACGCTCCCGCGGTTTAATTCTCACTCCCGCGAGAATTTCCCTTTTTCGTATTTTCTATTATCTGTTTGTTTCGCGGGAAAATGCTACTCACTTTCTGCTTCTTTCTCTTATCTTCATTTATTTATGTTTGTTTAAAGGTGTTTACTGGATGTGTTAAGGACTGGGCAGCTTTGGCCAAGTGGAATCCATCGAATGGCGGCCTCAACTATTTGCAGGTTTTTTTTTTTTTTTTTCAACTCTGCTTTGTTAATTATATAATCGGTTTGCGTTGTTTGGTTGGCATTTTGAAAGTGATTTTCTTGCTTTATAAAAGCCAAAATCAAAACAAAATATTTTGCTTTTAGGAGCAAGAAAGAAAAGTAATGTGAAAACTGAAATGCATTGGCTTTCAAAACTTTCACGCCAAATTAACCAACTTTTTAATAATAGCTGTATCAATTTTTGATGGATACAATAATTGAAATTATTTTTCAAATGTGTGTTTTTGCGCATGTATGCTTAAATGCGTGCTCAGTGTTCACTATGTATTACTTCATCGTGAGAGGATTAAGACTTAACATATTTAAATTTGGCCATAAAGGCTAAGCCTTAATGCTTACCCACTTAAACTACGCTCATATGCTTAAGAAGTTAGTTATAATGATTTTTTTAACTTTTGGTTTTGCCGTTATTAATATTTTGTTTATACGGTCATTGGATGAATTATTGATTTCTTTGCTCTAATGGAAACATAGGAACGGGCAGGATCATGCATTGTGGAGGCCATGCTTTCAAGATCTGCGCCTGTATTTAATGGTGATCTGAGAAGCCACGAGAGGGTAATAATTCTCCACAGTTTTTGTGAATGTTGTGGAACTTTGAATTGCTCCTTCTCGTGGTTTAATGCAAGCCCCAATTACTTTTTTTTTTTTTTTTTGTAGATTCCCTTACCATTTTCTACCTTTATTGGTTACTGTAAGCAACAAAATCAAAACAAAGATTATGGTCGTGATGTCCATTCTGAATTGGAAGAACACGGGCTAACAGGGCCCAATGCAGAACATGGAGAAGATGCTCCTGGACAAATCTATTTAGCACAGGTTCCAAGTTCAATGTATTTAGTATAATTAATATTTCTATAGATTTTGTTATAAAGTTAATTGTTTCTTTTCCATATTGCTGTTGGGTCCGTTTCTATGCTGCATAGGTTGTATTTCGCTTACCTTATTCATTTGTTTTGTGGGTGGTAATATAACACTTTAAGATTTGTATTCGACTACATGCAATTCAGGTACCAATAATGAATGTTGAGGATGAAGAGAGGGTTCAGTTGGAAATTCTGAGGGGAGACACTGAACTGGTTAATATATTTCTTTCCACTATTCTCTGTTGTCTAGTCTATTGCTCTCCACAAGAGTGTCATTGTGCACAATGTGCAGATTTTAGTTTTCAAATTAACATCTGTTTGAATTCTGCAGCCTGCAATTTTGGAGAGGAAACCTCTAGCTTCTATCAACCTGTGGATGAACAATGCTGAAGCTAGATCCAGTACTCACTATGATCCACACCATAATCTTCTATGCATAGTTGCTGGCCGCAAACAAGGTGAGGTCATTCTCTTGGTTTTCTTCCCTATGGATGCCCCGTGTGTGCTCCTAGAGTGGATGCCCTAATTTTACCTTAACAAATGAAAGAAAGAGCTGGCGGTGTTAGGGTGTTGCAAATTTTTACTACAGTTGATTTTTTGGTTGCAAAAACATGCCAGCATTAGTTTTTGTCAAAGCAAATTGTCACATTGGATTATAATATTTGAAGTAGCCCTACCCAATGCCTTTTTTATTAAATCATTAAAAATTAGTCTTTTTTTTCCCTGTATAAAACAGTTCTTCTTTTGTATGGGTTTTGTAGATATCTCCAGGATTTGATGAGACTGCTTTCTTTATATCTAGGAAAGAAATATGGACAAAATTTTTCTACAAACTGGGTTGTAGGAGTTCACACAACCCAGCCTCTAAAATAGTGACATGTGTTCCTTAATATGTGAGAAACACATTTTTTTAATAGCATTAATAAAAAGCCATATGCTTCTTACATGCTTAAAGGACACATGTCACTTTTTAGATGCTAGGTTATAGGAGTTTCTACAACCCAGTTTGTAATCAATTTATGTCTAAGAAATATATAGTTCAAGACCTTGCATTTATTTCTACTTGTTTTGAGTAATTTATTCTATTCCCTATTGAATATGTTTTTGTACATTATTGTGTTAGGCTTTTAGCTTAGAGCCTTTACAGCGTTTCAAGTTATATATATTTAAAATTGTCTTTTTGAAAAGCCTCTAATCTTTACAGTGGTCTTATGGCCTCCTTCTGCTAGTCCCATGCTATACCCAATGCCAATATATGGGGAGGCCTCAAACCATAGGTATGTTGCTTTGTATATTGGTAACAGAAAATTGGTTCTTGGTTTCTTCTCACCTTGTTAGATACAAAAATTGAATGCTTCTAATTTTTGCTCAGAGAAATAATATTATAGAGATTTTAAATTTGTGTGTGTTTTTAATCATTTGTTCATCTGGCAGTTCTGTTGCTTTAGAAAACCCTGATTTTTCAATTTATCCGAGAGCAGAATTCTCTATGGAGTACTCGCAGAAGGTTGTTCTTCATGCAGGTGATGCGCTTTTCATTCCTGAAGGCTGGTAAGGTTTTAAATCTATTTATTTAAAACAATGTTGCCTTTGTTAGAAGCCTTATTTATTTATTTATTTTTTTCCAAATATACTGCTGAGCTTTCAAGGTTTCTGATATCTCAACCTCTCTTCAAGTTGTGGGGTTATACTATTTCTCTACCCCCCCCTCCCTCTCTTGTCATCTTCTACTTTTTGGTAATTATTGTGTTGTGTACTTCAGAAGTTATAGGCCATGCATGTTTGTCAAAGTTTTGTTTTATGTTCTCAAAACAAATACATTAACAAACAACTTAAAATACAAAACTTCTTGTAAATTTGTATTCTTCCCTTGTTGTAGAAATATTTTGGCAAAATTTGTGCTTAGTAGAGATAAAAGAAAACTTATTATTTAAAAATAAAAATAAAAAAAGATTAGGGTGGTCGTGTGACCACCCGATTAACCTTTTTTTTTTTTCTACTTAATTTTTTAATTTTTTACAAGTAGGTCTTTACATCAATTTGGGCTTCTCAATTAAAAAAAAAAAAAAAAAAACTAAAAACCAAAAACTGAAAAAAAAGAAAAGAAAAGAAAAGAAAAAGAAAAAAAAGTGGTTTGAAAATCGCTCCTAGGGCTGAATCAGACGGGTGTGGGCAATCCACCTAGGGGCCACCCCCAAAAAATGCTCGGGGGTAGCTCAACCTCCCCCATTCGTTTCAGGGGTGGTTTGGCTGCCATCCCTAGGTGTTGGGGTGGTTTAGCCATCTATGAGTGTGTTTTTTTATTTATTTATTTTTTTAACTTTTTATTAAGGATATTTTTTGTCGTAAGGGGGGACATTGATATTTTTTGGTAGTTTAGGGGGGGACATTGACACAATTGGTAGTTTTGAGGGGACATTGACAAGGGGTGGTAGTTTGAGGGAGGTATACGTACTTTTCCCTATAAATTATTAAATTATATCATACAAATTACTCGATTTACTCATTATTATAATATTTTTCCTTTAACATAACCTTATTCCATGTGCATCTCTAGGTTAGGTGATTGTTTTTTCTGTTTGTTACAGGTTCCACCAAGTAGACAGTGATAATTTGACCATTGCTGTTAACTTTTGGTGGCGGTCCAACGTGATGACTTGCATGTTAGAGCACATGGATGCGTATTATTTGCGCAGAATATTGAGAAGGTACTTGTAGTATAGATTCTTTTCAAATAAGTCACTCAAGCACTTCTAATATAGTAAACTAACTTTAGTTTTGTGTCAATTTCATGTGTCGTTTGCTCATCGAATCAACATTTTATATTAAAGGTTGACGGACAAAGAGATGGTATGTATCTCACTTACATATATTATTTAATGCCACATAGTTATTTGCTAGAGTGTTGTCTTTGTCAGTCTTACTTCCATGGTATACAAAGTTCTCTGTGAAAGATACTCGTTGAAATATCCTACAGCTGGAGTTTCAACAACAGCCACTAATGGTAAAGATGATTTCATGTATCTGTGTACTTAATAGAATCTTTACTGAATCTTTTTTTTTTTCCGTTTCTTTTGGCGTTTTATGCTTAGTTTCTATAGGTGTTTTTTTTCTTAACCTGCAAAAGTTTGGGGATCTCAGGTTTCTGACAAAGTATTCTATGAATTTATCACAGTTAATGATGGAACTAATTTAATATGAACATCTGACCGTCTTTATTCTGTGAGGAGTCAAATTTAACATCTTCATCCTCTTTAAAAAGAAATATTTACAATAAGGGGTATATTAGTGAGCGCTGTTATATTTGATTTTGTACAATTAGGACAGGACCAAGTGCTAAATAAGACCTCTTCTGCTGGAATTGGGAAAATGAAGAGGCACGTAAGCGAGCTGCCTAGTAATGGAAAAGCAGGTCAGTTTCTTACAAGCCCGTTGAATCTCTATTATAATTCATATATCAGGATTATTTAGTCTTATTTTCATTGTATTTTTTCTTTCCTTCATTCTTCTCTTCCTCTTTATGTCAGAGTAAAAAAAGGAAATTTGCCGCTCATTTCTGTTCCAGTGGCAAAAAACTTACATCATGATCTGATATTTGATAACCAGATTATTCTGGCAACGAATTGGATCTGGCATGTGAGGAAATAGATTTGAAAGGGAAAGAACTGCAGCATAAGAATCTGTTGGAGCTGGAACCTTTTGCTCTCCAGGTGCTTCATGAACTTGTTTCTCTGGTCCATGACCATGTTAATGTTTCTGATCAAAGTCAACCAGTGCAATCCACTTTCATAAATGATTCTGCTGCTAGAGTGAAAGGCGAATGTAAGGAAGTTGCAACAGCTAATTTATTTCACTTGGATGATGATCCAGTCGCTAAAATTCTTTCGACCCTCGAACCAAGTACTTTGCAACATGTATTTCTTGCCATAGCGGTGAGTTTGTACTCTCTTATAAAGCTTGTAGTTTTAGATTTTGTATTAATACTAGTTTGGTACTTAAAGGTGTTGGTCTTAAATAATTTTACTCATTATATATTATGGGATGGAAAAAATTTTGTTGAATCTAAATGGGTTCTTTATGTAAGTTCTTGCTTGTTCGGTACTAAAAGAAAATGTGGTGAGTTCTTTTTCTCCCTTCAATATTTCTGTGTGGAAAACAAATTGTTGACTAAAGTGATTAGAAAAGCAGGTGATCTTACTTGTAGTTGAGGGAGTTGGGTGATTTTGCTCTTCAATTCCTTACATGTTTTCCCTATACCTTTATACCTTATTGTTATTTATGTTCTGGAAACATTTTGAAATTCTTTTATTCTTATTTTATATGCCTATGTGTTTTCTTAGCTAATGCCCTATTACTTAAAAAAAAAATCCGCAACTGAATTCCAAAAAAAGAAAAAAAATCCCCAACTACTCTGCCTATCACATTGATATAGCATTTGGTTAAAACTTTCTGGAAATAGTTTTATAAGTAATGCTAGAAGAATTTGTCCACTTTTCCAAATGTGATCCTGTTACAGGAATAGCTTCCTTAGTTTCCTTCTTCTATCACAGTGAGTGCACATTGTTCAGATGTCAGGGGCAGTGAATTTCACATTCTTCAGATGCCATGCCTCGAACCTTTTTCGTTTCCATTGTTAATTGCAGGAGGGCGGCTGCTGCCAAGGCTCTATATGGCTGTAATATATATCATTAATAAGCTTCTCGTATGTTCAGCCGTTTGACGATTACTATTTCCCCCCCCTGGCGGGCATTGTTTCTTGTTCTGGAAATCCTTAGTCGAATTCTTCTGAGAGCTTTTGAGGGTGGTTATTTATCTGGTAGGTGGGCGGCGGTACTAGAAGGTGTACTGACAATGTCTCACCTTCTATTTACGGATGATAGCATCTTGTTTTGTAATGCTAAAGTTGTCATCTTCATGTATGAGGTCTTTACTTCTTTGTCTTGAGGCTTTATCAAGCGTAAAAGTTAATTTGGGAAAGAGTTAGTATTGGGGAAGCTGAAGATGTGGAGTTGGTGGAATTGTTGTGTCGTAAGTTGGCAGCTTAACCATGAACCATCTTGGTTTTCCTTTGGATTTTTTTTAAGGTTGCTATGGTGCGGAGATTGGATTGGAACGAATGGAGAAAAATATTGGTTGAATGGAATGAATTTTAGTTGTCTAAATGTGGCTTTCTGACACTTCTTACGTAGACTTTGTCTAGTCTATCTACACATTTTCTATCTCTATTCACCATTCCTACCCGTGTGACTTCATATGATGTGGGTTGAATGAAGAATCTAAGTTTCACTTGGTGCAATGGAATATGGTCTACTCCTCTATGAAGAACAGGGGGTTGAGGGTGAGGAAAATTGAGTACTTCTAATCAAGCTCTGTTGGATAAAATGGTCATGGCACCTTGGTGAGGAGAGGATCATTTTTGGAGACATAGGCATGGGGTAAATGGACTTCTCAAGAGTAATGGAGGCCGTATGACTGTTGTCTTTGGAGAAGTATTTGCGTTGGTTGGGATAGACACTTTGGTTTTGTTTCTTTTGAGGTAGGAGATGGAAGACAGATTAGGTTTTGACACGATGTATGTTGTGAGGAGCAAGCTTTAAATTAAAGGAAGTGTTCCTTGATTTGTTTTTAGATACTAAGAATAAGGATGCTTCTGTGTTCAGTTATTTAGATCATTTGGATTCCACAAGGGTTGATGGGCTTTGTGTTTGGAATCTCAGGTTTTTTTTGGGCTTTCTATAATTTGGGAGTTGGAACTTGTTGATTCTCGCATGTCCATATTGTATTCTAATAGATTGGTGGCTAGTGACGCTGAACCATGATAAAAATTTAGTGTTCACTCTTATTGTGAAGTTTTAAGAGTTTCTAATTGGGAGCAATTCCCTCGGAAAAGTAATTGGTTTTTAATATGGACATCTGCTTAGAGTAAAATCTTAAACTGTGGTTAATCTCATCAAACAAAATATTATTACTGTATATTGTTGTTGCTTGTATAAAGGTAAAGGTAACTGTTGATCATCTGCTGCTACATTGGGTTTAGTGGGTGATCCCGAAGAAGCTGGTTAATGTCTATTTTAGCTGGAAAGGATTGTTTGGTTGACATAAGTATACTTTTATGTGGAATACAGCTCCTCTTTATTTTATGTGGATGATATGGAGAGAAACGAATAGTTGTAGTTTTGATGGTGTTGAGAAAACCATTTTTGAGATTAAATCTGATTTCGTGTGATCTTTTGCTCTAATGAAGAACTGTAACCGTCAGGGCCTCTTTTCCATCTTTTCTTGATTACATGGATAACATATTTTAGATTGTAATTATTTAGGGGAGTCTCTTGTATACTCATTGTGTGCTTGAATTTTTATTTTTTTTTATTACTCGAGAATAAAATAAAGTTATCTCACTTGAAAGAATGTCAAACTAATTCCTCTTCCTTTTTGTTTTGTTTTGTTTTGTTTTTTCAGCACAACTTCCCAAGAACTTTGGAGGCTCTAATAGTTCATTTACTTTCACCAGTGGGGGCAGAAGTTCTTACAAGGAAATTCGATGAGATGGATCAACAGATCACTGAGGAAGACCGGTACTTGCTAATTTCACAATTACTGTTTACATAATTTTTGTTAAATACTTATCAAAAAAATAATTTTTCTTAAATACTGAAGCTTTTGCCTTTGGTTTTTGTTTTGTTATTCATCATTATGGTGTCAGGAACAAATTCTACCAAGTCTTTTATGGTGCATTTGATGATCAATTTACTGTAATGGATGCAATTCTAAATGGGAAAGAGTCATTTGCTCTCCAGGTAATGCTGTGTGCTCTTGTTGAAATGTGTTTTTGGAACTTGACACCTGGCACATTTTCCAGTATCTACAAAGTGGGTTTTGTGTGTGTGTATTGGATATGTTGGTAGGTTGTTAATTATGTATGCATGGATGCGTGCAAAGGTCCTTTTCTCTTTTTTTTTTTTTTTTTTTTTTTTTGGGGGGGGGGGGATTGTTGTGAAGAAATTTGTTATTATCTGGCCTGTCATCCTTGTCAAATAGAGGTGGGCACAGAAATCTACCCATTCCGACTCTGACGGAAGTTGAAAACCGGAATAACCTCTGAGCTGAACCTCCCCAGGAGGGTTTCCGAGCCAAACCAACACTGACATCCTCGAATTGGACGTAGGTGACCTTGCTGACTTGGTGGTCTTGTCGTTTGGGTAGAAGTAGATGGACCAGGTGTAGCCTCTTATAGTGAAGGAGTTGGAGGTGTTGGATTCTGATTGTCTGATGGAGAAATGCATGGGGGTGTGCTTAATGTTCTCGATGATCTCTGGCTTTGGATTAGGAAAAGGAGAGAGAATAGAAATGATTTGAATTTGAAGGGATGGTTGAGAATTTAGCATAAGCGTGTGAGAGAGAGAATCGAGATCATGTTATAGCAACATTTCGGTGAAGGACAGGAGCAACTACGAGCGAAGGCAACAATGCTGTTTTTGGAAAAGACTTGCGGTGAGTGACCATAGGGGAACCTCGCTAGAGCTTCCATGGCAGAACTACGCAATAGTGAATATTTGAACTGGGTTTCCATATCTTTGCGAGGGTTTTAAATCTCTATGATTGTGAGGTTCAATAGTTTTGTGTTTTTCAAGGCCGGGTTGGGTTTCTGAATACTTGCTTCCAACTTCCAACTTGACACACATCGAAAATAAAAAATCCCTTCTGACTACAATGCCAATACGTGCCAGAAATTGACCAATTGGGTTGGCTGGCTCAGGTAGCAAAGGATGGGTAGGGTCAACTTAATTGGTTTCTTGCATAGCGCTACTTGTTAAGACCTTGAACCATCCTTTTGTTCTGAGCAGTATGTTTGAAAGGGAAACTACCATGCTAGACACCATTGTGAATTGCTATTATGCATAAAATGATAAGAAATTTTTTTTTTGATATCCACTGTTGATAATTATTCATTCAGTGGTTTTCATTCCCATGATTGGTTTGTGCCACATCGCAAGGAATAGTTATTGAGCATGATGTCACCATAACATAGCTTTTTCATTTGTTGGGACATGCTATTAGAGTAAACATGGTATGACGTTCATGTGCAAGGATATATCACATTTTGAAACAATGAAAAGATCAAAATGACAACATTATCAAATGGGAGGTACATGTTTTTGATGTTCTTGAAGAAGAAAGGGCCTTAGGCATTGAGGAGAATATGAAGAAAGCAGAAATTGTTAATGAGTTAGAAAGATGTACTCACAAAGGAGGTTAATTGGAGCTGGAAATGTAGGGTCTTGTGGCTGAGGGTACACACAGTTATTTCATATAATGACTAGGCTTGGGTATCGGTCAAAATGGTCTGGTTTTGGCTCTTATCGGTTATTAACCGATAATTTTCGGTTAAACGGTTTATTAACCAATACCGAACCAATAAGAAATTTAACTAAAATTATCGGTTATAACGGTACGCGGTTAAATTGGTTAACCGATTTAACCGTGGGCTTTATATTGATTTATTTTGTTAGGCAAAAAATGAGTTTTTTTTTTAACTTTTGAGAGCCGAAATATTTTTTGTTTGGCTAAAATAACTTATTAAAAATGAGTTGTTTTAGGGCCCAAATACTTTTTGTTGGGACCCAAATATTTGTTTTTTGGGCTAAACAGAACTTCCCTCAGAAAAAGTACCTGAGCTGGTGAGAGAGTGAAACAGAACCCACATAACACGCAAATACGAAAGAACAAAAGCAAATTCTCAGAAAACACGCTTTCCCTCAAATTCTACTGAGAACCAAACAAAGCTTTACTCAGGAAAAAATGCGCGAGCCAGTGAGGGAGAGAGAGAGAGAGACAGAAGCCACATCGAACTCAAAACGCGAAAAACAAAATAAAATCCCTATAAACCACAGTTTCCCTCACATTTAACCTTATCAAGAAGTAAACCCATACCCAATCAATTGTATGGGCAAAAAACCCTTTTGAGGAAGAAAAAATTAACAGAAGAAGAATTCATTCAAAGCCACAAGAAAATGTGGGTTCATCAAGACAGAACAAAAACAACAGAAGCAAGAAAAGTTTACCTCTTCGCCAAAAGTATCTGGGTAAGGTGATGGCCAAGGATTACTGAGTTAGGTGACTCAGGCGAGAGAGAGAGCTCAGAGAGGCGAGAGACTAAGAGAGGCGCGATTTTAGGGGCTTAGGGTTTGACAATTACTGAGTTAGAGAGGTTTTATAAACCTCTCTAAAACGGCGTCGTTTTGGACCATTACCTAACCCGTTCTTATCGGTTAAACCAATTAACCGATAACAATTCCTTAACCGGACCGGACCGGACCGATAAGGATTCTGGTACACATTTTTTAACCGATAAGGATATCGGCATATCAGTTACGGTCAATATCGGTTCAGTCGAAACCGGTAGACGGTCGGTAATCGGTAACTGGTTAATCTGCCCAGCCCTAATAATGACAACTCTAACAGAAAGAGCACCATTGACTCTTTGTTGATTGATGGCACAATTTCTACCAACTAGTCGGGGATCAACAAGCACATTGTCTAGTTTTTTAAGAAGTTGTTTATTGAGCAGTTTAGTTGGAGGCCTGTGGTGGATGGTCTCTCCTTTGATTCTATTGATGCGGCTGAAGTTAGTTGGTTGGAGAGGAGGAAAGGGAGGTGTGAGAGGATGTGAAAGCAATAAATGGTGACAAGGTGTTGGGCCCTAATGGTTGCTCTATGGCTTTCTTCCAAGCTTTATGGGTTGTTTTGAAAGTGGATATCATGAAGGTCTTTCGTGAGTTCTATGCTTCTGGTAAGTTTGAGAGAAGCCTTAATGCTATGTTCCTTGCTTTCATTTCAAGGATTTCAGGGGCTGTTGACCCCAAGGATTTTTGCCCTATTAGTCTGGTGAGTAGCATTTACAAGATTTTTGCTAAGATTCTAGCAATCAGGCTTAAGGCGGTGTTAGAGAAGATCATTTCTAAGTCAAAGAATGCATTCATTTGAGGTAGGTAGATTTTAGATCATTACTTATAAAAAAAAAAGAAAAAGATTTTGGATGATATTCTTATTGCCAATGAATGCATTGATGGTATAATGAGATATGGAGAATCGGGGTTATTTGTAAAATGGACTTATAACAAGCATATGATCATGTTAATTGGGGTTTTTCGTTGTACATGCTGGGAAATTGCGGGTTTGGGGGGAAGTAGTGCTCATGGTAGCTCATTGTATTTCATTAGTGTGTTTCTCGGTTTTGGTGAATGGCCATCCCATAGGCGTTTTTAGCAAATCTCGTGGGTTGAGGCAAGGGGACCCGTTGTCTCCTTTGCTATTTGTCATAATGATGGAGTGTTGGTAGGGGTGGTTGTCGGTCTAAACGGTTGGGTTTTGGCTAAAACCGGTTACCGAACCGAAATTATCGGTTAATCGGTTTTTTAACCGATTACCGACTGGTAAGCTTTTATTTCGAAATTATCGGTTAAATCAGTTAAAACGGTTCGGTTAAATCGGTTACTGTGGGCATTTTGTTAATTGGGCCAAAAATTAGTTGTTTTGGGGGCTCAAATATCTTTTTTTGGTTAAAATAGCTTATTAAAAATGAGTTGTTTTGGGGCCCAAATATTTGGGAGGTGGATGCCTTTGCCTTGTTCTTTAGGTTGTATTTAGTAACAATAAGAAGGAAAGGTGAAGACAAGTTGCGGTGGGTCTCTTCCAAAAGAGGGTTATTTGGTGTTAACTTCTATAGGGTCATGGTTTGTTATGATAGTTTTCATTTTTCTTGGAAGAGTGTTTGGAGGACTAAGGTTTTGTTGTGGGTGGCCTCTTTTGTGTGGTTGACGGCTCTAAGAAAGATCCTTACAATGAACAATCTTCAGAAGTTGTGCGTCATTGGGGTTGTTAGGTGTTGTATGTGAAACCAAGATTGGGGAGTCCGTAGACTATCTTTTTCTCTTTTGTGAGGTTGCTTGTGTCATTTGGAATCTTTTCTTCAATCAATTTGGGTTGTCTTGGGTTATGCGTAGATGAGTAGTCGATTTGTATACTTATTGGTGGACTGCCGACAACACTTAGAGCGTTGTTGTGTGGAAGATAGTACCTTTGTGCCTTTTGTGGTGTCTATGGAAGAAAATAAATGATAAGAATTTTGAGGATCGTAAGAGTACTATTTAGGAGATAAAGTCTTTATGTTTTAACACTTTGTATAGTTCAACAGCTGCTTATGTTTTTCCTTTAATGATTAGTTATCATGATTTTTTTTTTTTTTGTCTCTACTAGTTAGGTGACTTCTTTTGTATATTTTCTATGTACATGAGAATGCCTTACGCTTTTAATGATTTCTTGATTACTTATATAAAAAAAATATTCTCAAACATCTCTTGTAAATTAATTTTAGACGTCAAAACTTTTCAAGGAGAATATCAGGTGACATCATGCTCAGTAACTATTCCTTGCGATGTGGCACAGGACAATCATGGGAATGAAAACCAATGAATGAATAATTATCAACTGTGGACATCATGCTCTGTAAATTATTCCTAACCTATAAAATGGGAGTATCCTTGGATGAGTGGTGCAGAAAATACCAGAAAGTTAGAATGTTTACAGTTTTGGTGGCTGCTCCCCCTGAAACAAAGGGACCCTTAGTGGAGTTGATCTCGTCCACAGGGTTCACTTTATAAAATCGGCCGCACCATATTTTCATGAAATATAGTCTTATCTATATCTATCATTATGTCCTTTCTTCCTTTTTCATATTTATGTTTTCTCAGCTAACTTAGTTACCCTCTCAGTGGACATGCATACCAATTGGTTTACCTGCAAAAGCATGATCTTTGATTTTATTTGCATCTATGAATACCAATGCAGAGAATGTGCAGGTTGCCGATAACTAAGATCTTCCTATATTAACACATTTATACAAAAACTTGAAACCCAATAGCTGGGCAAGGAACAATGAGGGCTAATTGCATACCTTGTAATATGTCATTGTTTTTGCTGTTTTATGTTGCAGGCATTCAAGAATGTGCTGGATAAATTCATGGGAGTCAACTTGGATGGACCAAAACCAAAAGCAGGGGACTAAATGACACTAAAAAATGGGCCCACAGAAGCTTTTTGTCGTATCGGTACCTTTTGATACGAGTAATCCACAGTTTTGTATATGAACAGTGCTGTGTGCATGCTATTTTGACTTCCTTTGAATGGTTCACTCATTTCGGATCCAACATGGTCCATTAGAACTGTAGAGAAAAACACTACTGAGAGGTCGGCTCCTTTAATATTCTTGTGTCAGGGTATTTTCTCTTTACGTAAATTTTCAATAGAAGCACTTAGTAAAGTTACAAAGAGACTTTAGTTAATTTAGATAGACTGCATCTGTAAATGTAAGTTGCATAAAATCTTTGCAAAAATGGTATAATATATATTCCTGTTTTCAAAAACTGGATTTGGCTTATGTGCTGTAATAAAAACTATAGTATATTTAACAACACGTTATTTTATTCTCATTTAAACAATCAAAACATGAGGATAAAGAAAGGAAAAATGCGACAACATTTGGTTAAATCTGGATCCTTGGTTGTTTTTACAGGAAATCTTCTGTAAATTTTAGCAACAGCACATAAGCCAGATCCGAACGAGCTAACTTGAATTTATATCTTATACTTATTTATTTTTAAACAAAACTGAAGGGGAATGAGAGGTAGGCCCATTACACACTGCCATGGGCCTCATCCAAAGTAATTATTATCCCTTTAGTTATCACCTTGTTTCATTTGGGTCCTTGTTGTATTAATGTTGGAGGAATTGTATGAAGTTGCCAAGAGAAAAAGAATATGAAGGTTAATGAAAATTCAGAATAACTACAAGGAAAACATTAATGTCAATCATGCAGTATATGTTGGAAGCCCTTTATTTATTTTATTTTTTTTTATTTTGTTAGTAAATGGTAATTTTGTGTTGAAGTTTGTGGAAAAGAGGGTGGTGTATGGGGATTTGGAGCAGAAGGGAAAAAGGAGAGAAAAGCATGAAAAAGAAAGGGTTTGGTAATAATGAGGATGGGAAGGAAGAAAGGGAAAAAAGTAAGGTTTCATGAGATGAGAGATTCCCTGATGGAAGATGACATATGCAAGAGTGCTGGTAAGAGAGGAAGATGGAGGGTGGGGGAAGGGAATAGAAGAGAAGCTTTTGGTTTGTCTGGTTGTGCAGATAAAAAAGAGGCAGTCTTTTTTACAAGGCAAATAGCATGTATTGTACCCTAAACCCTGCCACTTACAAACATATATACTTTCTAAAAGCTTGGATATACCCTAACACCAAACCTTCCTTTCGTTAATCCCTAGGCTCTCTCTTTCTCTCTCTCTCTCTCTCTCTCTCGGTGAATATACTTAGATGTAGTGCCAAGCAACTTTTCCCCTTTCCTTTATTTGGCTAGCTAAGATGTTCCATATAGCAATTGAAATTTGATAAGAATAAGATGGAAATGAATGAAGGTCTTGGATACCCTTTTATTTTTCATTTTATTTTTTTATTTTTTGTTTTTAAAAAAATCAAGATATATTGAAGTTTTGTTGTCCTTTTGTTGGATGAAGTTGGGGTTTCTTTCTTACCAATTATCATGGTTATTTGACAATAAGTGGGCCATGTAAAAAACACAAAAGAAGAAGAAGAAGATCGAAGAAGAAAAAGTATGATGAAATAGTTAAAGAGAATATATATATATGTGATGAGTTTTTTGTAAGTTAAGGTGCCAACAAAGGCTGCGATATGGGGACGAGCACAGAAATTGATAAAGAGACATCAAGATTGGAAAAAAAGAAAGACTCAAAAAAACTGTAAATTCAAACATTCAAAGTTGTGTCGAGCATCTCTTTCATAACCGTTGACATTGTTTCCTCTATTATTATTACTATTATTATTATCTCTTTCTTTTTTTTCCTTTTGGTTTAGTAGTACCACTATGTGGCGGACCACCATCACACCCAGCACAAATTCACACACACTCCGTTTGCCTTTTCACTCACGCCTACAAATACGTTTTACACTCTTTAGAAAAAGCCTAAAAACTTCTTTGGAGAATCATTCGATATTTTCTTTGTTTGTGTAGAGAAGAAAGTCACCACAAAAAAGAACTTCTTGGAATTTGATTTTACTACTCAGCCGCAGTAGTAAAAAGCAAGTTTCAAGAAATTTCCTCACTGACTATATATATATATATATAGATAGTCATGAGTGAGGAAATTTCTTGCAACTTGCTTTTTACTACTGATCAGTATCTGAAATATACAAAGTAAAATCAAATTCCAGGAAGGATTTGGTCTTCCACCAAACGATAATTGATGATATGATGATGACTCGTTCAAAAACATTTTCTTGACCTTCTATTTTATTTTATTTATTTTTTTCTTGTTAATTTTGTCATTTTCGAGGTCTCAGTATATATGTTTGATCTTCTTTTCTGGCAACTGATCTAGGGACCCATGTAAACAACTTGCATTATTCTTTCACGCCTTCTAGAGCTATCTAGCTAGGATGGACATTATTTTTTCTAGTCGTGCAATTATATTGTATTAATTTTTTGACTTATTAAAGTATATAAACATATATAGTTGCTTGACGGGAATGTATAGTTTGTTAGATAGAATATTAATTAAATTATTAATTTATTATTTGGGACACGTCGTGATTTAACATGAACTCGAACATTCAATCTGTCATTCACCTCAATTTCAATCAATTACTTTCACGTGTTCAACTTAATTTATGGATCGATCATTTGAACATTCATCCAATTAGAAACCCCCTAGCTTTTTTTTTTTTTGTTTTTTGGAAAACAAGCTAGCTAGCGATGGGTACTTGGGGTCTCTGGCTTTTAGCATTTGAAAACGAAATTGCCCTAATAAAATTTGGTGATTTTTAGCACAAAGTCTACATGATCATCTTTTGGACGTAACGTGTGGAAAAACCAACGGTGAGAAATTAAGACACCACACAATACGCAATGGATTTTTCTTGCATATAAAAAACTTTGATATATATATCGCAGACACCTTGATTATCTTATTTATGGTTAATTAATTTATTTGACTAAAATTGCATGAGAAAGACTAAATAATCAAATGTAGTCTATCACTGTCATTAACGTTAGTTGAAGGGGCATATATAATATTCATGAAATCGACAGAGTACAAGGTGTGGCCCTCTACCGACATCCTTATCTCAGATCCACCCAACCCATGTTATTTGTTAATGTTATATAGTTTTTTTTTTTTTTTTTGCTGCCCATATTTCCTTGTAAGTTGAGGGTGTAATCGTAATCATGCACATAGATATATATGTTAGGTTGCATGCAAGTGTCTAGTTCTATAAGACGTGTATGGCCATAATCATGAAGAGGAATACTTAATTTCTCACTTCCTTATTCTTTCTATCATCAGAGAGGTAGATGCAAGAAAGAAAACAAAAGAAAAATAATAAGAGCTTAGACAAGTAATAATTAGGTATGGAAGAATGCTACATCGATCAATATTCTTAAGTTCTCCAAAATAACTTTTAGAAATGGAATATGTTTGATGATGTCTTTGTTTCAGTTTGCAAATCAATTCGATCAGTACCTTGTATATCCTGAATGTTGAAGCAAAATCCTAAAAAAAAAAAAACAAAGACAAGGCAAGATCCCCATATATAGGGGTTTTATTTAGTGTTCATGCATTGAGTTTAAGTTGAGACTATATATATGAGTTAACCCTAATTCAACCTATTTAAATCCCTAATCCACATTCTAATTTTATATTAGGTTCATGTCAGATTTATAGGTTGTATCAAGGCACATGTATAAGATTATATAACTCAACTCTAACCTAGCCCATATTATTAAACGGGTCAAACCTCTCAACTATAACCCATTAATTTTGTGTTAAGTTTGTATTAAATTCGCTGAAAAATTGCGAAAGCTAATCCACCTGGCTACGGCATTGTGTGATGTGTTTCCCTAACTACCATGAACTATTAGCACTCGATTATCCAGCAGGGCAGTCACATCTCTGATCATGCATCCTAATTAAATCAAAATTTTGGAGCCCCATGTATCATGACAAGACTTATTTTGAATAGATGCATAAAATTGGTGCGTGCCAATCGTATCAAGGGTCCAATAATAATATTGGATGATGACACCTTTATTATTGTTCAAATGGATGGGAAATTGGGATGAAACTACGTACCCTATAAGCCCCATTCATTCAGGTTGCACTAGCCTAGCTAGTAAGTAGTAATTAAGCTTTGATTGAATCGTGGGCAAGTTTTGGCATTTAATCGATTTTGCAGTTGAAATCTTATAAAGTAATGCATATCATGATAATTATGGATAACGTAGGGCGGTGACCACGCTATCATGCCATTAGTTTTTTTTTTCTCCAATGATTTTCACTATAACCTCCATGAAAAAGGAGGCTTGGCTGGATTCTACTTTTTCTTTTTTTTTTTATGCTTTTTTAGAGAAGGGCGGCCGGTGTCAAATTATCATAAATTCTCAACCTAAAAATAAAGAAAAAAAACTCAAATTACCCTCCTCTTAGTTTTTCCGTATGTATGTATGTATTATTATTATTTTATAATCTATTTTTGCTTATGTTATGAAGATCAAAGCTGTCTTGACAAGGATAGGACAGTGAACAAGAGTTTTGCATGTGACGTTTTTTCTGCAACGCAATTAATTATAAGAATGCCACAGTACCAGAGAGAGAGAGAGAGAGAGAAATTAAATAATACTACCACAGAGAGAGAATTTATAGCACACGCAGGGAAATTCCTCATGACAAAAGTTTACTTTGATTTAAAACTAATGTACGTACGTAGAATATTATAAAAAAAGAAAAGAAAAAGAAGTCTAAATTGGTAGCTTAGCTAGCATACGTACCTAGCTCTTTAATTAAAAAGAAAACATTAAGAGAACAAAAACTGAATTGCCATATATTATATGAAGTGATGATTTTGGTTGAGGTTGGATGGATGGAATGGAGGAGGAGGAGAGAGAATGGCAGTTTTGCCCCCCCGATCATCGACCCATTGAATGAAATTACCTCAGCAGTCCCCCCACGTTTCCGAGGCAGCAGGCTCAGCGAATCCAAAACCATGGGGCTTCAACAGCGACTGGTCACGCGGATGTTCGTATGGCTGTTGGAAGTGTACGCCACCCGTGAACGTTAGCATATCTTTGAAGTTAACGCTAGCGTTAATATGATGATGATGATCAGGAGGAGCACCATTGGTTTCCGTGAGACCCAGAAAGTCTCGAGTCAGACGGTCTGTGTTGTGCCACTTGGCGAGCTCTCCGGAAGTGAACCCACCACCACCACCACCCATCATGTACTCGGTGGAAATCTGACTCACTTGCTGATGATCCATCTGCTGCCGGCTCATGTGACCCACTGACTGTCCCTGCTGGCAGGCTGCAGCTGCACCCACGGTCGCAGCCCTTTGGAGAAGAGCGGTGGCTGACAGGTGCGCTGACGTGGCTGTGTTTGATGACGTGGGCTGGAAGAATGGGGTGTGTAGTACTGGAGATGATGATATATGATGATGTGCTACTGCTGCTGCTGCTGCTTGGAAATGGTGGTGATGAGCCTCCGCCTTCACTTGAAGAACTGGGCTAGGGTTAGGGTTTTGGGGTGGGTCCCATGGAGTCAGAGGGATTTGTGTTGGAAAGTGTTGGGTCGTTGGATTTGAAAAAGGGAAGAGAGGTTGGTTTGCAGAGAGCCTTGCACTTTCTTCAGCCAATGCATCACAGAACGCTCTGTGGGTTATGAAGCTGTCCTTCCTACATGTTGTTTTTCACGCCAATATTACAAACAAATTCACAACCATATATATATATATATATATATATATGCTATCATCAACAATTAACCAATTGAGAAAAAACAATGGTGTAAATGAGTTTTCACAATAATGATGAATAATACAAAAATAAAAAAAAATAAAAAATTAAGAAACAAATTTACGTAGTTTGATAATGTGCTTACGTTCACAGGAGAGTGTGACTATATTTTATTATAAAGAATATGAGTTATTTGTTCCAACACGTTTTTCTTTAGTTATATTGGTATAAACCAAAATACAATTTGGATGAGTTGAATGAAGAATGTTTTATTTGCTGAATTTGAGAATGAACAAAACCAAATGAATGCAATATTGATGAATTAGCAAATGAATGCATTTTCTTTAATTAGTTTATCTTCTGGTTAAAAGAAAGAAAAAGGGTGAGAGGCCAGCGGACTGGGAATATAACTCATGCATGCGTATCGCGTAGAGAGTACTGAAAGGTCAAAAAGCATAAAGAATATAAAGGAGAGATTATCTTTGAGTCAAAACTAAAGTGTGGAGAGAGAGAGAGAGAGATGCATGAAAATTGACTGATGTTTATTATGCATGCAAAAATGGGCATGGAATATTTAATGTGAAGGAATTAATTAATAGGAAAATCAGGAAGATGGCAGAAGTTTTTGAAACAAGAGCACAGCTTGAGACAAAGATACGCAATGCAAGCCCCATGTGTATATGTAGTGATCATGAAGAAAAGAAGAAAGCAAATCACCGTATCAGACATTTTTTGCAGATTTATCAGTTTTCATAATAATGAAAGTTCACAGATATCAATTTTCAGCAAGTAATTAATTAATTAATTGCATGTTTCATGGAAAAAATTGTCACGGATTTTCTCTCGGCCATGAAACCACAAAAGTAATTAACCTTCTTTAACTTTTTTCTAGGCAAGATCGAGCAGATCCCCATCATTATTTTTGAGACTGCAGTCACTCCATTACAAAGTACCAAAAGGATATACACAGGAAAAAGAGGCAAAAGTGTTTCCCTTGAAAGGAAATTGAGAAATCTTGAGTTTTTTTTTTTTAAAAAAATTTTATTTATTTTTTAAAAATGGATTTGAAGATCTCATGAAAATCATGTTTATCAAGTATATGGATCATGGACAAAATGGTGTTTCCTCGAAACCCAGAATCCCCAGACAAAAAAGAGAGAAAAACAAAAAGAACGTAACTCGTGCATCCAGTCTAGCTATATCTATAAGAAAAAAAGAAAGAAAAAAAAAAAAAAACAAGTTTGCTATTGAATCACAGACAATACAGTATATAAAACAAAAAAAGTTCACATTCATTGTTCCTTTTCGTTTTATCTGTTTTGTTATTTTCATATATGAACTAAGATGGTTCAGATTTCAGAGATATTCCTATCAGTTTCACTTTCATGCAAGTTGCCACTGCGTCTATATATTTATGCACCACATATATATATATACACACACACCATGTAGGGCATATCACTCAGGTCAAAGAACAACCACAAAACGTAACCTACTGAGAAACAAAAAACAAAGACATTAAAGTTCCCCCTTCTTGATCCCAGAATGAATGAATGATATTGGCCAAGGAAAAAAAAAATGAAAAAAGTGAGATGAAAATTTATGTGTATATATATATGTATGTACCTGGAGAAAAGTGTGCCGCAGTCACATCTATATTCTCTTGTTCCGCAGGTTTTAGAGTGAGCCTTCCAATCTGATTGAACTGCATAGATCTTAGAGCATTTGTCACACTTCCACTTCTTCTCCCCATGTTTCCTGCAATAGTGTTTCTTAATTCCTGTAAGATCACCCAGAGCCCTTGAAGGATGGTGGTGAACACATGAAGGCTCAGGGCAAACATAGGCTCTCTTTCTGACCTCTTTGCTGCTCCTTTGCTTCAGCTTCCATGGAAGGTTATGCCCTCTCCTGTGAAGCTGAAGGTTCTGATCCCTCTGAAACCCCTTGTTGCAGATCTCACATACAAATCTATTGGTCGCCATTAGGGTCTTTGGGGATAATGCAATCACTTCAGCATCTGGGTCTGAAACGTACAAATTAATTAACACCAAATCAGACATTAATCTAGGTTAGATTTGAAGATGAAGAAAATTATAATATAATTATAAGTTACCTGGGTTTCCAGGTAGGTTTCTCTTTTTCTTCATCTTCTGTGGCTGCTGTGGAGAAAGAGTTGAAAGCAGAGGATTTAAGCCACCAAAGTCCTGAACTCTAGTACCAGAAGAAACACTAGCTTCTTCAGACAAAGAAGTTGAATTGGACATGGCTGCAGGAAACATATTGCCTTTGACGAAAACTCCAAAAGAGAAAAACAATAATCTGATCTCTTTGTTAATTTGTTTGAAATCTTCTCAACTACCTACTTTTGCACCTTTGAACATACTAAGATAGAGAATCTGAGCTTTGGAAAAAAACTAAGCAGAGAGACAGCTTGTTGAAAAACAGGTGGCAGCAACACATAGCCACAGAAAGGCATCATTCATTGGTTTGGTAAAAGCTAAATTAATCTCGTGAAGAGATGATGATGATGATGATGGGTTATTCTCCAAGTCGCTATCTAGGCCATGGATTGCTTGTCTGAGCAACTCTGCAGCATCAATTCAGATATATCTCTTTTCCAGTCTCTCTCTCTCTCTTAAAGCCATCAAGAGCTTTCACCATGCACTCTAACATGGTAAGAAGAGACAATTATAAGATGGGTTTTTCCTTAAAACCTCTTCCCAACCCAAGAGCCCTCTCCCTCTCCTCTGTCTATATATGTGTGCAAAGAGAGGGACAGAAAATGAAGAGAAAAAGATCTTTAGCTGGGTGTTGATGGTGGCGTACAGAGGGTGATGATTACAGTGGCAGACCAAGGAGGAGGGGGTGGCAAATTGGCAAAAAATGAAAAATAAAATAAAATAAATCAAGGTGAGGAAAAGTCTAGGAAGCCAAAAAGAGCATGGAATACTGCAAAGGGGAGAGAGAGAGAGAGAGAGAGAGAGAGAGAGAGAGAGAGAGAGAGAGAGAGATGAGGGATGAGGGGCTGCCCAAACAAAGACTAGGAAGAATCCAAACCCCACTTGATTCAGCAAATTTTTTCTCTTTATTTTTCTTTTTCAATTTCTTTTCCTTGGAGTCTGATGTTGGCACTTTCTGTCTTTTCCTTTGTTCCTGTAATAAAACACCCAAATCCTAAAAGGCCATTGATTTGAATGGAATGATAATAAAGGAGGGGTTGCTTATAACCAGAAGGCTTAGAAGAATGAGAAGCTTAAAAAGCTTGGGAGGTGGTAAAGGCAAAGTGGTAGAGATAACCTTCCTCAACCCTTTATACAACCCCACACTGACATGATTGATTTATTGATTGACTCTAATACCGTTTGTTTAAGCTATAATTAAATAATAACTAGCAAGCATATATATTGATCTCATATATATATATATATATATATATATATATATGCTAGCTACTTAATTATATATATCTCACTCCCCCATTCCCTTTAAGAAATGAGAATTTATCCAAAAAAGACAGTTTAATTAATAAGCAGTTTAATTGCTAGCATAATCTCCTTCTTCCTCTTCATTTTCTCAGCTTAATTTCTAATATAAACATGCTTATTATTCTTACCATTATTATTGCCATTTTTGTTTTTAAAAATGAAATACTTCCAATTTCTTATAATTTTCCAAATTGTTTTTCAGTGATTTTTATCATAAAGTTCTCCTGCTTCTTTTGATAATCTTTTCTATTGTTTCCTTTCAATTATTATTGGCTTAGAGGAATCTTAATATTACAGTCTTGTTTTTCATTATTTGGCTGAGGATTTTACTTCCCCCTTTCAGTCTCTCTTACTTTTGTTATTATTATTCTCTCACATCCTACTAGTGCACAGTATTAAAGTGCTGAAAGAAACCCCACCAAGGGGAACTTGGGAGGCCTCTTCTTTATTTCACCCTTTTTATACTCTCTTTATTCCAAACCCAAATCTAAAGCCATATGGAGATAGAGCCCAAATTCTCCATTTTGTCCTCGTTGATTATCTACCAAAATACACTGCACATACTAGAATTTACAGAGTGTTGATTGCTAGAAATGTCTTTTTTATGAGAAGCCATTCGTGGCCTAAACATGGCAGCAAGCATGCAATAGGAATTAAATAGGACCCATCTGCATTTAGATCGACCTTTTTCGGGGAAAAAAAGACACTAAAACATGGCAATCTAATGCTGCACTTATAAATCCTTTTGGAATCCTATGTGGGTTTTCTTTTGATCTAAAATCTTTTGAATATGCAGGGGCTTTTGAATGAGATTCATGTTTCTTTTCGTTTTGAGATAAGATATGAAATTTATGCTTCATTGATTATTCCCCTTTAAGGAAAGAGGGAACCAAGGCACGTACAATATGGTTCAAACCCCCTTCCCAACTACGAAAAAGTGAAAATATTCCAACCATTAATAAATATTACAAGAGAAATTAAAGAACAATATTACTTCTTCACTTCATCATGTTAAAAGTAGTAGTATATATTAAGAGAGAGAGAGAGAGAGAGTGAGAAAGACAGCCAACCTTTGTAAATTAAGACAAGATCACTCAAATCCCAAATGTTTGGTACAATAATCATATATATATATATATATATAGAGAGAGAGAGAGAGAGAGAGAGAGAGAGAGAGGGGTAGGTGTTTGGCATTAAGAGAGAAGACAAAAGTGGAAAAATGGATTGCAGTATATATGTGTGAATGCCTTAATCTCCTAAGGTTGATGAATCCAACAAGGATGGATGGATGGATATATTTTACCTTTTCAAGTTACTGACGTACAGATATGAAGATCTGGTAGCCATCTCATGATGTCTTTCACTTGTTTGTTCGTGCTCGCTCTCTTGTAATTTTTTTTTTCTTTTTCTTTTTCTTATATATATATATAATAAGTCTGTGCTGCTGCATGCAGAGATGGCATATATATTGATGAATGAGAAAGAAAACCACCCCCTGCGGGCCATACCATATTCACGGGTTCTTCTATTACTAGATTCTCGCATGCAGTTTTGGCTCTCCTACCCTTCCATATTGCCCACTGCAATAATGCCTTTTCTTCTAATACTGCACTAATTTTTCTTACTTTTTCCATGTACTAGCTTCTTGCTTCAGAAATATTCATCATCATTAATTTCATCTTTTCTATCCTATCATCTCCATATTTTTGTTTTGTTTTGTTTTTTTTTTTTTTTTCTTTGATGAATTAATTATGTCCAAATATTATACCCTGGCCTACTGATCACACACACACACACAAATATATATATATATATATATATATATATATATATATATATATATATATATATATTTGTGTGTGTATATATATATCCTTTTACTTTCTTTTTATACTTCTTAAAAAACAAAAGAAACTTTTTATAGTTCTCCTGTACGTACGTAGGCTGTAGGCCAGTAGGAAGATATACAATAATTTTTTCGACAGACTAGATTTAATTTAATTTAAATTTAATTTCTCATAAAACACTTAAAATTAAATCTGAACCATGAAAAATACTAAAGTCTCATTTGTTTATTTGTTTTTTAAAACAGTGTTATTATTATTATTTGAATATTTCAGTAATTTTGATACAATTCCAATAAAAGGAGGATATGTGTTGTTACCGAATTAATGAATATATATAGCTATTCCGCTTTGCATTTTTTTCATTCTCCTAGTAATAACTATTCATTTTCATAATGTTATAGGTGTTAATCCAAGTATATATATAACGTGACCTTAGTTTGGTGATAAAATATATGCCCTAATTAGAATTGAACAAAAATTACAAAAAGAAAAAACCCCATTTCTTATTTTTCTAAAACTCTTTTTTTTTTAAAAAAAAAAAAAAAATGAAGAAGAAGATAAAATTGAAATTTGAATTATGTGGGTCGCCACCAATAGAGAAGAACCCGAGCAGGCCACCCCAATAATGCTTGGTGGTGGCCGCGACCACTCCCATATTCACCAGGGGTGGTGCAAACACCATTAGAGTTTTACAATGGACGGCGAGACACCCTTAGAATTCAACGTTTTTAATTTAATTTAAATTTTTCTTTTAGGGTTGAAGGGTTGAGAGAAAATAAAAAGGGTATTCTTTTTGGAAAATGTTGTCTATTCCTCTCATTAGGTCACTAATACCAAATAAAAAAATTGTTATTTCTGTGAAGTAGTCATTTTATTCCATACCAAACAAGTCCAATTTTTTTATTTTTTTATTTTATTTATTTTTTATTTTTTACCGCATGTAACCTTAATCCAGACAGTCTCATTCATAAATATATTACCATATTAGAAACTGACTTGTTTGAATATATAGGTTTTTTGGTCAAAGCCAACAACTGGGAACTTGGTATCAGACTCTTTTTTTTTTAATTTTTTGACATGTCGGCACAAGAGGGGGGAAGGGGATTCGAACTAGTGACCTCCGCTTTATTATACGTGGTCCCAGCCGATTAAGCTACTTCTTGGAAACTTGGAATCAGACTCTTGGGCGCTAGAAATCTATAAACATTAATTACGTGGTTTCCGGGCCATTCCATATATTAATGAATTTCATGCATATATTGAATAAAGGACAATTATATTTAATATATTGTGAATTTATGATCCCCTCTAGACTTTTTAGGTAATTTGAAGTTCTTTTTTTTCTTTTTTTTTTTTTTGGAGCAATACAATGAAGTTCTTAAAATCATAACACGTGAATTTTTTTAAGGGCGTAATTTTACAGTGTTAAAGTTCCTAAAATCATAACCATTATTTTCAATTCAATTATTAAGGTGAAAAAAATATAAACTATTTATTAAAAATAATAGTTAAGATTTCAAAAATTATACCACGAAACCCAAAATTATCATAAGAAATTAGAAGATTCTAACTAGAGATTTGTTATTCTTCCATTTCATATTCGATCATCTCTTTAATTTTCAATCTACCTCCAATAGTACTTTCTTATAACCATTTCGTTATTCAATTAAAAAAAAAAAAAAAACCTCTAACAATATAAATAATATCCATTATATATTAAATTTGGCATCCCTTCTAAGATTAATTAATTATACCCATCCATATATATATATATATATATATATATATATATTACAATTATTGATAAATTAAGTTGCCCCACTTTACAATAAGCATTTTCCATAAAATAAAAAGAAAAAAGAAAAAGGAAGTAAAATAGTAATTAGACGATGGAATGTGATTGGTGTGTAATGGCACACGTGTCTGGACAAGAATTAAGAAAAAACTTTAGAAATTGAAAACCGCGTTTAGTTATAGTACGTCCGTGTAAAGGAGGATCCATCGAAAGAGGTCCCAGCCGTGGAGTTGCATTAAATATATATAATCGTGAGCTATCACTTCCAAACAAACAAAGTACATTCCACCATTAACATCAATATATGAACCTCTCACTCTTATTTTCTTGTATTTTTATTTTTATTTTTATTGTATGAAAATTATTAAATCGCATCTAAAATACAAAAATAAAAAAAAGTACACATGCATCCCAAAATTTCTCTATTCTAATAAGTTATTACTTGAAGTTTGACTTAGAAGTGATGCGAAATGGGGTGATATATATACATTAAAATGATGAGAGAGTCGAATTTTGTAATTTAACTTCATATGTTCTTTTGATTATCAATTTAGCTAGTGTTCTTAGACTACATTAAAAAAATAGGGTAAATCTAAAATAAATATTTGAGTCGACACGCCTTTTAATTTTTTTTTTTCTTAAGGACTTCTATTATTAAAATTTAACGCAAATTTGAAATAGGTCATTATGTAGGTATTTTCACATAATCCGCTAGTGCTATATGTCAACATTTTTTTCAACATCACTTTTTAAAAAATAATTTATTTAAAATTAGAAAAATTAAAATCTAAAAAAAAAAAAAAAAAAAAGGGCCGGGAGGGTTACTTCTTGGAGGCACCCCATCATTGGCCACCCCCTAGCAGTGACGGACCTCCCCTTGGGAGTGGCTAGGGTGGCTTAGCCATTTCCATTGACTAGAGGATGGCTCCATCGCAAGCCATCTCTAGAGGTGGGGTGTGGCCTGCGAGCCACCCCTAGTCCCATGGGGTGGCCTACAAGCCACCTTTAAGGATGGTCCGCGAGCCTCCCCAGCCCATTCCTAAAGCAGAAGTATGGGTGGCTAAACCACCCTTGCAACCCCCAAAAACTTTTCTTTTTTGTTTAATAAATATTTTAATTTTTTTAATGTGATGTAGTAAAAATGTTCACGAGACACTAACACACGATGCAAAATTGGGCAAAAAAACTCTTAAACTCATTTCAAATTCGCAATGAACTTAAGCAGTGAAAGCCAAAAAAAAAGTTTAGGTAAATATTTAAAAATGGTGGCTAAAATGCATACTTAGAGATTTAAATTACAAGTAATTGCTTGCCAAAAGGTCTAGAACTTTCTTAATAATTATAATTTTGGGTAAATGTATAATAAATTATTGAGTAAACGTGCCTTTTGCGATCACTCCCTGAGTTTTTTAAAATTGAATTTAATTGAGATTTGTGGTGAATTTCAAATGAGTCCTTCAGTGTGTTTTTTGTCCAATAAAATGATTTTCGTTAAGCCTGTCAACATTTTTGCCACATTATGTTAAAATAATATTTTTTTTAAAAAAATTAAAATCTACAAAAAGGGAAAGGATGACTGAACCACAAGAGATACTGCAAGAAAAAGGGGAGGGGTGGCCTTCCTTTTTTAGATTTTAATCAATTATTACTTTAATATGTTATGGTAAAAAAAATTGATGTGGCTTAATTAACTTGGACGAAAAACACATGAAAGGACTAATTTGAAATCCATGATAAACTTAAAACAATTAAATCCAAATTTTTAAAATTTAAGAAGTGATCGCAAAAGGCACATTAATTTACTAATGGAATGAAATGCTGTGTAGTAATTGCATTATTCAAACAAATGGCATTCTACTACAATGAGTTATCTTCTTCTTTTTCTCTGTTTTTTTAGTTGAATTTGGAAAAAGCTTACAAGGAAAGATCCTTATCACTCTTGATATCCAAAAGGAAGAGAGAGTACGGAGAACAACACTAAACAAAAAAAAAAAAATCAAAAAAAGAAAAATGGTGAACTCTCCAACAATAGACCCAAAATGAAAATAATAGTGTGGAGTTACAAACAACCAATAGCAAATAGGACAAACAAGTGTCCTAATCCTCTCAATAGGGCTGCATATTATGGTAACAGAAGCAAAAGAGACACGTATTAATTATCAAAGTGAAAAAAATGTGGAAAGCTATGGATACCATGGATGGCAGGGAGTCTAGATTGTCAATTATTTATATCTTAACGTTTTCTAGACTTCTAGTGCAAATTGTCCACAACACTTTGCTCAAGCTTTGGGCATTAGTGGGGAAAAAAAATTGTATATGTTAAAAAAGTGCTACCTATATATATATATATAAGGGATGCTTGACTCACCGCAGCCACCTCCCAATAGATGGAATATGAGTAATTTTATAAGTCACTTTTGTATCACTCTAAAAATGAGGTAGCTTTTAAAATCACAATTTGATCAAAATCTAATAATAATAAATTACAAGATCAATGTTGATTTTAAGAGCCACATCATTATTGGAGGGACACAAAAGTGACATAAAAGTGACTTGTAACATTACTCATGGAATAGGATCCTCTCAATTTTCAAATGAAATGGATAGTATTCGGTTAGTGTATTTTAGAGAGGTAAAATTGTCATTTTAATTTTTTAGACAATTTTACCCATCTAAAATGCATTAACTCAATATTATCCATTTTAAATGAAATGGAGATGACCATTTTTCCCAATTAGAGGGGGCTGGCGTGCAGCCGCCACCCTTCCTTCCCTTTTTTTTGGTTTGTTTTGTTTTTTTTTTTTCTTTGCCGTGTCAAGCTAAAGTGACATTTTTGTACACATTGATGTATTTTATGTGGTCTTAAACCTACATGCCATAATATTTTTGTTAAAAATCCTAATGGCAAGCGTAGAGGGAATAATTTGATAACGGAACATACCTTAAGAGAAGTAATTTAATAAATTTTAAACTCTAGTGAGTGATATGATAAAAGATTAAATCCCAAACACTTGTTGGTTACCCAATACCCTTACAGGACTAATCTTTCTTCAGGACATGAGTCATATTAGTCCCTATAAAAAAAAAAAAAAATGAAAAAACATGGCTTGAATTCCAAATATAATGCATAATATATTATTCATAAATAAATTAAAAAAAAAAAGAAAAAAAAAACGGAATTTTCATAGGTGAAAAAAACTGGAGTTAGATTGGGCCTGAAGCCTGAAGAGAGTGAGTGGCCGAAATTGCAAATGGGGGGAAAAGAAAAAGCCCAAGTCAAAATCAGGGGACCCCACCGGAAGGATTATGATGACCTCACGAGAAAGGCTTTTTCCGCTTTAAGTCACGAGCGCTGAGCTGAGCTGGACCCCAACCTCGACCCACGTGTCGGGTTCACGTGGTTCCAAGACAGACACACATGCATACCCAATCCTTATTAAAGCTCTTCCAGGACAGACACAGTCACACAGCCAAAGATAAAGATATCCTTTTGATTCCTCATTTTCTTTTTCCTTTTTTTTTTTTTTTTTTTTTTGGGTATGATTTGAATTTTGAAGAACCCCAAAACTAAACTCAATTTGCTTCACAATACCTAAAAAAAAAAAAAAAAAAAAAAAGATAAACTAAAAAAAAGGCATGTTTGTTCGTTTAACAAAGACATTTTATAGATTTAATTATAGAAATAATTCTATCCGTATCTCATGAAAATGATAAATTTATGATCACATGCAAATGGGGCAAGTCAAGTTGGAAAGATTTAACAGACTCTCCTTTATAAATAAGTATGAAAATATTGGGTTTGGTCGATCAGAAATGATTTTGTAATCATGCCTCATCTTAACTAGTTTAAGCTTAATCTCTTAGAATTTACTAAATCCGTTAATGGTGAATCCTAGGAAAATAAAAATCCACAATAATTAGTAGGAATGTACATGCGCGGATGTACACTAATTGCATCTGTGCGGTTATTATCCGCTATTCGTAGTTTAGGTAATAAGCTTATTTTAGTCTCTTGGGCATTGTTTGGGTCTCTATAACAACTTATTTTAAATAATTTTGAAAATAATTTAGGTCAATTTTTAGTGTTTTGGACTTGTTTTGATTTTTTTTAAGCCCTAATGTTTTGAAAATATATTAATCTCACATTAATTTTGTCTCTTTACCCAAGTGAATGAGTGAATTAAGAAAAGAAAAAAACCTAAAACAATGTATATATAACATATACCTAATCAAAACGTCACTATGATGAATTTATTAAATATAATATATATAAAATTATTATATATAAAGAGTATACGCATCTGCATACTGTAAAACCGCTATCCACATTTGCACATGTAGATAGTGACTTTTACTAACTGCATCTACATTCGCATGTGCGGTTAGCAGATAGTTGCGGATAGTGAATGCGGACGGTTAATATCTGCTCGCATGTGCATTCCTAAAAATTGTTAGCAATTTAAGTAGTTAATGTAAGAGAATTTATATGAAACTCACTTACCCAAATAAATTTTAGACTGTTCCAACCATTTATTCAAACATATATGGTTCATATGAACTCTCTGACATTAGCGTCATCCCAAATTACTAATAATTTGGACGGTCACCTATTTTTCCACAAAGTAAGACTGAGTAGATAGAAATAGGGTTAATATGTTTTGACCCTTCTCATGAGAAAAGGTCACGGGTTAGAAGCGGGTAAAGGGTGTGTCCGAGGACCCAAGTAGGACAAGAAATCAGACTTCATTTGTATGCCCACTTGATTACCCAATTTTGGCTCTTTTTGGTTACTTGTCACCTCAATCTTCTACCCTTTTTATTTCCAACTATTTAGGCGGCTACAACACGTTGATTAATATTCAAATTAATACCATTCTAATTACAAACAAAAATCAAGACCATTCTAACTTCAAGTTAGGTTGGATGTGGGGACCTTGGTCTAAAATTTCATATTTATCAGCAGAAATTTATTATTCTTTTGGGTAAAGTCCACTTAAATCATTCAAACTATCACCCCAATGACAATCTATCCCATAAATTATCAATTGCGACAATTTACCCCATAAACTATCAAAACAATGACAATGTACCCCAAATTTTAACAAAATGATGAAATTATCCTTACTAATTTTTTTTTTTTTTTCAAATTTTTAAAGGTATTTTTGTCTGATTGAAAATTCTATAAGAGTAATTTCGTCATTTTGCTAGTATTAGGGGTACATTGTTATTGTTTTGATAGTTCGGGAAGTAAATTGTCTTAATTGATAGTTTTGGGGCCGGATAGATTGTCATTGAGATGATAGTTTAAGAGAGTTAAGTGGACTTTACCCTATTCTTTTTAAATACTATGAAATTTACCGTAATGAATCGACATTAATCAAAAAAGAAGAGAGACAATGTCAACTCATCTTTGCTTTTCTTTTGGGAGGTGTGTTAAATTGCTATTTATTAACATTTCAATTTAATTATTTAATTAATATTTTAATACTCTTTCTCATGGACACATTTAATAGAGGCCCAATATGTAGAAGATTTTAATTGAAAAGGCTGAATTAACGGAATTAGGATTCGAACACGAACTCATGATCTATGACTCTGATACCATATTAAATTATTGTTTTTCCCATGCAAGTTTAAGTTGATATATATGAATATGTAAATTTAATCATTTAATTAATACTTTAATAGAGTGTATGCATTTCTATAAATGTAGTGTTAATAAATTATTGGAACAAATTAATAAAAAAAAAAAGCATAAGGTCCACTTTGCCCTATCAACCCCTTTTGAGTCATTTTCTGTCTCTTAGTAACAAGAATTTTTTTTAAGTGACACGTTAAACCAACAACTCCACTAGAGCACGTTTCTTTCCCTTTTGGTGGCCATAATTAACACAAGTCAAATATGTTTTTCTTATTTATTTATTTATTTTTCTTAATTTTTAATTATAATATAATTTAAAAAATAAGAATATAATATATAACATTTCTAGACCGACATCACTTTCTATCACATCACGTAGGTGTCTTAGCAAACAAGGCACGAGGAAAACTACCGGTTTAGACTTTTCCATAATGTCTGTGAATGATGAAGACAAGCGAAGAAACCCTTCTATTGCCTTCTTTGATTACATGGCATTCAGAGCGAGTATGTAGCATCTTCTACCTAGTGTTGCCGTGGAGAACAAGTACTCTTATACATGCATGCAAGGATTTTTTTTTTTTTCCTAAGCATATGCAAGTACATATATCGATCATGCATCTAGGGCACTAGGGAAGATAATTTTTTAATTTTTAATTTTTAATTTTTTTTATTGATGTGTGTGGTGGAGAGAGGAGGAAGGAAAAACTGTATATGAAAAGCTGCTTCTAATACCACTAGAGCAGCTTTTCTTTAATTTTTCTTAAGTTTAGCTAATAAACAAAATTACTTTTTGCTTCACTATCAAATTATATTTCATAATAACTTATTTTATATTTTTCTATACTATTAAAATATTATTTCTTTACAAAATATAAGTTCCTACCTACCTTCACATTTTTTAACAAAATTCCAATACAATTCTCAATGAAAGACAAAAAGATGAAACATGAGATAGGAAAAAGAAATATTTATATTAAAATAAGTATAAAGAACCATTTTTGATTCCCTACACATTGAGAAATACTGTAGCTATCAAAGGGTATTGGTTAAATTTAGGGAAATTGATGTGAGTGGGTTTTTGTGATTTTTTTTATTTTTTAAATATAGGGAAGGAAATGGGCTATAGGGCATATGAGGCTAGTGATTCAAGGATTTGCAAGATGATATTCCAGCCAAAAAGCCAAATGAAAAATGAGGCTAATGCTACAAATATGGGCAGTCAAACTCAATTTAGTAGGCAGCTGCCATGGAAACAGGCAAAGCTATCGGCTACTACTTGTTGGCATTGGTTGGCAAACTGTCATGGTCAGACTACTATTGTTAACTGCCAATTAAGTGCTCTTATATATATATATATGCATGCATGCAACAGTTTTTGAATTTAAATGGTTGCATGTCAAAGACTCAAACTCCTCCCTAACATAAATTATGCTCAGATTCTATGTTTAATTCTGTCAAATCCGCTATCTTGTGATACTGATATGTGATAAAGCCTGCAGAATCTCACTTCTACGATGCTAATTAGGGTCATCTTAGGCTAGTCAATTCATCGTGTGAAAAAAGGATAATAAAATGCATTCATTCAGTGCATCTGATGTAGGAAGAACTGTGTGAAAATATTGATTCTTGCAATGAAGCCAGATAAATCATTGATTTGCACACAAATGTCACTAGGAAGATAATGAGATGTATGACAACAATGTGATCAATCCTCCCCGATCTATTGCGATACCAAATTAGCTCTTCCAACCCTTCTTTCTATAATATCTTTACACAAAAGAAAAAATAACTTCTGAATTCAAATATACTTGTGTGAAATCTTGTAGATGATTGATGACTATGCCTTTTCAATTGAGTAATATTACACTTACTCTCACTTCTTTACACAATATTTTCACATTTATAGGTGGTTTTTAAAATTACCATTGGATTAAAATCGAATAAACATCCATCTCATATCTAATGGTGGTTTTAAAAGTCACCTATGAGTGAAAAAGTTGTGTAAAAAAATGAGAGTAAGAATAGTATTATTCTTTTCACTTCAATGGACTGTGCTGATGACGTTTTGAAAGCAAACTCAACTTTGTACTTCATATGGCTGACCTTCACATTTTGGATCAAAAACTTCTTTACATGCAATCATACAATTTTGTCAATCAAATTCCTTGCTAATAAATTATTGCCAAATTTGATCATAACTTGTTTCTTCATTGTGTAGTAGGAAATGTATATTATATACTATTTTTCTCCAAAATTGTCAATGTAAATGTATGAAACCTTAACACTAACCCAATCTACTCCTTACAGAGATATTCATCGAATTGACTGGTGGGGTGTACAGTTCCAACCAAAAACATTGAGCTGCATGTGCTCAAGGACTTTCACCAACCTTAAACAAGGACTTTCACAAAACACTTGATATGTGTCCCAATTTTTAGTAGTTTCTTGATTACATTGCCATCACAAGATCTTCATCATTGAAATATTCATCGTAGATCTGTGGAGAATCCTAATCCTCAAAACGTTGTCCTACAACTTGTTTATCGTCCTTCTCCAGAAAACATATATAGATTAGCTAGGGAGCAGTTGTTGTCTTGTTTAAGTCAAAGCCTCAATTTATTTTGATATAATTAAGGAGCTAGGTGTATGAAGAAATCGATTCTTGCAAAACAGAAAAATAAATGATTTTAAATTTGTTGATATAAATGAAGAAACAAGTTAAATTTGTTGACATAATTTTTTACCAATTTCATATCAACAAATTTATTTTGTTTAAACAAGTTATATAATTTTTTTTTTTTTTTAACCAATTTATTTTGATATAAACTTTTTTATTAAAATCTTTCTTCAAACCTGCTAATTCACTCAGAATAACAAGAATAAAGACATCAGCAGTTAGTTAATTAAAACTTGATAAACTACGGATGCAAAGTGTGGAAAAATAGAATTAATTTTTGGAAAAAAACATATTGTAAAGGTCCCTATGGTTTAACCCTCTATCAAATCACTCCTTAGGGTTGAAAATTTATTAAATCATTACATAAGATATGCTCGTTATCAAATTGTTTCCCCTGCATACTTGTTGTTAAGATTTTTAATGAAATTGTGACATGAAGGCGTAAGACTACGTCAAACTCAATAAAATAGTTCTATGTGTATAGAAGCATCACATTGCGAAAAAAAAGCAATAATAATAAAAATGGGAAATACCTCTATGAACTTACGCGCCTTTTGCAAATACCCCCCAAAGTTTAAAATATTTCACTTTGGTGTATCGAACTTTAATTTCGTTCAACTTACCTGTGAAATCCTAATGGAGCTCCTCTCACGTGCCGCGCGCGTGATTCATTTTTGATGAAACACCCGTTATACCCCTACTCATTCAGATAGAACACTTGTCTTTCTTCTTTGCGATTAAATTCGATTAAAACCTCTTCTTCTTCATACCTATTTCATCCATTTCATCTTTCTTCTTCATCTTCGGGCTTACCATTTCATCCTTCTTCTTCTTCTTCATCATACCCATTTCGAGGCTTGGTACTAGGCCATGCACATATGGTAAGAGAAAATATGTCAGACTTTATTTGATACAAGTGTCCCATATGAAAGTTAGTTAAATGTAAAATAAAAAATAGGAGTATGCTTACCTTTTGTCGATCAGATATAAAAGTCCATCCTTGTGCTGGTGCTGGGCCAAGATTCGCTACAAGTGCCTCCAAGAACCAAGTCCAACTATCCTTTGTTTCTGCTTCTACAACCGCAATGGATATTTAATACATACTATTGTTGGCATCCCTCTCAACAACAACCATTAACTGGCCCTTGTACATACCCTTCAAGAAGCATGCATCTATACTTATCACAGGCCTACACCCTTGTAAAAAACTAGTTTTCATTGCTGCAAATGATACATACAACCTCTAAAACCTACATGGGACCTCGGGTATTGGTTTATCAACCATGAGAATCAAACAACTGCCCACATTGGTCGTCCTAACTATTGAACAGTAGTCTTATAACCGATGGTATTGCTCATCGAACTTATCATAAATTTTTCGTTGCACCTTTTTCCTTGCCCTATACAACGAACTAATATGGGCATCTACATTCCACTTAGCTTTGACCTCTTTTTGCAAAACTTCTATAAGTATGTTTGGCTTAAGTGACACTAAGATAAATGTAGACTCACCCTTTACCTGCTTCCCATAAACCTTGTACTTACACTTCTTGTCTTTGCAAACTGCTCTAACTTTTTTGGTTTCATTTCTCTTGAACACTAAATCCTTCCCCTTCAAAATATTTGCTTGCTTCACTGCTTTTCTGAACTCTGTCGCATCAACAAATGTATGACCTATCTGCAACACTGGATTTTTCATATCTTCTTTGCTAAATTGAACCATTTTGGTGACATCATGATGACTTGATGTCTCTTCACCCTCACAATCACTGGGAATGGAAGACCTAAGTATATCACTTGGACAAAATCTTCACTATTGTCATCATCTTCATTATCTTCCCCCTTATTTCTTTCATATATGTATTGGGTGCATCCTCTGAATTCCTTTCACTATCATTATCACCTTCTTCCTCATTTGCACGGTGTGCATCCCTATCTTCCTCATCCTCAACAACACCAGAACCCCTCACCTTTTCAGACTCTACATGCTATTCCCCATCTGATGCACTAGCATCAGTATCTACACTAAGAACTTCATCTCAGAAAGCATCCTTCCTATATACTACTGCCCTCTCATATTCTTCATTCTCTTCTTTCGCATCTACTTCTACTACATCAAATGAAACCAAGTACAACTCAGCTAGACCATGCCCTATACGGTGTGAAACCATTTTATTTACATCATGGTCAGATGATATAAGCCTTTACCCTTCATCTAAAGACCTATCAAGTATCTTGTAGTGAATTAGGTCACCAGACCTATACTCATAATCCTTACATATTTCCTCTATATCCAAAAAAGACATATTGTAACAACCTCATCTCATATAGCGGAAAAACTGTAATTATCAATACAAAAATACTGTTAAAATACTTTTCTTTATACAAAAATACCCAAAGCTATGTCGTACAAGGCATTTATACAAATCTATCCGACAGTCTAAACTCTAGACAAAACTTAACCAACTTGGAATCTCTGTACATCTGAATATGAATCTCTAATCACAACTGCATAATTACCTTGATTTTCCATTCCTGCAAGCACTACAAAAAACTGTGAAGTAGTGAGTCAATTGATTTCCGATAATATAAATCATTGTTGAATCATATATAGCAAAATGCTAGACAAGTTATAAAACCACAAAAATCCGTATTATTGGATATCAATATCATACTCAGTAAGTAAGAATACTTACAGTGGATTACATGAATGGATCATCAAAAGTAATTACTTGAAACCCGTTCTGCTGCAGTTGGTCCATACCCATAACAATCCCTTCACTGACTTTCTCTCTCTCTCTCTCTCTCTCCTAAACTCTCTTAGAAAGAAGAAAGACCGAGTAAAAAGCGGAAGAAGGAAGAATATATGCAAGAGATGGGAGAGGAGATGAGTGGTGAAAATTGTGAAGGAGAAGAGTTCTATTTATAGGAGAAAATCAAACACTATTCTACCTTCAATTTACAATTATACCCTCATTTTACTATTCCACCAACCCTATACTATTTCACCAACCCTATACTATTTCACCAACCCTATACTATTCT